>NC_079189.1:20195945-20529695 GCF_029499605.1 Hyla sarda
GGTAGGAATAAGAGTGGCTTTTGTGGCAGTACAGGTGGCCTAGGCGGGGATCTAGGGACGGTGTCTGGTCCGGCTGCCCCCCCTGTCAGGAGTTATGCAAGTGTGGCGGCTGGAGGTTCAGTAGGATCTTCACCTCCTGCATCTGGTGAAGGTCAGTTGCAACGGCGCCTCCTGGAGGCACTAAAGGAGAGGAGAAAGGACGCTCCAGGTAGAGGGAAAGGAGATGGACCTGTCTTTTTGGGTGGAGAGACATGGTCTGGGAGCGTTCCGAGAGAGGAATGGGGAGACCGTATGGTCCCTCCAGACACCCGGGCAGGAGGTAGGTTGCAGGAATGTGGCCTGTTTGGTCTGGAAAGGTGAAGATGCGTGCCCCCAAAGGGGCAAGGTGGGGGAGCTTCTTTTCCAGATGG
Source organism: Hyla sarda (assembly GCF_029499605.1). Lineage (NCBI taxonomy): Eukaryota > Metazoa > Chordata > Amphibia > Anura > Hylidae > Hyla > Hyla sarda. The sequence goes on from NC_079189.1 coordinate 20,196,356, forward strand.
GTTTCAGGGCTGGAGATATCTTTGGCCTGATTCATTCCTTCGGCTCCTCCGAGTTTGACGTCAGCTTTGTTAGGCTGGAAGGACTAGACCTCTTTTGGAGAGGAAGAAGGTTTAAGGGGTGAGGCCATCTAACTCAATCACCCAGGATGGCGGCACTCACCCCACTGACGTTGGCATCCATTAACTGTGCCAGCATAAAATCAGATACGGCTAGATTCGCAGCCGTGTTGAAGCCGACATTTTCTTTTTACAAGAGACCAGGTTGTCAGATCTAGCCTCTCTGGTAAAAGCCAGGAGAGAGTGGAGGCACGGTCCCTCCCACTGGTCTCTAGCGGCTGAGCCGTATAGTGGGGTGGCGGTCCTTTTTACCGCACCTGTTGAATGCAGACGAGTTATTGAGTTAGAAATGGGGAGGTGCCTGATCTTAGATGTCTTCATGAAGGGACAAGAGCTCCGGCTCATTAACATCTACGCCCCTCAAACTAAGCGGGGCCGTAAAGATCTCTTTATGAGGATTAAGCCCTTTCTTTTTACGAGTCGGCAAGTGATCTTTGGAGGGGACTTCAATAATGTCACGAGGTCCCAAGATAGGAGATTAGCATAGCTAGAGAAGCTCGCCTAGAGGACGCCCACATCCGGAGCCCCTCAGGCCACACGGGTTTCACCTATCATCAAGGTAGTCGCAGGTCTAGGATAGACAGGTTTTATTTAAAGGAGGAAGCTGTCTCTTCCGCAGTGTCCGTGGTTGAGGTGGAGTTCTCCGACCACTGTATGATTTTGTTTTCCCTGAATGTCAGAGACCCCCCGGATGGGAAAAGGTTATTGGAAGCTGAATTCATCCCTCCTGGAGGAAGCGGAGATAAGACAGTCCTTTGAGGATTTTCTTCAGAGTCAGGTACCTTTACTGGGCCTATGTAGTAGTAAGTCAGAGTGGTGGGAGATATTCAAGAAGCGGGTTGCGGGGTTCTTCCGCCAGCTCTCGAGCCTCAGGTCCCTGAACAGGTATCGCCTGTATCAGGGTCTGAGGAGGAAACTCGAGCTTCTTGTCTCGACTGGAGGTAGCCGTGAGGATATCTCCAGAGTGAAATCCTTGCTGATGGGGTGTCAGTACGATAGGCACGCATCTTTGGTTTTTGAGAGGGATTTCGGGAAGTACCGCTCGCCCGACCCTTACAGAAACTGTAAGATGTCAGTGAGTAGTAAAGTCATTTCAGGACTGATTGATAGTACAGGATCTCTGAATCGGTCCAGATCAGGGATCTTGGAGGTCGTCAGATCCTTCTACTCGCACCTCTTGGGGAGGAAGGATCTAGATCGAGACAAGATGTCGGCTTTCCTGGCTGAAACCATTCCTGAGCCAGGGGTAGACCCCTCTCTTGATGTTTTGGCAGAAGAAATCAGGGAAGAGGAAGTGAGACTGGCGATCGAGGGGCTCGCCCCTAAGAAGTCGGCAGGTCCGGATGGCTTAACATCCGAGTGGTACAGGACCTTTAACCCCTTAAGGACACATGACGTTCTCATACGTCTCCATTTCCGAGTCCTTAAGGACACATGACGTATGAGAACGTCATGTGTTTTACCGGCCCCCCGCAACCATCTGGAGCGGAGCCGGTCCCCGATGCCTGCTGAAATCGTTCAGCAGGCATCGGGGCATATCGCCCAGGGGGGTCATTATGACCCCCCATGTCGGCGATGGCCGCAGATCGCTGGACAATTCAGTCCAGCGATCTGCGGCGGATTCCGGGTCAATCGAGTCTCCAGTGACCCGGTGACCCGGAATTACAGGCAGTTTGGGGCCATCTCCGACGGCCCCGAACAGCCAGAGCCAGCAGGGGTGAAGTGGCACTGGTGCCACCTCACGATCGCCCTGATTTGTCGGCCGGATTACCGGCCGACCAATCAGGGCGCCAGCTGCGGGTGTCACTCCCGCAAACCGCTCCGCCCCTCTTCCGGAGGACGTGAGCGGGTGCGGGACGTGCACCCCGGGTGCTGGGGACCCCGATCCCCGGCGCCCCTGTTGGGATCGGGGCCCCAGGAGCAGCGGCGGCGGCGGAGACGACGAGGGACTGACCTGCTGCCGCGAGGATCGTTGGAGGTGAGTGACAGTCTCCTGCTGTTGCTTAGCAACAGCTCCCAGCATGCAAAAAGGGCATGCTGGGAGCTGTAGTTATGCAACAGCAGGAGGCAGACCACCACAACTCCCAGCATGCCCTTATGGGCATGCTGGGACTTGTAGTTTTGCAACAGCTGGAGGCACATTCTTTCTATGGAAAAGTGTACCTTCAGCTGTTGTGTAACTACAACTCCCAGCTTGCACAATCAGCTAAAGTGCATGCTGGGAGTTGTAGTGGTGCATCTGGTGGTTGCATAACTACAACTCCCAGCATGCCCGTTGGCTGTCGGTGACTGCTGAGAGTTGTAGTTTTGCAACAGCTGAAGGCACACTGAGTTAAGTAGCAAACCAGTGTGTCTCCAGCTGTTGCATAACTACAATCCCCAGCATCCCCAGCCAAAGTAGTATGCCTCCAGCTGTTGCATAACTACAACACCCAGCATGCCCTTCCGCTGTCCGTACATGCTGGGGGTTGTAGCTTTTGCAACAGCTGAAGGCACACTGGTTGCAAAACACTGAGTTTGTTACCAAACTCTGTGTTTCACAACCAGTGTGCCTCCAGCTGTTGCAAAACTACAACTCCCAGCATGCACTGATAGACCGTACATGCTGGGAGTTGTAGTTTTGCAACAGCTGGATGTTCCCCCCCCCCAATGTGAACGTACAGGGTACACTCACATGGGCGGAGGATTACAGTAAGTATCCGGCTGCAAGTTTGAGGTGCGGCAAAATTTCTGCCGCAGCTCAAACTGCCAGCGAGAAACTACTGTGAACCCCCCCGCCCGTGTGACTGTACCCTAAAAACACTACACTAACACACAATAAAATAAAAAGTAAAAAACACTACATATACACATACCCCTACACAGCCCCCCTCCCCTCCCCAATAAAAATGAAAAACGTCTGGTACGCCACTGTTTCCAAAACGGAGCCTCCAGCGGTTGCAAAACTACAACTCCCAGCAGGCACTGATAGACCGTACATGCTGGGAGTTGTAGTTTTGCACTGATTCCCCCCCCCCCCCAATGTGAACGTACAGGGTACACTCACATGGGCGGAGGATTACAGTAAGTATCCGGCTGCAAGTTTGAGCTGCGTCAAATTTTCTGCCGTAGCTCAAACTGCCAGCGAGAAACTACTGTGAACCCCCCGCCCGTGCGACTGTACCCTAAAAACACTACACTACACTAACACAAAATAAAATAAAAAGTAAAAAACACTACATATACACATACCCATATACAACCCCCCTCCCCAATAAAAATGAAAAACGTCTGGTACGCCACTGTTTCCAAAACGGAGCCTCCAGCTGTTGCAAAACAACTACTCCCAGTATTGCCAGATAGCCGTTGACTGTCCAGGCATGCTGGGAGTTTTACAACAGCTGGAGGCACCCTGTTTGGGAATCACTGGCGTAGAATACCCCTATGTCCACCCCTATGCAAGTCCCTAATTTAGGCCTCAAATGCGCATGGCGCTCTCACTTTGGAGCCCTGTCGTATTTCAAGGCAACAGTTTAGGGCCACATATGGGGTATCACCGTACTCGGGAGAAATTGGGCTTCAAATTTTGGGGGGTATTTTCTGCTATTACCCTTTTAAAAAATGTAAAATTTTTGGGAAAACAAGCATTTTAGGTAAAAAATATATATATTTTTTTACATATGCAAAAGTCGTGAAACACCTGTAGGGTATTAAGGTTCAAATTACCCCTTGTTACATTCCCCGAGGGGTCTAGTTTCCAAAATAGTATGCCATGTGTTTTTTTTTTTGCTGTCCTGGCACCATAGGGGCTTCCTAAATGTGGCATGCCCCCAGAGCAAAATTTGCTTTCAAAAAGCCAAATGTTACTCCTTCTCTTCTGAGACCTGTAGTGCGCCAGCAGAGCACTTTTCACCCCCATATGGGGTGTTTTCTGAATCGGGAGAAATTGGGCTTCAAATTTTGGGGGGTATTTTCCGCTATTACCCTTTTTAAAAATGTAAACATTTTGGGAAAACAAGCATTTTAGGTAAAAAAAAATATTTTTTTTACATATGCAAAAGTCGTGAAACACCTGTAGGGCATTAAGGTTCACGTTACCCCTTGTTACGTTCCCCGAGGGGTCTAGTTTCCAAAATGGTATGCCATGTGTTTTTTTTTTCTGTTCTGGCACCATAGGGGCTTCCTAAATGCGGCATGCCCCCAGAGCAAAATTTGCTTTCAAAAAGCCAAATGTGACTCCTTCTCTTCTGAGACCTGTAGTGCGCCAGCAGAGCACTTTTCACCCCCATGCGAGGTGTTTTCTGTATCGGGAGAAATTGGGCTTCAAATTTTGGGGGGTATTTTCTGCTATTACCCTTTTTAAAAATGTAAAATTTTTGGGAAACCAAGCATTTTAGGTAAAAAAAATATATATTTTTTTTACATATGCAAAAGTCGTGAATCACTTGTAGGGTATTAAGGTTCACTTTACCCCTTGTTACGTTCCCTGAGGGGTATAGTTTCCAAAATGGTATGCCATGTGTTTTTTTTTGCTGTCCTGGCACCATAGGGGCTTCCTAAATGCGGCATGCCCCCCAAAAACCATTTGTCGCTCCTTCCTTCTGAGCCCTCTACTGCGCCCACCGAACAATTAACATAGACATATGAGGTATGTGCTTACTCGAGAGAAATTGGGTTTCAAATGCAAGTAAAAATTTTCTCCTTTTTATCCCTTGCAAAAATTCAAAAATTGGGTCTACAAGAACATGCGAGTGTAAAAAATGAAGATTTTGAATTTTCTCCTTCACATTGCTGCTATTCCTGTGAAACACCTAAAGGGTTAATACACTTACTGAATGTTTTTTTGAATACTTCAGGGGGTTTAGTTTTTATAATGGGGTCTTTTATGGGGTATTTCTAATATGAAGACCCTTCAAATCCACTTCAAAACTGAACTGGTCCCTGAAAAATAGTGAGTTTGAAAATTTTGTGAAAAATTTCAAAATTGCTACTGAACTTTGAAGCCCTCTGGTGTCTTCCAAAAGTAAAAACTCATAAATTTTATGATGCAAACATAAAGTAGACATATTGTATATGTGAACCCAAAAAATATATATTTTGAATATCCATTTTCCTTACAAGCAAAGAGCTTCAAAGTTAGAAAAATGCTAAATTTTCATTTTTTTCATCAAATTTTGGGATTTTTCACCAAGAAAGGATGCAAGTTACCATAAAATTTTACCACTAAGTTAAAGTAGAATATGTCACAAAAAAACAATCTCGGAATCAGAATGATAACTAAAAGCATTCCAGAGTTATTAATGTTTAAAGTGACAGTGGTCAGAATTGCAAAAAACGCTCCATCCTTAAGGTATAAAATGGCCTGGTCCTTAAGGGGTTAAGGAGTCTTTAGCTCCCCTCTTGACTGAGGTATTCAATGCGTGTCTCTCCTCGGGCACTCTGCCAAATTCAATGAGGAGGTCAGCCCTGATTCTTCTGTCAAAGGGTAAAGATCACACCCGTATTGAGAATTGGAGGCCCATAGCTCTTCTCAATACGGACAGGAAGCTTCTGGCCAAGATACTGTTTAATCGGCTAGTGAAGTTTGCACCCCGGCTCCTTTCGGGAGCTCAGCACTGCTCTGTTCCAGGCCGAAGCACCTTAAGTGCGGTCCTTAGTGTCAGGGAGGCAGTGGAGCGGAGTAGTGCGGGTTTCTGGAAGAGGTACTTGCTGTCCCTGGATCACGCCAAAGAGTTTGATCGGGTGAACCACGAGTACCTCTGGTCCGTCCTTCTGAGATATGGCTTACCGAGTACTTTTGTTAATTGGCTTAAGATCTTGTATGCAGGGGCAGAGAGTTTCCCACTGGTGAACGGTTGGTCTGGCCGCTCTTTTGAGGTGGGGTCCAGAGTCCGTCAGGGTTGTCCTTTGAGTCCGCTTTTATACGTGTTCGCAATCGATCCCTTCGTCCGGAAGGTAGATTGTGTGCCGTTGGCGGGAGTCGGGATGAGTCAGGCGGAGCTGGATGTCGCCCAGAGAGTGGTGGCGTACGCTGACGATGTCACCATTTTCGTGTCCTCGCGAGAGGAGGTCGATGTGGTGATGTCGGAAGTGGACCGCTACTCGGAGGCATCTGGGTCTAAGATCAACCGGGATAAGTGTGAGAGTCTCTGGCTGGGAGGGGGAGATCCCACGTTTGATCTCCCGGACACCCTTCCAGGGCCCCAAGAGTCAGCAAAAGTTGTGGGCATCATATTCGGCCAGGATGATTATCCCACCAAAAACTGGGATGGTAAGCTCCAGGATGCCGCTCAGAAGGTGGACCAATGGAAGGGTTGGTCTATGACCCTCAGGGAAAGGGTACACTTGATCAAATCGTACCTGCTCCCCTTGTTTATCTATCTGGGCAGTGTATGTATCTTGCCAGAAGCTTACTACACTAGGGTCTACAGCCTGTTTTTCCAACTGTTATGGGGAAACAGGATGAACCTAGTCAAGAGGGAGGTTACGTACCGCACGAGGAGACTAGGGGGTTTATCTATGGTAAACCCTGTGGTGTTCTTAACCAACACCTTCTTGAAAGCTAACATCTCAAACCTCTGGTCAGAGAGGGCTTCTCCTTGGGTACTCTCCTGCAGGGAATGGTTTCGGCCTTTCTTCCAGGAATGGGAGACAGGAGGGCAAGTGAAGGACCTCCGTACGCCCCATGGATATCTTCCGGCTTACGCTACCCCGACTCTGAAGGCGATACGTCGGTGGGGTCTGGGAGTGTGGGAGATCAGGACCCAGTCAAGGCAGTTCCTTGACAAACGGGTTCTGTTGACCCACTTCCAGAAGCCTCTGGCGCTCAGGGACTGCCCAGGTCGGGATCTGAGGGTGGGGTTGTACCTTTTAAACATGAAAAGGATCCCCCAGAAGTTTTGGGACTTGGCTTTTAGGGGAAGCTATATGTGAGGGACAATTTGAAGTGTAGGAACTCTGATGACCGGGGATGTCCCCGAGAAGAGTGAGGGGACACGCTGGAAAGCATGGACCATTTCCTGCTTCATTGTCCCTTTAATATAGGGGTTTACAACAGGGTGGGTGCTTCCATCGGCTGGAGTCAACTTACCGGCCTTACCTATCAGGAGTGGGCTTATGGGACATTCAGGAACCTGGGTGGCCGAAATCGGGGCACTTTATTTTTAGTTTGCTTAGTGGTTAGGTACTACACGTGGAATGCACGGTGTTTAGTGTCGACCCAACAGAAAATCCTCTCCAAGGTGGAGGTCTGTAGGAACATCACCGGTGACCTTGGGAAGATCAGGTCTTTGGAGTATGGCAGTCTTGGTAACAGTAGGGCTTCTCTCCTATGGAGAGGGTTTTCTTTTGATGTGCCCTAGGTACTAGACCTTTTAGGTAGAGTACCTTTATTTTGGTTAGGGACAGTGTTATAGGGATAGAGATAGGATGAGAACAGGGTTAGTTTGAATGGAGGGATAGGATTAGGGAGAATTGTAGGGGGAGTTAGGGAAAGAGTGTAAAATTATTTTGGATGTATCAAGTCTGCCATCCTTCTCCCTGGTGGTGGGCTAATGCATGTGCACGCTAGCTTTTTGTTTTGTTTTTAAGCTGATATGGTATGAAGGGCTTACAGGCGACCAAACTTGGGCCTAAAGTGGGTTGCGGTTCAGTGTGTATAAGTTTGTGTATAAGTTGGTTGGGAGGAGTGTTAGGTGGGGAGGGTGTGCTTGTGGGTGGTGGTGTTCATCTTTGGGGGACCTGACATGGGTCAGTTAAGGACTGGACTTTGTGAACTGTAAGAACGGTATGGACTCTGACCCATGTTCAGGAGGGGTGGTGTGGGTGAGGGTACAGTTTTAGTGTAGGGTTTTTCCTAGGGTTTTCTATTGATTTTGTAGGTGTTTTCTGTAGTGCATATATTTTGTTTATATTATATTTTATTTATATAGTATATTTAGTAATTTTGTACCTATATTGTGTTATATCTATATTGTTTCATATTGTTTCATGTTATAGCGTTATGGTAGCCGGACCAGTTGTTGTGTTGATATGTGGTTTATTTAGTTTATTTCAGTTATTTGGTCTGTTTTATGTTTTCGTTGGTATTTTCATTAGTCCCGGATAGAGGATCCAGTTAATTTGGACATTTTGTAAGTTAATGTATGTGTGATATGATTATTTTGATTATTATTATTATTACTATTTTTTTTAATAATATATATATATATATATATATATATATATATATATATGTATATATATATATATATATATATATATATATATATATATATATATATAAAGATTAAAAAAAATATAAAAAATGAAAAAAATAAATAAATAAATATATAAAAAATAAAATGTAAAAAAAATGTAATAATATATATATATATATATATATATATATATATATATATATATATTTTTTTTTTTTTTTAGGTGTGCTTGCTACGTTTCTGTTTAGTTTTCTTGTTGCATGTTCCCAAGTATGGATGGTTTTGTGTTATAGTCGGGTAATGATAACTTTTATGTTTATATTTTGACAAGCCAAGTTGTGCTATTTTATTTATTTATTTTTCTTATGTTCATTTTCGGTAAGCGTGTGAGTGTTTGATTAGATATTTTGGGCATATTTTAATATCTTAGTATTTTAGTATCTTAGTAAAGCTGGGCTGGCCGGTTAGGCAGGGTTTTGTTTATGAGGTTTTGTTTTTGGTTCTAGAGCATTTCTTATTTATGTTATAGCTGATTAAGCTTGCTTTGTGTTTTGTATTTGATAAGTTTTGTATTTTTCTAATAAAAAGATTGTCAGCAGAGAGCACTGTGGTCAGACAGAAAGGAAATTAAAAAAGAAAAGCACTTCCTGTGGAGCATACAGCAGCTGATAAGTACTGTAAGGATTGAAATGTATTAAGCGAAGTAATTTTCAAATCTGAAAAAACTGTGTGTGCAGCTCACAACCGGATATTCGAGGTTAATGTGGATAAAAAAATCGGTCCCCACCGATCAAATAATGGAAAATCAAATACACAGATTTAACCACACCTCAAGAATATCACCCTACTGGGTACACAATGAATAGATGATGAGACAGATGGTTTTTCAAAAAATGCAGATTTTTAATAAAAAACAGTAATGATATAAAACTAATTATTAAAAAAATCTGAGCATTAATGATTAAAGTAAACTGTCATTGGGCCCTAATGACAGAATGCATGAAAAGGCATCTACCTAATAGGACCTATATTGGTCTATAAACTGTCAGTAACAATGGTCCGGAATGGACCGTTAGTCCGGCAATAGAAGTTCCAATGATGGATAGCACGGTTACTTAAAGTGGCATAGAATAGATCGTGCACAGTCTTTGTAGTAATAGATTACTACAAAGACTGTGCACAATCTATTCTATGCCACTTTAAGTAACCGTGCATCTATTACCATTACTGGTCCATTGCTGTTCTATTGCTGGACTAACAGTCCATTCCGGACCATTGTTACTGACAGTTTATAGACCTATATAGGTCCTATTAGGTAGTTGCCTTTTAATGCATTCTGTCATTAGGGCCCAATGACAGTTTACTTTAATCACTAATGCTCTGATTTTTTTAATAACTAGTTTTATATCATTACTGTTTTTTATTAAAAATCATTTTATGAAAAACCATCTGTCTCATCATCTATTCATTGTGTACCCAGTAGGGTGATATTCTTGAGGTGTGGTTAAATCTGTGTATTTAATTTTCAAATCTGTTTAACTTTCTGGCATCAGTTGATTTAAGATTGAAAAAAAAATTCCAGCGGAGTACCCCTTTAACTGTTCAGCAGATACACCGAAAGTTTGGCCCTTGCCGAACAGGTTCTTCCCAAACTGGCAATGCAATAAGCCTCAAAACACATGTATAACACTGTCTAAAATTTACTTTATCCCTTCTCCAGTGTAGCATCATAGAGAGCGTCTAGTGCAGGGGCAGCATTGTCACCCCTAAGAGAATAAGATTGTCTGCCAGCCAAGTGGAAAAACTCATGTTTGTTAAAATGAATCATGTACGGAGCAGTGAGGTATTATAAACTCCTGTGCCAGATTTAAGAATTTTTTTGGTTTTCAACTAACAAGTTCTTTGCAAATCAGCAATAAAATAAGCCTGAAACACGTGTATAACACTGCCTAAGCCCTGTATAACACTGCTAGGGTCACCTAGGAATGTGTTCAATTAGTGGAACGTCCGACCAATAACTGCCGGCAGAGGAGGGGTTAATGTCCCTCTTACTCCGCTCTGCCTGTCAACCCATCACAGTCGGCTGGCAGAGTGAGTGAAGGAGCCAGGGACTCCCCTCTGAGAGATCTGTGTCCATCAGGGCACTGGCAAGTGGAATCCAGGCACTGTTAGAGCAGGGACAGATTGTCTTGAGGGACAGGTAGGGGGTAAAAAATTTAAAAAAGGTAAAAAAAAATCTCCCTGACCTCCTAATAGGTGCCCGAGGATCCACAGCACAGTTAGCGGCATGACCCAGGTCCTATTGGGGCATCAGGACGCTACCGTCTGCTCCCTACATTTTTGGGGGCGCAGACTCCTTTTTATTTATCTTTTTATAAAATAATGGTGTGTGATTTATAAATTACACAGTTATTTAGTTTACACCAAGCAAGCACCCCCCCTCCACACACACACACTCTCCCTCTCCCCAGCCACCATAGAAAAAAAATATATAATGGCTCATCGGACATTCTCGGTGAAGGTGGCATATGCCTTAATTGCCTCCGACACGGAATCTGCCAGTTAGGGTGAAGAAGACCCCACTTTCTTGTGGTCTTCCTCATCATTTAGTTCTGACGATGAGCCACCTAGAAGGCCACAACCCCCCATGCTAGTGACCCAGTGCCCCACACTTGTACGAGCGACCCTGCCGCCCGTACTAGGAGTCCGACCCCTAAACAATTCTACCGGAGCCCCCTACCGATGAACCTGTATTGAGAGCCTTAGAGGACTTGGATTCTTGGATTTGTTGGACACGCAGGGATCCAGATTGACCTAGTCAGGGTACACTGAAATGGACTTTTTTCGTTCTTATTTCAGTTAATACTTTGTCAACCTAATGGTGGAGCAGATGAACCTGTACGTTGAACTACTACCAGACACTACCCAGATTAGTCAAAAAGCCCTGTGTCATCAATACTGGAGTGGGAATGTCCTGTATCAGACCCCAATCTACAGTATGGCCATGACACTGGGACGGTTTGAGGTCATACAGAAATGCTTGCAATAAACCGATAATGCAGCATGTCCCCCCCAAGGGGATCCTGCCTATGACCGCCTGTACAAAATCATACTGGTCATAGATCACTTTGGATCTACGTACCCCAAAGGGAGGTCGCTATTTATGAGTCTCTTATCACTTTTAAGGGGAGACTCAGCTTCTGCCAGTACATTCCCACTAAGCAGGCAAGGTATGGCGTGAAACTCTACAAACTTTGCGAGAGTACCTTAGGGTATATGAGGGAAGGGATTCCTGTATTAAACCCCTAGAATGTCCCCCTACTCAGGGTGTTAGCGGAAAACTCGTGTGGGACCTTGTGCACCTGCTGCTGGATAAGGGTTAGCAGCTTTACCTGGATAACTTTCATACCAGTGTCCCTCTGTTCAAATCCCTCGCAGTCAGATCCATGTCCGCTTGTGGGACCTTGTGGAAGAATCAGAGAGGTCTCCCTACAAATTTTCTCCAGACACCTATGCCCAAGGGTGAGTCCTGTACCCTTACCAGTGAAAATCTGTTGCTGGTCAGGTATGAGGATAAGGGGGATGTCCTTATGCTGACTACAATTCATGGTAACGGTAGCACCCTTCTCCCTGTGCGAGGTACCACGACATCGGTCCTCAAGCCCGATTGTATTGTGGACTACAATCGGTATATGGGGGGAGTTGATCTCTCTGATCGAGTCCTTAAGCCATATAAGGCCATGGGGAAAACACGTGTATGGTATAAAAAATTTGCGGTCTACATGGTCCAAATTGCCATGTACAACTCTTTTGTACTGTCCCAGTACGCTGGCAACACAAGGACATTCCTTCAGTTCCAGGAGGAAGTCCAAAAGGCCCTGATCTTTGGCGACCAGGAAAGAGAAAGACGGAGTTCCCTTGGAACAGGACATGTAGGTTGCAGGATTGTCTCAGGCCAACACTTTCCAGGTGAGGTCCCCCATACTGGAAAGAAGGGACAATCCCAGAAAAACTGCAGAGTGTGTCACAGGAGGGGGATAAGGGAGAACACCACCACTCAGTGTGACACTTGCCCCGATCATCCGGGTCTCTGTATTAAAGATTGCTTCAGGGAGTACCACACTTTCATGGAGTACTAAATTTCTAATCCTCTTACCCCATTTTAATTTCCCATAATTTGACCCCAATGTACCAGTCCAGAGTACATTCCAAATTTTAAACCCATAAACCACAAAATTGCCCAAAAAACCCTTTCACAAAATAACTCTGATAAGACCTCTTGGGGGATTTTTTCCAAAAATTCGTCATGAGTCACTGAGTCACTAGTATCAGGAGTGTGCATGTTGCCTCAAATGCCCAGTGCTCTCTCCATCTGAGCGGTGTGCGCATTTGAGGCAACAGGTTAGGGACGGCCACACAGAAATCATTCCCAGAATGATGATTCAGAGCATAGGGTTTGGGGTGGGCATTTTTACTTTTGGCTATGCTCTGGATCATCATTCTGGGAACATAATTGGCATATCAGTAGTAAAATTGCAATTTTCCTTGTCCCCAAAATACACCATCCATTCCTGGAAAATAAATTTATGGAACACCCGTCTGTTCCAAATGTTCCCTTCACCCCTATACACCTTTCCCAGGGGGTGTACTGTCTGCAATAGGCTCACATATAGGTCAATAAGAAATATAGGCCTCAAATGTGAACAGAGTTCCCTCTCATGTACCCCATCATATTTCAAGGCAACATTTTGGGGGTCACATGTTAGTTGTTCACAAAATGATGAAGCAGACCATAGGTGAAAATTGCAATTTTGATTTTCCCAAACTAAACTTCATCCATTCCTAGAAAATACATTTAGGAAACACCCATGCATTCAAAATGTCATTCAAACTTTACCCCTATACTCATTCCTCAGGGGTTGTACTTTCTGTAATGGTGTCACATGTGGGTATTTTTTTGTTTTATTTTCCTCTGAATGTATGTAACTGTCAGCTACTGATATGCCATAGGCCTCTAATGCAAACATAGCTGTATGAATCTTGAGCACTGTTATGTGCCCGCACAGCATGTTACATCCACATAAAGGGTATTTCCATACTCAGAGGCAATGGGGTTACCAAATTTAGAGGGCATTTTCTCCTTTTTCCCCTTGTGCAAATAAAAAATTAGGGGTAACACCAGCATTTGTGTGAAAAAAAAATACAAAAACGATTTGTAATTTTACAGCCCACTGTTCCAAACACCTGTGGGGTTTAAATACTCACTGTACCTCTTGTTATGTTCCTTGAGGGGTGTAGTTTCAAAATTATGGCACTTGAGGGGGGTCCTGCGGTTTTGGCACCATGGGAGCGCTGTAAAGGCACATGGCCCCCGACTTCGATTCCCGCAAAATTGTCTCTCCAAAATCCGAATGGCGAGATATTTGCTCCCATTACCACTTGTGAAAATGAAAAATTTGGGGTAATCACAGCATTTTAGTGAAAAAAATATATATTTTTTTCCTTTTCACATCCCACTTTAATGAGCATTTATCAAACCCCTGTGGGGTGTTAAGGCTGACTGTACCCCTTGTTAGATTCCTTGACGGGTGTAGCTTATAAAATAGTGTGCCATGTGGGTTGTTGTTTTTTTTTTTCTTTTTTTCTTTTCTGGCACCATAGGGGCTTCCTAAATGTGACATTTCAGCAAAATTTGCTTTCTAGAAGCCAAATGTGGCTCCTTCTCTTCTGAGCATTGTAGTGCGCTCACAGAGCACTTTATGTCCACACATGGGGTAGTACCATACTCAGAAGAAATGGGGTTACAAATTTTGGGGGGCATTTTCTCCTATTTCCACTTGTAAAAATGAAAACTTTAGGTTTTTGAAGCCCTCTAATGTCTTCAAAAAGTAAAAACATGTCAACTTTATGATGCCAACATAAAGTAGACACATTGTATATGTGAATCAATATATAATTTATTTGGAATGTCCATTTTCCTTAAAAGCAAAGAGTTTCAAGAAATTATGCAAGTATTGACAAAAATGTACCACTAACATAAAGTAGAATATGTCATGAAAAAACATTCTTGGAATCAAATTCATAAGTGAAATCCTCCCAGAGTTATTAATACTTAAAGTGACAGTGTAACTGCAAGCAAGAGTTTCAGTAGTCCAGCTCACTCCCTCAGCCCGTCGCGCCAGGACCGGCGTGGGAAGCACCAACTGAAGACAACGTACAAAGCCAAGGTGTCCAGCGCGAGTATCAGAAAACAGGATTTTTCATTCCAATAAAAGCTACAAAGACCAGGAGAACCTGACAAGGGTGATGCGTTTTGGTCCTAAGACTGGACCTTAGTCATACACAAACATAATATGAGTAAAAACCTTATATAGATGGCCCATCAGCCAACGACCAATAATCCGGCCACGGCAAAATTGGGCCCTCCTCCCCTTTCGTGACGTGGGTGACATGTAAAGCCCGGAGAAGGGGGAAAAAAAGTCTCTAATGTCTTCAAAAAGTAAAAACATTTCAACTTTATGATGCCATAGACATATTGTATATGTGAATCACTATATAATTTATTTGGAATATCCATTTTCCTTACAAGCAAAGAGTTTCAAGAAATTATGCAAGTATTGACAAAAAATTACCACTAACATAAAGTAGAATATGTCATGAAAAAACATTCTTGGAATCAAATTCATAAGTGAAATCCTCTTACTTAAAGTGACAGTGGTCAGATTTGCAAAAAATGCTCCCATCCAAGTACCGCAGTGGGAGGAGAGCGGGACGTCACGTCAGTGCGACGTGGTCCCGGCAGGCCAACAGAGAACAGCGCACGGGAGATGCACATGCACCCTCCTCAGTCTGCCTTATCGCCAAATCCTGAGCTGCCCGGTGAGTTGGGGCCCGCACCTGCCTTATTTTTTAACCCTAAATCCCCTCCTGCATCATACATGTCCTGGTCGGCAGTCACTAAAAAACAGGGATCTTCTCACACAACATAATGGCAGTGACTGCCCGACCAGGACCTACTCTGTACCTTATGAATGCTGGAGGGAGTGATATCTTTGAAGACCTGTGGTGATGTCATGATCATGTGACTTGTGGGGGCAGAGCTAAAGATCCCGGAGAAGTCATGAGAGTAGAGTGAAGTGATGAGCGGCAGGAGCCATATTCGAATTTGCGATATTTTGCGAATATATTGATGATTATTTGTCCTATATTTCGGAGATTTGCATATTTGCTATGTTCGTTCAACTTTTTGTTCCATGCGAAAATTCTAATTGAACATTTGCATGAAAATGTGCATAAAAATTTGCATGTGAAAAAACAAACAATATTCGTCATTACAAAGATATAGCACTATATTCAAAATATTGGCAAAGTCGCGAAGTATCGATATGCGCGATAAAAATTTGCATTACGAATATTCGTGCTCAACATTAGTAGAGTGTACCTGATGAGTTTCTCTTGCAATCTGCTGTGGTGCTACTGTATACAGCAGTGTTTCCTAACCAGGGTGCCTCCAGCTGTTGCAAAGCTACAAGCATGCTGGAGGCAACCTGGGTGGAAGACACTGATAAACAGTATATACATGTGAGCTCCAGAGCACCACTCACTATTCTGCTGGTGGGGTCACTGAGTACAACAATGTTTCCCAACCAGGGTGCCTCCAAGTGTTGCAAAACTACAACTCCCAGCATGCCTGGACAGCCAAAGGCTTTCCAGGCATGCTGGTAGTTGTAGTTTTGCAACATCTGGAGGCACCCTGGTTGGGAAACACTGTTGAACATACATTACATTACTTATCCTGTACTGATCCTGAGTTATATCCTGTAAATCTTTTATTAAAATTTTAAACATAACAATAAATAAGTACAAAACATAAACATACCATATCTGACAGAACATATCAATACAATGAATCATAAAAACAACACCGTAGCATAAAATACAACACCGGTCCACCCCACACTCATTCCTCCACACAAACAAATATATACAATATTTACATGACATTTTCCTATAATACCCATACCATACTAATAAACTATATACACTACTATTAAATGTGAATTCCCTGGCCCAGTTGCAATATCAAAAACCAAATAATTAAGCAAAACCCAATACCAAAATGAATAGCAACAACAAAAGCAATAATATATACATACAAAAATAATACAAACCAACACAAACCAGAGAACACTACATTTTTTTTTTTTGGCCCTGAGCTGGTCCCACATCCCATGCCCCCAGTACATGTTACCAGACGTCCTTGAACCAGTCCAGGATTTTCGATATACATAAAAGTCCCATAGAAACCCCCTCCCCCCTTTTAACCCATCACCCAACCTAAACTAAACCCAAACCCCAAGTGGTATCACACAATATATACAATATTTATAGTACATAAAATATACGCAGACTAACCATATATACAGTACATAAGTATACATTACAACAAAAAATACCATGACAAATACATATAACACTAAAAACCAAACAACAGAGAGGCTTTTCAGCCACACAAACCCCTAAAGCTCAAGTTCAGTGCCTGCAAGCCCTTTATTACCATATACCTACAGCACAAAACAAAAAGACTAATGTGCCAGCATCAACCCACCACCAGGGGGAGACAACAGGCTAAGGCACTTTAACCTGTTCAGGACGCCGGGCGTATGCATACACCCTGCATCCCGAGTCCTTAAGGACTGAGGGCGTATGGATACGCCCGTGGGAATTCCGGTCCCTGCCACTAGCCGGTTGGGGTTGGGGAACGGATCGGGATGCCTGCTGAAATCATTCAGCAGGCACACCGGCACATCGCCCAGGTGGTCCTGAGACCCCCCCCCCCCCCCCCCATGTCGGCGATCGCATAAAATCGCATGTCAATTCAGACATGCAATTTTCTGCTATTCCGGGCTGATCAGGTCTCTGGTGACGCGAAAATATTGATGATCGGAGCTGTCAGGGACAGCCCCGATCATCTTGAGGGCTAGGAGTGAGGTCGCAGAGCTGCGATCTCCTCCTATCCTCTGCCATTGGTCAGAACTGATTCTGACCAATGGCAGAGCGGGACAGTGGGTTGCCATGGCCCACCCCTGGATGTCGGGGGGATCGTGGGAAGAAGATGGAGGCCGGTACCTGCAGGAGAAGATGCCTGGGGACCCGGATCTTCGCTGGAGACTGCTGGATACTGGATCAGGTAGGGAAGCGACGGTGGTGGGGGGGAATTGAAAGTGAAAATAAAATGATCTTTACTGTGGCAACCACTAGGAAGGCCAAACTGCAACTCCTAGCATGCCCATACAGCCAAAGGCTGTCTGGGCATGCTGGGAGTTGTAGTTTTGCAACATCTGGAGGGTCACAGTTTTGAGACCACTGTTACAGTGGTGCCCAAATGGTAGCCCTCCAGATGTTGCCAAACTACAACTCTCAGCATGCCTGGACTTCCCAGGCATGCTGGGAGTTGTAGTTCTGTAACATCTGTCCCTTCAGATTTAGCAATTTTCATGAATTTTTTTAAAATTGCTGCTCTACTTTGAAGCCCTCTAATTTTTTCAAAAAGCAAAACTATGTCCATTTTATGATGCCACCATAAAGTGGACATATTGTATTTGTGAATAAAAATAAAATTTATTGTGAATATCCATTTTCCTTACAAGTAGAGAGCTTAAAAGTTAGAAAAATGCTAAATTTTCAAAATTTTCATGAAATTTTGGGATTTTTCTCAAAAAAAGGATGCAAGTAACACCGAAAATTTACCACCAAAATAAAGTAGAATATGTCACGAAAAAACTATCTCAGAATATTCGGTAAAAGCGTTTTCTCGTTATTAATTCGTAAAGCGACGGTGGTCAGAATTGCGAAAAAGGACTCAGTCCTTAAGGTAAAAAAGGGCTGCGTCCTTAAGGGGTTAAAGGCAGAGCCCCTCCACAGACGAGAATCCGTGGCAGAACCCAGCCTCTCATACTCAAGAGAACGCACCTTCACCAGGTCACCCAGTATGTTCCTAACCACCTCATCCACAGGGAGGATTTTACGCTGCGTCGACACTAAACACCGTGCATTCCACGTGTAGTACCTGACCACTGAGCTAACTAGGAATAAAGTGCACCGGTCCCAACCTCCAAGGTTACTGAATGCCCCATAGGCCCATTCCGCATAGGAGAGACTGGCCAGCCTAGGCCAACCAATGGAAGCGCCCGCCCTGTTGTAAACCTCTGTGTTAAAGGGACAATGGAGCAGAAAATGCTCAATGCTTTCCAGCATGCCTCCACACTCTTCGCGGGGACATCCCCGGTCCTCAGAGCTCCTGCACTTCAGATTGTCCCTCACACACAGTTTCCCATGGAAGCAGCGCTAATTCAAGTCCCAAAACTTCGAGGGGATCCTGATAGAATTCAAAAGCCCTAAACCATCCTCAAGATCCCAACTTGGGCAATCCTTGAGCGCCAATGGCCTCTGGAAATGAGAAGACAGAACCCTCTTGTCAAGGAATTTCCTCGACAGAGTCCTAATCTCCCACATCCCCAGACCCCACCGACGAATAACCTTCAGAACCGGGGTAGCATAAGCCGGGAGATGCCGTGTGGTGTGCGAAGATCCTTCACTTGCCCTCCTGTCTCCCATTCCTGGAAGAAAGGCCGAAACCATCCCCTACAGGAGGATACCCACGGAGGAGCCCTCTCTTTCCAGAGGTAAGTTGGCAATATTGGTCTTAAGAAATGTATTCACTAGGATTACCACGGGGTTGACCATACACAACCCCCCTAGTCTCCTCGTATGGTAAGTAACCTCCCTCTTCACTAGGTTCAGTCTATTCCCCCATAACATTTGGAAGAACACACTGTAGACCCGGGTCCAGAGAGGTTCTGGCAACATACAGAAGATATATCAACAAAGGGAGCAGGAATGTTTTGATCAGGTTAACCCTTTCCCTGAGGGTCAAAGACCAACCCTTCCCCTGATCCACCTTCTGAGCGGCGATCGTGAGTCTGCTGTCCCAGTTTTGTTTGGGGTAATCCCCTTGGCCAAATTCAATGCTGAGGACTTTTGTAGATTCCTGGGGCTCTGGAAGGGCGTCCGGGAGATCAAAACCCCTCCCAGCCAGAGACTCTCGCACTTATCCCGGTTGATCTTGGACCCGCATGCCTCCGAGTAGCGGTCCACCTCTGACATCACCCATTGGCCCTCCTCTTGTCAGGAGACAAGCACGGTGACATCATCAGCATACTCTACAGCCCTCAGAGCCGAACCCGACACCACCAGGTCTATTCTCACCCCCGCCAATGGTCCACAATCAATCCTCCTAAGGAAAGGATCAATTGCAAACACGTACAGCAAAGGGCTCAAAGGACAACCCTGAAGGACGCCAGACCCAACCTCAGAAGAGCGGCCAATCCAACCAATTACCAGTGAGAAACTCTTTGCCCCTGCATACAAGGTCTTAAGCCAATCAACAAACCCCCCCCGGCAGGCCATATCTCAGAAGAACAGACCAGAGATACTCATGATCAACCCGATCAAATGCTTTCACCTGATCCAAGGACAGCAAGTACCCCTTCCAGTGGCCAGCCCTACCCTGCTCCACCGCCTTTTGGACACTGAGCACAGCACTACATGTACTGCAGCCCGGAAAAGAGCAATGCTGAGCCCCCGAAAGGAGCCAGGGTGCAAACTCCACCAGCCGGTTAAACAGCACTTTTGCCAGAATCTTTCTGTCTGCATTGAGAAGTGCTATGGGACGCCAATTCTCAATGAGGGACGGGTCTTTACCCTTTGACAGGATGATCAGCACTGACCTCCTCATTGACTTCAGCAGAGTGCCCGAGGATAGACACTCATTAAATACCTCGGTCAACAGGGGAACCACAGTGTCCTTAAAGGTCTTATAGAACTCAGATGTTAAGCCATCTGGACCGGGTGACTTCTTGAGGGCAAGCCCATCAATAGCCATCCTGACTTCCTCTTCCCGGATCATCTCTGTCAAAATGTCAAAAGAGGGATCTACTCTTGGTTCAGGGACGGTTTCAGCCAAGAAAGCTGATACCTTATCTCGATCTAGATTTTCCTTCCCAAGAGGTGCGAGTAAAACGATCGGACGACCTCCAGGATCCCTGATCTGGACCTTTTCAAGGATCCCGTACTATCAATCAGTCCTGAGACTACTTTACTATTCACTGACATCTTGCAGTTTCTGTAAGGGTCGGGCGAGCAGTACTTCCCGTAATCCCTCTCAAAAACCAAAGATGCGTTTCTGTCGTACTGGCACTTCATCAGCAAAGACTTCACTCTGGAGATATCCCCTCGGCTACTTCCAGTCGAGACAAGGTTCTCAAGTTTCTTCCTCAGGCCCTGGTACAAATGGTACCTGTTTAGGCTTCTGAGGCCTGAGAGCTGGTGGAAGAATTTCGCAACCCTTTTTTTGAAGATCTCCCACCACTCTGACTTACTGCTACAAAGGCCCAGCAATGGTACCTGGCTCTGAAGAAAATCTTCAAAGGACTGTCTTATTTCCGCTTCTTCCAAGAGAGACAAATTCAGCTTCCAATAGCCTCTGCCCATCCGGGGGGTCTCTGTAACATTCAGAGAAAACAAAATTAAACAGTGGTCGGAGAATTCCACCTCAACAACAGACACTGCTGAAGAGACGGCTTCCTCCTTTAAATAAAACCTGTCTATTCTAGACCTACAACTACCCCTATGATAGGTGAATCCTGCGTGGCCTGGGGTGTGCCGGATGTGGACATCCACCAGGCGAGCCTCACTCGCTATGCTATTAAGGGCGATGCTATCATAGGTCAGCTTGTCTCTGGAACCTCCCCTGTCTTGGGGCCTCGTGACAGCATTAAAGTCCCCTCCAAAGACCACCTGCCAACTTGTAAAAAGATAGGGCTTGATCCTCATAAAGAGACACTTCCAGTCCCACTTAGACTGTGGGCCGTAGATGTTAATAAGGCGAAGTTCTTGTCCCTTCATGAGGACATCTAAGATCAGGCTCCTCCCCATTTCTAACTCTATAACCCATCGTCATTCTACTGCTGCGGTAAAAAGGACCGCCACTCCGCTATACTGCTCTGCCGCAAGAGACCAGTAGGAGGGCCCATTCCTCCACTCTCTTTTAGCCTTATATGACATGTCATGTATGACATGTCTGTAAGCCTGGTCTCCTGCAAAAATTAAATATCAGTATAAATATGGGCAAAAAAATCATAGGCCGCAAATCGAGCCGTATCTGACTTAATGCTGGCAATGTTAATGGATGCCAGAGTCAACAGATAGAGTGCCGCCATCAAGGGTAATTGAGTTAGACAGCTTTCTTTTTCCCACCATCCTTCCAATCCACCCCATCACCCTCCTCATCAGATGATGGTTTACCCGTTTTTAGGGAGATGGATGTGTCCATTTTCCCTTTATTTACATTTTCCTTGTCCCCTGACTCTGGGCCAGTTCCCCCCCCCCCCCCCCCCGAAGACATAGGTTCCCCAGGGGGAGAGGACTCATCGTCTCCTATGGGCCCCACCGCAACATCCAGGACCTCCCCCCAGCCTCCTCCTCCAAAGAGGAAATGTCGCGGAGGGCTCGGAACCTGTTGGAGAGACCAATCAGAGGGGGGTCAGTTGTACCTTCCTTTAGCATCTGGCGGGTGGGAGAAGATCTTAAATCTCCCTTTTTCTTATTCCTCCGAGTACCCCACTTTGTTTCGGCCCATCTCCCACTGTCCTCATCCGTGCTCTCACTATGGGAGGACAGCGAGGAGACAGCCTACTCCTCTTTGTGGATCCTTCCAGTCTCCTCATCCAGTTCACTATCCCCCAGGGCCTCAGCAGTAAGACTGGTCGCAGGGACAGGATCAGAAGTCACCTCAGTTGGCTGATGCTCCTGCGACTCCCAAACCTCCCTATCCCTTTGACGCTTCTTGAGACACCTCAGTTGGGCAGGCGTCTTCTGCTTACTTTGATGGCAGCGACTGAATGATGGCAGCGACTGAATGGGTAACCTAAGTCCCCACACAGGTGACACATAATCTCCACACAAGATGCAGCGAGATGGCCTATTTCCTCACATCTGTGACAGAGCTTCGGCTGACCCTGGTAGAAGATCTGGATACGATCCCTTCCGAGGAAGGTGGCAGATGGTATATGGGTAACAGTGTTTCCTGTAAGCCTAAGCTTGACCATAAACGTCCAGGCCCCTGACCAGATGTCATATTCATTCCTGTTCTTTTTTGGGACCTCCACCATCTCTCCATACCGACCTAGCCACGTCATGATGTCAATACAAGAAAGTGATTTGTTACGGGTTAAAACGGTCACTTTCTTGACATTGTTTTGGCGAGACAGTCAGGCTCGTTCTTTACCAGCTCGACCAGAAGAGCTCAAGCCCCTCCGGCCGAACAAAGCTGATATCGAACTCAGGGGTACCATAAGGATTGTAACAGTGAGCGCTCCAGTCCCCTCCTCTGTACTGGAGCGCTTGCTGTCCCTGCCTTCGTCTATTGTGTCCCGGCACGTCCCGGTCAGACACACATTCCGCCGGCAGGGATGCAATTAGCGTGGCGGCTGATTCCCGCACACGCGCTGCATCCCGCATCCTCTCACCTGCAGCCCTGTCTTCCTGCGCTGCCTGTCTCCCTGCGCGCCCGGCCCCGCTCCTTAGGGTGCGCGCACGCCGGCTTCATGAAATTTAAAGGGCTAGCGCACCATTGATTGGTGCCTGGCCCTCACTGCCCATATAAATGTCTCCTGCCCCTTCCTGCCCTCGCCGGATCTTTAGTGCCATGTGCCTAGTTAAAGCGTTCTTATTGTTCTGTGTTGCCCGTACCTGTTGCCGACCCGTTGTCCGTGACTACCGCTAGTGAACCCGTTCTGCCTGCCCTGACCTGTTGCCTGACTGTCGCCTGTGAACCTGAGGCTCGCTGGTCCTTGTTCTTTGCTCGTTTTAATTTTGCGATTCATTTTCGTCCTGCGAGCAAGAACATCCGGGCTGATGCCCTTTCCCGCTCTTCCGACGTGCTGGGCGACGAGGTAACTCCTCAGCATATAATTCCGCCTGAGCGCCTAATTGCCGCTGCTCCAGTGGAACTGCGCTCTCTTCCCCCAGGCAAGTCCTATGTGCCTCCACGTCTGCGTCTACGAGTCCTCAAGTGGGGCCATGCCTCTTTATTCGCATGGAGTACAGAAGACTCTTCAACTTTTCTCCCAAAGATACTGGGGGTCTACTATGGAGAGAGATGTCTCGGATTATGTCCAAGCTTGCATGATTTGTGCTCGGGACAAGTCGCCTAGCCAGAAGCCTGCTGGTCTCCTCTTGCCTCTCCCTATTCCCGATGGCGATGTGGAACAAAGGGGGGGGGGGTACTGTAACAGTGAGCACTCCAGTCCCCTCCTCTGTACCGGAGCGCTCGGTGTCCCTGCCTCCGTCTATTGTGTCCCGGCGCGTCCCGGTCAGACACACTGACCGAGAGCGCGGGGATTCCGCCGGCAGGGATGCGGTTAGCGTGGCGGCTGATTCCCGCACATGCGCCGCATCCCGCATCCGCTCACCTGCAGCCCCGTCCTCCTGCGCTGCCTCTGTCTCCCGGCACGCGCGGCCCACCTCCTTAGGGCGCGCGAGCGCCGGCTTCCTGAAATTTAAAGGGCCAGCGCACCATTGATTGGTGCCTGGCCCTCACTGCCCATATAAATTTCTCCTTACCCTTCCGGCCCTCGCCGGATCTTTAGTGCCTTGTGCCTAGTGAAAGCGTTCCTATTGTTCTGTATTGCCCTTACCTGTTGCCGACCCGTTGCCCGTGACTACCGCTAGTGAACCCGTTCTGCCTGCCCTGACCTGTTGCCTGACTGTCGCCTGTGAACCTGAGCTGCCTGCCCTGACCTCTGCTATGTCTGACTACGCTTCTGCCTGCTCCTACTGTACCGCGACATTCTCAGCTACCAGAGGGGTCGAGTTGCTATCGGGTGGAACGACCTGGGGGCTACCTGCCGCAGCAAGACAATCCCGCTTTGCGGCGGGCCCGTGTGAAGACCAGTAGCCCCTTAGACTCCGTTCCCCTGGTACGGCCAACGTCATCGCCCCTCTGGTTCAGTGGATTCACCTCCTGTCACCTGACCGGTACGTTACAAGGATGTATCAAGGCGAAGATGTCAGCTGCCTTAAAGCCCAACTTCAGCAGAAGCTCAACAACTTTAGATCTTGGAGGATATGTATCACTGCCTCCCCACCTCAGCCGGACCACATTCCTTCGGAGACCACTTGACCTGGCAGCCGGGAGGGACCACACAGTATTTCCCCCTCTTTCCTCTCGGAAGTCCGAAAGACCATGTCTTTCTATCCAAAAGGATAGATCAACCTCCCTACCCTCTACATTGATTGATCTCTCCCCTCTCCTTAAGGCCCCCAGGAGACGCTGCTGCAAATTGCTCTTCTCAGAGACAGAAGATGAGGAAGGTGCCCCCTCCCCCCCAGCGGCGATATTTGCGCAGCTGCGTACTGGTGCTGCCACTGCTCTGTTTTTATTGGTACCCTCCGCCTCATCAGTACTTGAGTTTCCTGCTTCTGGGCGCCGCTGATCTGAATAAGCGTTGTCAATACAAAATAGGGGTTTAAGTCCAGTCTTTCTGGGAGGCGAAGACATCTTAGCCCCGGCAGCTCCTCCACGATGACACCGCTGCTCCAAAGGAACAGCAGTGCTAATGCTCAGAGCCACCGGAGCTCCCGCAGCCGACTCTGGCACAAAGTCGCCCCCCCCCCCCCCGTTAGGGAGCAACCCAATGTGTCAGAGCCTTTACTGCCCATCGCTGGGCAAATATCTCTGTCCGACCTCACAGCCGATACATTGTCTGCTCCACCACTGTTATTGCAAACAGCTATGGAGCTCACCGCCACACTAGACTCCATACTCTCCCCACTCTCCTGCACTGAGTCCACAGCAGAACTCAGGCTGGGCTGAGAAATGGGGTTCATACAGTGAGCTGACCCTGTGGCCAGCCTGGGGTGCTCAGGGAGGGGGGTTTATACAAATGTTACCTGCTCCTGGAGCTTGGTCTTCTTTGACTTCTTCTTTTTCCTTCCCCCAGGTGCCTCCTCTGGTAACTGATTCCCAAACGTGAAGTCCTGGAGGCGACCTGGGGACTCCAGGAGCTGGATCTGGGCCATCAGCACCCCTCCCTGGTGACTGGTGCTGCTCTCATCCCCCAAACTGCCATAGCTATGGCCAGATGACATTGCCACTTGCCCTGCAGGGAGCCCACTGTATGGGGTCAGATGGTGCAGACCCCCGGGTGGATTTGGCTCAACATTATCAGCCTCCGCAACATCTCCTTCCTCCTCCACCCGTGGCTGAAGCCCCCTCAGCTTTCTTTGCTTCTCTTTCTCCATTTCTGCAAAGCGATCTTCATTCTGAAGCTTTTCTTTAAATGGCCCGCTGTTCTCCAAAATAAACGTTTTCCTTTTCTTTAGATTGCTGATGCTGGCTTTTAGCTGTTTAATCCTTGCTGACAGCTCAACATTTTGGCGTTTTAACACGATTTCTAATAAGGCTTTTGCCTCCTGTACCTCCTCCTGGTACCTATACAAGCTGCTCCTTGCTTCTTTATATCCCTGAAGTATCTCTGCCACACGGGATCCATAGGGGGTTCCAGGCTCCTGGGCCCTTGGCATTGCCCAATCCTCCTCCACACCTCCATGGACATTTGGCTTTGCTCCAGGAGGAGTATCACAGTCCATAGTACCTGTAGTACCTTTTGTTGGAGCAGCCTTGCGGCTACTTTTCGTCTCCATGGGCTCAGGAGGTGCTGGAGATACATCGCTGCATCTCCTGGCAGAGGGCCTTAACCCAAAGACCTCTGGTGCAGTTCCTGACGCTGGTCCCTCTGCAACTGGTTGCTGGCTCCCCCTGCCCACCGCGGACCTACTTCGGGGGGCAGGTGTTGGGGTTCTCCGCTCCTCGCGCATACCAGGAAATGAACCCTCCTTCTGGGGAAAGGAAGGTCGCTCCTGGGAGACAGATGGATCACTCTCAAGGTCGAGCACACCAAACGCTCACAGGAAGCCCAGACAGGAAGATGCTCCCTCTAGTGGCCAGACTCCAGAGCTGGACTCACTATTAGGTCACTGTGTACATACATTACATGACTTATCCTGTACTGATCCTGAGTTATATCCTGTATTATACTCCAGAGCTGTACTCACTATTCTGCTGGTGGGGTCACTGTGCACATACACTACATTACTTAACATGTACTGATCCTGAGTTATATCCTGTATTATACACCAGAGCTGTACTCATTATTCTGCTGGTGGGGTCACTGTGTACATACATTACATTACTTATCCTGTACTGATCCTCAGTTATAGCCTGTATTATACTCCAGAGCTGTACTCACTATTCTGCTGGTGAGGTCATTGTACATACATTACATTACTTATCCTGTACTGATCCTGAGTTATATCCTATATTATACTCCAGATATGTACTCATTATTCTGCTGGTGAGGTCCCTGTGTACATACACTACATTACTTATCCTGTAATGATCCTGAGTTATATCTGTATTATAACTTTTGTTATTTATTTTTTTTATTTTTGGGGGGAGCACAATTTTCTGGACTTGCCTCGGGCACAAAAGGAGCTAGCTACAGCTCTGGTCTGTGCTAACATATACCTGAGGAGCTATGCCATCGTGCACATGACATAGAGAAACACGTTGGATGTAGTTTGGTTTTATATTATGTGAGTTTATTATTATAGTTATTTGTTTTGCAACCATGGTTTTGTGTGGGTGTAAGAGGAGATTTACATGTTGTCATGCTAGCTATTTGTAGTACTTTCCCCACATGATATGTATGTTTATTACTTTTGCATAGCTAATGTAGGTCCCCTTATATGTTAAGTTCCTGCAAAAGAGGGTTTCCCCTAGTGTAGGGATAGACAGCAGCCTCCTACATGGGATTGCCCTAATTTGGGTGGTAATCTTGCAATAGTAGGTTGGAGGTTAAGGGGCAGTTAGGGCCGTCCATAGGGCTCCAAGAGTTATATCGTATTTTCAAGAGCTATATTACTAGCTATCTTTAAGAGTTATACTACTATCAAGTTGGTGTAAATAGGGAGGACTAGCCTTGATAGAATTCTTCATTTTTTTTTCCCAATAACAATTTTATTATTTCATTAAAAGAAAAGCAAGAACATATGTATACATATCAACATACAGGTACATGTTTGTTACAATATCGCTTAGAAGTATACACGAGTCATCTTCACAGTATTACTCAATCAAACATCCATAAATGAGCAGAAGTGTATGGACAAGTTACCTCACTCCCCCAAATGAAAAGAAAAACAGTAGCAACTTCCCGAGGTCAGCCATGTGAACTTAGCAATTCAGTATAACCAAACCATAAATAACCACCAAACATAGTCCATGTGAGTTTGACTGACTACAATAATCCCTGGATAGTCTCCAGCAGAACAAAAATATCACATGCGGTCTCCCTACACCTCAGGCAGAGGCCTCGTTCTCAGTCCACTGCTAAGTTGCCTAGAGTCCCCTTAAGTGATTCCAATGCATACCATTCAGTTGATCTAAATTTGAGCATTAGGCACCGTCTGTCCCCATCAGGCATCAATTTCATAATGGCCACTTTCCATTTTTTAAAGAAAGATTTGGCATATCTATCTGGATCGTTAAGCGTCTCTCTGCATTCCATATCTAATAAATGCAGGAACGTGACCGTCACCTCCGAAATATCCGGAACCTTGTCTACCAACCAGTGTCGAAGTAAACACCCACCAGCAACAATAAATGAATATCTTTGGCCGCAAAGTGGATTCCGTGCCCGAAGGTGTTGTGATAGGAATGTAATGAAAAAGATAATGTAGAGGAAGCAACTGTATAGATCTGTCCCATGTCCATTGTATAAGTGTCTGAATGGACTGCCAATATGGTGTAAGTTGCTCACAGTGCCAGAGGCAATGCACGAGGTCAGCCTTATCCAATCCGCATTTAGGGCATGCTCTTAAATAGTTGGGAGGTACCTCCCAATGGGAGAAGTTAAATGTATAAGTTGCCCCATGCAGTATTTTGAAGTGCATTTCTCTCCATTCATCCCCCATGACCGCACCCCGTACATGTCCCAAGCCCTGCAGCATCCTTTTGGTAACGTCATCTTGAAGCACAACCGGAGCCCAATGATCGAACATCCGGGAGGCCAGGTTGAACATATCCCGGTCCCTCAGAATTTTATAGAGATAGGATAGGGAGTGACAAGTAGTGCTCAGTCCTAACAAAGATGTGATGTGCGCTTCCCCAGGTAAGTTATCAAGTTATCAAATTGATCTGTATAACATTCGCATCTGGTAATATTGCAATATCTGAGAGGAAGGAAACTTGTATTTGTCTCTAACTTCGGGCCAAGACAGCAAAGTGCCCCTCGGTGGCATGAGCAAGTCCTTAACCTGATGAATACCCCCATCTCTCCATTTATCAAACAACTTGTTATCAGTCCCAATGGGAAAAAGGGTGAGCCCCAAAAGGGCATCACTGGTGAAATGCTATAAGGTAGGCCGTAGATCTTTCTGACAGTCTTCCAAGCAGCTATCATATCCCTAAGCAAAGCACTCTTTTTGACATCACCCGGGAGTTCTGAAAATTTTGCATGAAGTAAGGCTGCAAGCCTCCAGGGAGATGCCAACTGTCCGTCAAGTGTTAAGTCTGAGTAGTAAGAGCAGTCCAGAACCCAGTCCCTAGCATTGCGCAGGAGAGCAGCTAAATTATAAGTGCGGATACAAGGCATTTTTAAACCTCCCATACGTTTACCTACTTGCAGTTTCTTGTAAGCAATTCTAGGTCGTTTCCCCTTCCACAGGAATTTAATCATTAAGGATTGCAAGCTACAGATATCAGTATGCTTAATTAGTAGGGGGATCATTTGTAACGGATATAACAGTCTGCCAAAACACATCATTTTCACCAAGTGGGCTCTCCCAGCAATAGACAAGGGTAAAGAAGCCCATCTGTCAAGATCTCGTTTAACCTTTTCAAATAAAGGTAATTCAAGTTATATAGGTCAGAGGTGGTGCACACCATTTCGATCCCTAAATAGGTCATCTTAGTCGATGTGACCATTACCCCCACATGAGGAAGTCTCGGTATAGCTCCTGACCCCATGAAAAGTAGTTGGCACTTAATTGGGTTAATCCTGAACCCCAAAAATGCACCAAAATGGCTTTGCTCCTCCAACACCGCTTCCACATGCTCACCCGGAGAGTCCAAAAAAAAATAGCAGGTCATCCGCAAAGCAGGTAAGCTTCAGCTTACGGGACCCTACCTGGATACCTCTCCATTTGTCTGATTCTATGAGGCGGCGCGCCAGGGGTTCCATCGCCATATCAAACAGCAGGGGGGAAAGTGGGCACCCCTGACGCGTCCCCTTTTGTAACTGTATGGGCTGCGACAAAAATCCCAGGGTATATACCTTTGCTATTGGAGCCCTGTAAATAGTGTTGATGTAATTACGGAATGAGCCCCTGATCCCAAATCTATCCAGGACATCCCCCAACCACGTCCATCTAATGTTGTCAAAGGCTTTTTCAGCGTCAATCACTAGCAGGGCCGGGGGTGTCCTGGAGGGATGTAAACGTCCTGCTATATCCTGTGCTGCTATCACCGCCCTAATATTGATGACAGCCGACCTACCCTTCACAAACCCAACCTGATGCTGTCCTATTAACCCCGGCAAAAACTTGGACAATCTGTCCACCAAAATCTTCGATAACAGTTTGCAATCTTGGTTAATAAGAGATATTGGGTGATAGGAAGAGGCAGCATCAGGTGGTTTACTAGTCTTGGGACAAACCTTGATATAAGCTACGTCCCCCGTAGGTAACATCACCTCATCAGTCAAAATAGAGTTGAACACCTGCACCAGTGAGGGAGTCACCTTCTTCTACAACATCTTATAAAAGTCAGGTCAATACCCGTCAGGGCCTGGCGCCTTCACACCCGACAGGCCCTTCATGGGCCGCCTAACATCGGATAAGGTCATCGGGGCATTAAGGGACGCTAGATCTGAATCAGTGATCTGAGGCAATTTCAGGGTGCGTAAGTAATCCAATCCCTTCTCTCTGTCCAGCCTGTCTCTTGCGTATAACTGTTGATAAAAATTCCCCAGTATTTTGTTAATTGTACGAAGATGTGAGTGGAGTTCCCCTTTGGCATCCCTTATGGCTCGAATATCCGTCACAGGTCTCCACCCCTTTGCCAAATTTGCCAGCAACTTCCCCGCTTTATTCCCATACCGGTAAAAAGTCGCAGCCCATAGATCACAAAATAATGAGTCAACCCTCTCCTGTTGTTCTACAAAGTCATCCCTTGCCTTGACCCATAGTTCCTTGTTTCCATCAGTTGGTTTGTCTAAGAAAGAAGTGTAAGAGGAACGTAATGTTTGTGTAGCAGTTTTGAAAGCCAGAGTCACGCTGCGCTTGTGTGTTACATATGCCATGATTCTCCCCAAAACAGCCTTGGGTTGGCAGCATGTGTAGCATTTGTGGAGCTATACTCCATCCACCAGGCTGTCAGGTGCACCTGAAAGTCAGCGAATTTGGCTACAGCCGAGGGGAATCGCCACAGAATATCATTGCCTTTTGGTGTAACCCGGGAAATTTCCAACTGGATAGGTTCGTGATCAGAAATAGCTATATCCAATATTCCACCCTCTCTATCCTGTGCAGTAGAGATGTAGATACTAGAAAGTAATCAATGCGCGACCATGCCTTCCACACTGCCAAGTAAAAACTGTACGCCCGCTCATCCGGGTGTTTGTACCTCCAGATGTCAACCAGGTCCGTGCAGTCCAAAAAGTCAGTCAGCCAGTGCTCCCCGTTTCGTCGTTGACCTCCCTCCCCAGTAGTTCGTTTCCTGTTCTCCACAACCGAGTAAAACGTATTAAAATCGCCCCCCATCAGTATAATGTGTTCTCTGACAGTATCCTGTAATGTGCAGAAAAAGGGAGTACGCTGATCATTAGGAGCATAGATGTTATAGATACTCAGCCGTCCCAAAGCAGAGTCGATCACAATGTGACATAGTCTACCCTCCTCATCAGAGTGTTGCGAGACCAGTGTGTGTTCAAATGTCTTCCTAACCAGAATGATAACACCCGCCTAGCCATGAACAGCTGCCGAGCCATAAACTGCTCCCACCCACATTTGTCTTAATCTAAAAAAATCCCCCGCCTCTAAATGTGTCTCCTGTAATAAGGCTATCGTAGACTTAAGCTTATTTAAGTGGCACAACACCATACATCATTTGTCCGGGGACTGCAGTAGGCGACGGTCATTTCACTATATAGACAATTAGACTTTTGACAAAACTATACCTGAGGACAAACAGCGCCTGCCCACCAAGACGACTTGTTGCTAGAGCCCACCATAGACCATTTACAGTGATGACAGAAATTAGCGTAGAATCACATGGAAGAAAAACAATAAAAAAGAAAAAAAACGTTAAACACCACATTCTGTGGAACCTAAGAACATTTCGTGCAATGCCTAAGTATCTGATGGCTTCACTTTTTTCGCTGACAGAAGTTGGTGGGGCATTGAACCACCCAAAAATGATGCCCTTAACTATTCTTAGACACCCCACCCCCACCCTTTTGTACAATAACACTTTCTAAGCTGGTTGTGTGGTATAGTTTCAGCCAGACCCACTACTCTCAAATTGTTCCTTCTGGACCTATTTTCAAGGTCATCCACCTTGTCTTGTAATGCCTGCTGTGCCTTAGACAAAAGTCTCATCTCCCTGGTCACTGTGTCCATCTCATTATCCATGTGCACATATTTATGCTCCAGGTCTCTGATCTGCGCTGTGTGAGAGGACACCTCCACTTTCAACTGTGCCACAGCTGCTGCAATGGATGATTCAATTGTGGCTGTGATTTGTGGGGATAGCAGCTTTGCCATTTCCATGGCGTATTGTCTGCTTGTCATCCCTAGAGAGGGGATCACAGAGTCCATTACCCCACTTACTTGGCACTCTTGGGGGGGTCAGGGGAGTAAAGCGCTGGCTGTCGGTTTCCTGCTGCGTCTCGCTCGCCGCCATCTTAGTGGCCGCACTGTCGCGGTCCTGAGGAGAAGAGGTCGGCTGTGAGGAAGCGGGTGACAAATTTTTCCATCTGAGGCACACTGGAGGAGACCTCGGCAAAGATCCCCCCGAATGTCCGGTGTACAGTGCGGGTATAGCGGCGGTTAGCAGGGTGGTGTGACGGAGCTCCTGCTCGTGCGACTACTCCATCAGCGTGCCAGAACCGGAAGCCGTCGATAGAATTCTTCTTGACTACATTATGTGTCTTCACACAATTATTTTTCCTTTTTGTTTGGGTGACCTTATATACTTAATACTGTATCTATTTTATTGATTAAATAAAGGTTAAATTTAAGGGCATGTCAGTCTCCAATGAGGGGAAACAAGGAGCCCAAAAAGTTTATGCAGAGAGGAGTGGTGGGTGCGATGAGGAGGCGTTTGATGATGTCGACAATGTAACGTTGGACAGGATGTGGGAACCAATTGAGGAGGAGGTGACGCCTTAAGAGCAGAAGGGTAGTGGCAGTGAAAAAGAGCTTAGTCGAAGTAGGGGCAGAACTCATGTCAAAAGTCACAGACATAGACCTGCTGGTCTGATCAGCTCAGGTGATGACTACGCTGCTTCCTCCGTAACTTAAAAAAAAAAAAAAAAACTTCAAATGATGTGCTCATTCTGATGGTGCAGTTCCTGTCTGGTATTCTATAACCTACAAAAATGTGCCAATAATTTCCAATGCACAATCACGAATGTTACAAAGATGACTCTTTATTGAAAAGGACACATTAACAACCCCCCTAAAATACATGCAAACAAAAGACATAATTAAAATGAAGTGGTAGGGAAACATCATAGAAGGAGATTTATCAATTTTTTCACACGGCTATGGCTTTTATATGACAATATTTTTTGAACTTACATTTGCTTACGTATGACTTATTTATCAAATAGTCACACGACCTTGATAAATAAATCACATGTAAGCAAAAACCGGGAATCCCACTTACAAAAGTATTTTTTAAAGCAGAAAAGTTTTCCCTTATGTTAATAGCTGAAGTTCTTTATCTACCCTTTATTACCAGTAGCGTTGCTAGAGAGTGCATGCCCACACAGCTAAATGGCTGATAGTGGTTTGTGGGTGTCCGTGCACAGGGACAGACCCAAAAAACTACTTGTGTGCTGCGCTTCAGGACGCAGCCCTTTTTCACAATTCTGACCACCGTCACTTTACAAATTAATAACGCGAAAACGCTTTTACCGAATATTCTGATTCTGAGATTGTTTTTTCGTGACATATTCTACTTTATTTTGGTGGTAAATTTTCGACGTTAATTGCATCCTTTTTGGGTGAAAAATCCCAAAATTTCATGAAAATTTTGAAAATTTTGCATTTTTCTAACTTTGAAGCTCTCTGCTTGTAAGGAAAATGGATATTCCAAATAAATTTTATTTTTCTTCACAAATACAATATGTCCACTTTATGTTGGCATCATAAAATGGACATACTTTTGCTTTTTGAAAAAATTAGAGGGCTTCAAAGTAGAGCAGCAATTTTCAAAAATGTCATGAAAATTGCTAAATCTGAAGGGACAGATGTTACAGAACTACAACTCCCAGCATGCCTGGGCAGTCGAGGCATGCTGAGAGTTGTAGTTTGGCAACATCTGGAGGGCTACTGTTTGGGCACCACTGTAACAGTGGTCTCCAAACTGTGACCCTCCAGATGTTGCAAAACTACAACTCCCAGCATGCCCAGACAGCCTTTGGCTCTCTGGGCATGCTGGGAGTTGCAGTTTGGCCCCCCTAGTGGTTGCCACAGTAAAGATCGATTTACTTTCACTTTCAATCCCCCCCCCCCACTGTCGATTCCCTACCTGATCAGGATCCTGCAGGCTCCAGCAAAGATCCCAGGTCCCCAGGCATCTTCTCCTGCAGATACGGCCTCCATCTTCTTCCCAGAGCCCCTCGACATCCAGGGGCGGGCAGAACGGGGGGTTGCCATGGCAACCCCCTGTCCTGCGCTGCCATTGGTCAGAACTCCGTTCTGAGTAATGGCAAGGGATAGGAGTAGATCGCAGCTCTGCAATCTCACTCCAATCCTTTAGGCTGATCAGGGGTGTTGCTGACAACTCCGATCAGCCCTATTTTCCAGGTGATCGGGTCACCAGAGACCCGATCAGCCCGGAATTGGAGAAAATCGCATGTCTGAATTGACATGCGATTTTCTCTGATCGCCGACATGGGGGGGTCTCAGGACCCCCTGGGCGATGTGCCAGGGTGCCTGCTGAATGATCAGCAGGCATCCGGCTCTGGTCCCCAACCGGCTAGCGGTGGGGACCAGAATTCCCACAGGCGTATGGATACGCCCTGCGTCCTTAAGGACTCGGAATGCAGGGCGTATCCATACGCCCTGCATCCTTAAGAGGTTAAACAGGCGATTTTGGCAGAGATGCTGTGTAAACTTTTTATTTCTGAATGTACTGTGGTAACAAGAGCAATATAAGTTACACAGGTTCAGGACAACACATTGCTATAGGGGATTCCTCTCTTCGTCAGGTCCATTTAATTAGTGTAAGTTGCAAGTATTTATACAGTGTGGGGGATTCAAACTTTTCAAATTTTGGCGGGTAGCTGAGGTTACTGGGGGCTGGGTTGTGACATCAGTCCCCCGTGACCTCAGGTATAAATGCTGAGTGCTTCAGCTGGGTTTATCTATATCATTTAGAAATTTTCCTCCTTTAGACATATTTTTGGCTACGGCAGAGCTGGCTGGCTTCACGTTGAAGTTGAGCAGCTTTAGGTCTGGCTAAGTCTTGGATGGGAGACCAGAGTGTATATTTAACTCTGAGTGACAGCAAATGACAATAGGTTAACTAGATAATGGTTGAGATGGAAGTTATAACTATACTTTGTGGTTACATTAGAACTTTCAGTTAATTGTGATTGACAGATGTGGGAAGTTATTCATAGACTTGTGGTAACAGTAGATTAAAGGGGTACAACCGTGCTGACAACTTATCCCCTATCTAAAGGATAGGGGATAAGTTGTCTAATCGTGCCGGGTCCTGCCGCTGGAGACCCCCGCGATCTAGCATGCAGCACCCTGCTCTCATCAGGCCCCGGAGCGAAAATCCGCTCCGGGTCTGATGACGGGGCCGGTGATCGTGACGTCACAGCTTCGCACCCTTTCTGTCCCATCGCGGGACGCACCTGCATTCGAATATCAGCCCGTTGTCCTGTGTCTATGTTCCATGTGTTTCCGCAGCTTCGGTGCACATGCCTCTGCCTTATAGGGCACGTGCGCACCAAAGCTTACTTTCTTAACCTGTTAAGGACCAAGGGCGTACAGGTACGCCTTTGCTCCCTGGTACTTAAGGACCAAGGGTGTACCTATACGCCCATGGAAATTTTGGTCCCCGCCATGCGCCGGGTGGGGACCGGACCGGGGTGACTGCTGATATCGATCAGCAGGCACCCCGCGCAAATACCTAGGGGGGTGTGAAGGGAAGCGTCATATAATCATATTTATATCAATCTATCTCACATCAACTATGCCCTATATAAGACCTTTGTAGGATAGAAATGTTGTACAAACAGGACATGACTTGGGGCATGTCATAAAACACAATATAATGGCCATTAGACCAGGGGCATATTTTGGGATGTTGTATAACATTCCAAAATATGGGCCCACCTAACCTGTTCCACACACGTATCATGGTAGCCTTGGGATATCTGGCCAGGTCATAGAGAGTCCAAAGCACAGGTGGCATTGTCTACAAACATTCTCCGGTATGTGCCCACCAAACCTGTGTTGGTGCCTGGGGATATCTGGCCAGATAGGAAGGTCTTAGGACATTGTATAACATTAGATATATATACCAAGCTGAATGGGAGGGAAATAAGTCATCCTGAGACAGCAGTCACCAACACAAGGAGGGAGCAACTCCATGACGCAGTGAGGATCCACCATCAGACTGCTGTCCTGCCTCACATTCCAACACTCTTATAATCTGCTAAGTATCACCCTCTTTCCTCCCTGCAACCTATAGCTTTGCCCCCAACTTCTCTCTCTTAATAACCTCCTCTCTCTTGACTTCCACAGTCACATCCTATCCTTCCCATAACAAGCCTTTCCACTCCTCTCTAATAAGACTCATTAACCCCTTCCATCCCTGTTAACTGTATATCACAAACTCCTATAGCCCTAGGGACAGAAAGCTGTTCTGGATTGAGTGCTTGTGTATTGGTGTATAATTAGGTGGGCGAGTAAGATATTGCAGTGGGTCTAATTGTAATGTAACCAGTATAATGTTAATGTATTGAAGTTACCATTGTTGTATACACTGAGATACATTGATATTATACGGATATATATATATATATATATATATATATATATATATATATATATGTTAGCTAAAGTTATATAGTGTATTAGTGAATAAACCTTTGTATTATTAACCCAGTGTTGGGAATTACTTAAACTGTACAATCTACAAAGGGAAACAAGAGTAAGTTGTTAACACTTGGAAAAGGAAGGAAGGAGGAATAGTATACAATATTTATATCAATATTTATATATCCTATATTAGTATTATATGCGTTCCTTATATCCCCTTCATCATTAGGATACCCTTTTATAAATCCTTTATCAGGGGGTCATCAGACACCCCCATGTCGGCGATCGGCGCAAATCACAAGTAAATTCACACTTGCGATTTGCGCAATTCCGGGTCATTACGTGTCTATGATGACCCGGTGACCCGGAAAATAAGGGGGATCGCGGTTGTCCAAGACACCCACAATCCCCCTGAAGGGATAGGAGTGAGGTGGCAGGGGTGCCGCCCCTCCTATCCCTGCTATTGGTGGTCTAGACGCGACCACCAATAGCAGATCGGGGGCGGGGGGTTTAACTTTCGTTTTCCCCGTTCTGCCAACCTACAATAGGCGGGACAGAACGGGGAAATGACAGAGGACCGACGCCGAAGATCCACTGACCCTGCAGGCGAGGCTGCGGCTGACGATCGGTGTCGGTGATCGGCACGGGCGGCATGTCGTGCGGCAGAAGAGGACGGCTCCCTGTATCCGACGGAAGCCGGTAAGTTGCTTAGCAACATCTAGGGGAATATAGTTTGAGACCACTATACAGTGGTCTCTACACTGTTGCCCACCAGTTGTTGCAAAACTACAACGTCCAGCATGCCCAGACAGCTGTCATGCTGGGATTTAAAGTTTTGCAACATCTGGAGGTCACAGTTTGGAGATCACTGTGCTGTGAACTGTGGCCCTCTAGATCTTGCAAAACTACAACTCCCAGCATGCCCACATAGCAGTTTGCTGTCTGTGCATGCTGGCATTTTTAGTTTTGCAACATCTGGAGGTCCACAGTTTGGAAATCACTGTGCAGTCGTCTCTAAACTGTAGACCTCCAGATGTTGCAAAACTGCAAATCCCTGCATGCCCAAACAGAAAACAGCTGTCTCAGCATGCTGGGAGTGGTAGTTGTGTACCTCAAGCTGTTGCATAACTACATCTCCCAGCATGTACTTTGACGATCAGTACATGCTGGGAGTTGTAGTTTTGCAACAGCTGGAGACACACTGGTTGGAAAATACTGAGTTAGGTAACAGAACCTAACTGAAGGATTTCCAGCCAGTGTGCCTCCAGCTGTTGCAAAAGTACAACTCCCAGCATGCACGGTCTGTCAGTGCATGCTGGGAGTTGTAGTTTTGAAACAGCTGGAGGTTTGCCCCCCATGTGAACGTACAGGGTACATTCACATAGATGGGTTTACAGTGAGTTTCCTGCTTCAAGTATGAGCTGCGGCAAGCTCACTGTAACACGCCTATGCGAATGTACCCTAAAAACACTACACTATATTACACTAACACATAATAAAGGGTAAAACACTACATATACACCCCCTTACACTGCCCCCCCCCCCCAATAAAAATGAAAAACGTATTGTTCAGCAGTGTTTCCAAAACGGAGCCTCTAGCTGTTGAAAAACAACAACTCCCAGCATTTCCGGACAGCCACTGACTGTACAGACATGCTGGGAGTTTAGCAACAGCTGGAGGCACCCTGTTTGGGAATCACTGGCATAGAATACCCCTATGTCCACCCCTATGCAATCCCTAATTTAGTCCTCAAATGCGCATGGCACTCTCTCACTTCGGAGCCCTGTCGTATTTCAAGGAAACAGTTAAGTGCCACATATGGGGTATTTCTGTACACGGGAGAAATTGCACTACAAATTTTGGGGGGCTTTTTCTCCTTTTACTCCTTATGAAAAGGAAAAGTTGGGGTCTACACCAGCCTGTTAGTGTAAAAAAAAAAAAATTACACTAACATGCTGGTGTTGCCCTTTACTTTTTATTTTCACAAGAGGTAAAAGGAAAGAAAGACCCCCAAAATTTGTAACGCAATTTCTCCTGAGTATGGAAATACCCCATATGTGGGCGTAAAATGCTCTGCGGCGCATAACAAGGCTCAGGTGTGAGAGCGCACTATGTACATTTGAGACCTAAATTGGTGATTTGCACAGGGGTGGCTGATTTTACAGCGGTTCTTACATAAACGCAAAAACATACATATCCACATGTGACCCCATTTTGGAAACTACACCCCTCTCGGAATGTAAAAAGGGGTATAGTGAGCCTTAACACCCCACAGGTGTTTGACGAATTTTCATTAAAGTTGGATGGGAAAATAAATTAAAAAAACAATTTTCACTAAAATGCTGGTGTTACCCTAAATTTTTCCTTTTCACAAGGGAAAATAGGAAAAAGCCCCCCACAATTTGTAACCCCATTTCTTCTGAGTATATAAATACCCCATATGTGGATGTAAAGTGCTCTGAGGGCGAACCACAATGCTCAGAAGAGAAGGAGCGCCATTTGGATTTTGAAGAGAAAATTAGTCCGGAATTGAAGGCCACGTGTGTTTACAATGCCCCCA
Source organism: Hyla sarda (assembly GCF_029499605.1). Taxonomy (NCBI): domain Eukaryota; kingdom Metazoa; phylum Chordata; class Amphibia; order Anura; family Hylidae; genus Hyla; species Hyla sarda. The sequence continues at coordinate 20,235,678 of NC_079189.1, forward strand.
CAGTGCCAGAACAATGTACCCCTCCCACATGTGACCCCATTTTGGAACCTACACCCCTCACGTAATGTAATAAGGGGTACAGTGAGCAGTTATGCCTCACAGGTGTCTAACAGTTTTCTGGAACAGTGGTCCGTGAAAATGAAAAATTTAATTTTGCATTTGCTCAGCCCACTGTTCCAAAGATCTGTCAAACGCCAGTGGGGTGTAAATACTCACTGCACCCCTTATTAAATTCTGTGAGGGGTGTAGTTTCCAAAATGGGGTCACATGTGGGGGGTCCACTGTTCTGGAACCACGGGGGGCTTTGTAAACGCACATGGCCCTTTACTTCCATTCCAAACAAATTCCCTTTCCAAAAGCTCAATGGCGCTCCTCCTCTTCTGAGCATTGTAGTTCGCCAGTAGAGCACTTGACGTCCACACATGGGGTATTTCCATACTTAGAAGAAATGGGTTTACAAATTTTGGGGGTCATTTTCTCCTGTTACCCCTTGTAAAAATGTAAAATTTGGGGAAAAACCAGCATTTTAGTGAAAAATTTTATTTTTTCTTCATTTACACATCCAACTTTAACAAAAAGTTGTGAAATACCTGTGAAGTGTTAAGGCTCACTGTACCTCTGTTACATTCCTTGAGGGGTAGAGTTTCCAAAATAGTATGCCATGTGTTTTTTTTTTTTTTTTTTTTTGCTGTTCTGGCACCATAGGGGCTTCCTAAATGCGACATTCACCCCAAAAACCATTTCAGCAAAATTTGCTTTCAAAAAGCCAAATGTGACTCCTTCTCTTCTGAGCATTGTAGTTTGCCCGCAGAGCATTTTACGTCCTAACATGGGGTGTTTTCATACCCAGAAGAGATGGGGTTACACATTTTTGGGGGCATTTTCTCCCATTACCCTTTACAAAAATGGTAAATTTGGGGGAAAAACTGCACTTTAGCAAAAAAAAATTTTTTTTCATTTACACATCCGACTTTAACGAAAAGTCATCAAACACCTGTGTGGTGTTAAGGCTCACTGGACCCCTTGTTACGTGCCTTGAGGGGTGCAGTTTCCAAAATGGTAAGCCATGTGGGGGGGGGGGGGGTTCTGCTGCTCTGGCACCGTAGGGGCTTCCTAAATGTGACATGCCCCCCAAAAACCATTTCAGAAAAACTCACTCCTTCCCTTCTGAGCCCTCTACAGTGCCCGCCGCACACTTGACATACACATATGAGGTATTTCCTTACTCGAGATAAATAGGGTTACACTTTTTGAGAGGATTTGTCTCCTTTTACCTCTTGTAAAAATAAAAAACTGGGTCTACAAGAACATGCGAGTGTATAAAATGAAGATTTTGAATTTTCTCCTTTATTTTGTTGTTATTCCTGTGAAATACCTAAAGGTTTAACACACTTACTAAATGTCATTTTGAATACTTTGAGGGGTGCAGTTTTTATAATGGGGTCATTTGTGGGGTATTTCTACTAGGAAGACCCTTCAAATCCACTTCAAACCTGAACTGATCCATGAAAAATTCTGATTTTGAAAATGTGAACATTTGGAAAACTGCTACTATACTTTGAAGCCCACTGGTGTCTTCCAAAAGTAAAAACATGTCAACTTTATGATGCAAACATGAAGTAGACATAATGGGGGAGATTTATCAAAGTATTTAGACTGGTTTTTCTTGTCTAAATTTGTCACACAGAAAGTCGCAGTCTAAATATGTGCGACTTTTCTGCGACTTTTGCTCTAGAGGATTTTTAGAACATGATGCATGCAAGTCTAGTTTAGACTTAAATGCACTGAAAAATGCATTGGTGCTGAATTTATCAAAAGCGACTTTTCAGCGACAAGTCGCATAGGCTGAAAGTACGCCGACATGTCAGACCATGTTGGAGCAGGTTTAAATATAGACTAAAGCATAGATCATGCAGTCTGTTTACAGAATTTATCAAGAGCCGTGCGCCATTTGATAAATTAGGTGTACAATAGACCAGAATAGCCCTCTGTAGTTTGGTCTATATTGATGCCGGACATAGACAACTTTGATAAACATCTCCCCATGTATTTGTGAATCAAAATATAATTTATTTGGAGTGTCTATTTTCCTCACAAGCAGAGAGCTTCAAAGTTAGAAAAATGCTAAATTTTCAAAATTTTCATGAAATTTTGGGATTTTTCACCAAAAAATTATGCAAGTATCGACGAAATTTTACCACTAACATAAAGTAGAATATGTCACAAAAAAACAATCCCAGAATCAGAATGAAAGGTAAAAGCATCCCAGAGTTATTAATGCTTAAAGTGACAGTGGTCAGATGTGCAAAAAACGCTCTGGTCCTACAGTGAAAATTGGCCTGGTCCTTAAGGGGTTAAAGGACCAGCACCCAATTTGTTCTAGCACCTGCACCTGTTTCCTGGGCTATAAATATCTGCCCCTCCCTGTTCCCTGGGCAGATCTTTGGTATTCTTTGGTATTCCTTGGTATTCCTTGGTTGTCTATGTCTTTGTGAAGTCCTGTTTCCCAGAGTCTGTGTATCTGTTCCAAGTTCCGCTTTATCCTGTACCTGTGTTTCAGCCCTGTTCTTCTGCCATTCCGCACATCCTGCCAGCCACGTTCTGCCAGTCCCTGTCAGTGTCACGTCACCCCTCAGCTACCTGTGGACAAGTCGTGCCAGGGGTAGCGACCTGGGTGCCACCTGCCGCAGCCAGACCATCCCGCTTTACGGCGGGCTCTGGTGAAAACCTGTGGCACCTTAGACCCCGCTCCCTGGCACAGCTCAAGTCTCCTTCCACACAGGCCCAGAGAATCCACCACCTGCTGTCCACCTGCCTTGATTCCTAACACTGCAAAAGTCAATGTCACCTGATAAAGGGCCTAATGCCAATGTAAACAATGCTATATATACTTAAGTGTATATATATATATATATATATATATATATATATATATATATATATATGTATATAACCTTCACAGTTCACAGACCTATGGATTTTACATAAATTAGTGGTATGACGTCCGCTATCATAGATATACAACCCTTGCTTGTGCACAGAATGTTAAATCCATAAACACCTAATGTAACATCCACTATAAGGTAGAATAACAGCTAAATGAGGTATGCTATACAAATATAAGGTGCATGCATAGGTATGACACAAGAAAACATAGGTATACAGACCAATAGACCAAAGAGCTGTAGCCAGGATGTTCCCCCACCTCACACTCTGACGCATTTCACCTAGCTTTATCTAGGAGTCCACTCTACTAGGCGAAATGCGTCGGATGTGAGGGGGGGGGGACATCCAGGCTACAGCTCTTTGGTCTATTCGTCTGTATACCTATATTTCCTTGTGTTATACCTATGCATGTGCCTTGAATTTGTATTGAATACCTCATTTAGTTGTTATACTACCTTACAGTGGATGTTACATTACTTGTTTATGAATTTTACATTCTGTGCACAAGCGAGGGTTGTGTATTTATTATAGTGGATGTCATACCAGTAATTTACGTAAATCCATAGGTCTGTGCACTGTGAAGGTTATATATATATATATATATATATATATATATATATATATATATATCCTCTTTAGTATGCATAGCATTGTTTACATTTGCATTAGGCACTTTATCAGGTGACATTAACTTTAGCAGTTGATTAACCAGTTATATTTATCATGGTACAAGAGCTGCTGCCCCACACTATGTAAAGATTATGATGTTCCCCCACCACCTCATTTTAATTATGTCCTTTGTGTGTATGTATTTTAGGGGGGATGTTAATGTGTTGTAAATAATTTAGGGTCATTTTCAATAAAGATTCATCTTTGTAACATTCGTGATTGTGTATTGGAAATTATTGGCACGTTTACCTTGCCATTCGGATACTAGTATTGTTTTGGTAAATAATTGGACATGAAGTGTCCTATGTTTTGTAGGTTGATCCTTTTGGGCATTCTTCTGTGTGGAAATTATTTTTTTTACCTTACTAGATGCAGAAAATGGGGCACTTTGCCGTCCCTGCAAACAGAAAGTCAGCCATGGCCAGGTTCAGACTGTAGGAACTACATCTCTATGTAGGCATATGGAGCAACAACATTCACAAGGCCGTGTAGGACAGTCGAGATGCCCCACAACTTGAGGACAACCTTGCTGCTGCTGTTACTGACGCTCCTTCAGATCTCTCACAACTGTCTAGAAGTCAGGTCTCATCCACAGTCAGCACATTATCTGTCAAGTCTTCATTAGTAGAAATGTAAGAAAAAATTAAGACAGAGATGGTGCTAATAATGCTATCAGGTGGATACCGATAGCATCTAAGGAAAGATGAAATTGCTCACCTTCGTGAGTTGCGCAAGCAGACACAACACTGTTAAGAGCCTTCTTTTTGATTTGTCAAAAACTGGGTTCGGGAGCTGCTGGCCGTCAGTGCTTTCGGGTTACAGTGCAGATGCAGAGAACAAGTGGATAGAAGCATGGATTCCCCGGCAGGGGGTTTCCTATCTTCTGAAAAAACGATTCCTTGCCGTTGCGCTTCGCTGATATGTAGATGAGCGATAAAAGGTTTATTTTCAATTCTCTATAAACCTATATTTCAATAAAGATATATACAAAGGTGTAATGGACATCGCATTTCTGAGGGCTCCCCTCCTTCATCAGGTCCTGGACCAGGAATTGGTTTTTCAGATGATTGGAAACCCCCAGCCGGGGAATCCACGCTTCTATCCACTTGTTCTCTGTGTCCTCATCAGTGTCATCTCCTCCTCCTCAATCCCGTCAGTAATTTATTTTGGAATCTATGTCCTCCAGACAACAGTATTCTCCCAGTCACCTTGTTGTAGCACCTAACCAAGTTGTTGGTGGCGCAGAAGCTTCCGTACCATCTTGTTGTCTTCACTGCATTCTGGCAACTAATAGTGTCTACCCAGCCCAGGTGGTTAATACCAAGTTGCCATTATTTAGCCAAGAAAGCTGCCCTTGCTTTGCACAATCATGTGGCGCAGAGGGTGGGCCACTCCATACAGTTTTTAGTGTGCATGCCACGGTAGATACATGGAGTAGTAGCTACAGCCAAGGGCAAAGCATGTATTTTATGGTCCACTGGGTCAACACCCTTTAGAATGAGGCTCCACCACCAAGAGGCAAGAAAATTGTAGTTACACTTTCATTTTTGCGCTGCTCTTGTTTAACAGCTGACACCACTCGCCTATCCTCCTCCTCATGCCAGTTCTCCTCCAACAGTGAAGAGTGTAACTTACCCCCCACCTCCTTTCATCGGTGCAAAATCAAGCACTCCCATGCTGTATTACATCTATTAAACCTACAAAGAACAATGATTGCAGCTGCAAATTGTAATAAAAAAAAATAAATGAAAAATCTTAAGTAATGAATCTGGACATACAGATTAAAAACATCATAAAAATACTTATAATAAGATGTGACAATGTACTGGGTATATAAGACTGTATAGCATAATACAATAGAGTACCTCAATAAAATATAAGTAATGGCAATAAAGGAAGTCAATCAATATTGACTGGCTTTACTGACTGTTTACTTACACCTAACTGATGCACTTTAGTGATGTAGCTTTCTGGCTCTATACATAGCCAGACTTCCTTTAGTGCAATTACTTATATTTTATTGAGGTACTTTATGATGATGAAGTTTTTGCATCCTATATTCCCCCTTGACATAAATCGTCCTCAAAGGGATGTAAACCATCAGGTTGAGGCCTACCTAAGCAGTGCCTTTTCTCTGACAGACACTATGAGCCCAGGTCCCATGGACTTCTTGGTCACCATTAGAGATGTCCCGAACAGTTCGCCGGCGAATAGTTCCCGGCGAACATAGCTTGTTCGCGTTCGCCGCGGCGGGCAAACATATGCGATGTTCGATCCGCCCCTATTCGTCATCATTGAGTAAACTTTGACCCTGTACCTCACAGTAAGCAGACACATTCCAGCCAATCAGCAGCAGACCCTCCCTACTCCTGGACAGCCTCCATTTTAGATTCATTCTGAAGCTGCATTCTTAGTGAGAGGAGATACAGTGTAGCTGCTGCTGATTTAATAGGGAAATCGATAGCTAGGCTAGTGTATTCAGTGTCCACTAAAGTCCTGAAGGACTCATCCGATCTCTGCTGTAAGGACAGCACCCAAAAAGCCCTTTTTAGGGCTAGAACATCAGTCTGCATTTTTTTTCCTGTGTAATCTAATTGCAGTTGCCTTCCTGCCAGGATGTGTCAGACTCACAGCGTATACTGTGCCCACTTGCCCAGTGCCACCACTCATATCTGGTGTCACAATAGCTTGCATTTAAAAGAAAAAAAATTTTTGGATTGTAATATAATAGCAGTCAGTTTCCTTCACACGTGTGTTTTGCAACAGCTGGAGGCACCCTGGTTGGGAACTACTGGTTTAACCCCTTAAGGACTCAGCCCATTTTGGCCTTAAGGACTCAGACAATTTAATTTTTACGTTTTCATTTTTTCCTCCTCGCCTTCTAAAAATCATAACTCTTTTATATTTTCATCCACAGACTAGTATGAGGGCTTGTTTTTTGCGCGACCAGTTGTCCTTTGTAATGACATCACTCATTATATCATAAAATGTATGGCGCAACCAAAAAACACTATTTTTGTGGGGAAATTAAAACAAAAAACGCAATTTTGCTAATTTTGGAAGGTTTTGTTTTCACGCCGTACAATTTCTGGTAAAAATGACATGTGTTCTTTATTCTGAGGGTCAATACGATTAAAATGATACCCATTATTATATACTTTTATATTATTGTTGCGCTTAAAAAAAATCACAAACTTTTTAACCAAATTAGTACGTTTATAATCCCTTTATTTTGATGACCTATAACTTTTTTATTTTTCCGTATAAGCGGCGGTATGGGGGCTCATTTTTTGCGCCATGATCTGTACTTTTTTTTGATACCACATTTGCATATAAAAAAACTTTTAATACATTTTTTATAATGTTTTTTTAATAAAATGTATTAAAAAAGTAGGAATTTTGGACTTTTTTAATTTTTTTTCGTTCACGCCGTTCACCGTACGGGATCATTAACATTTTATTTTAATAGTTCGGACATTTACGCACGCGGCGATACCAAATATGTCTATAAAAAATGTTTTTTACGCTTTTTGGGGGTAAAATAGGAAAAAACGGACGTTTTACTTTTTTATTGGGGGAGGGGATTTTTCACTTTTTTTTTACTTTTACTTTGACATTTTTTTACATTTTTTTTACACTTGAATAGTCCCCATAGGGACTATTCATAGCAATACCATGATTGCTAATACTGATCTGTTCTATGTATAGGACATAGAACAGATCAGTATTATCGGTCATCTTCTGCTCTGGTCTGCTCGATCACAGACCAGAGCAGGAGACGCCGGGAGCCGCACGGAGGAAGGTGAGGGGACCTCCGTGCGGCGTTATGAATGATCGGATCCCCGCAGCAGCGCTGCGGGCGATCCGATCGTTCATTTTAATCGCGAACTGCCGCAGATGCCGGGATCTGTATTGATCCCGGCACCTGAGGCGTTAATGCCGGACGCCCGCGAGATCGCGGGCGTCGGCCATTGCCGGCGGGTCCCTGGCTGCGATCAGCAGCCGGGATCAGCCGCGCATGACACGGGCATCGCTCCGATGCCCGCGGTTATGCTTAGGACGTAAATGTACGTCCTGGTGCGTTAAGTACCACCTCACCAGGACGTACATTTACGTCCTGCGTCCTTAAGGGGTTAAAGGGGTACTCCGGTGGAAAACTTTTTTCTTTCAATCAACTACAGTATTCAGTGTCCACTAAAGTCCTGAAGGACTCATCTGATCTCTGCTGTAAGGACAGCATCACAAAAAGCCCTTTTTAGCACTAGAACATCAGTCTGCTTTTATTTTTACCCCCTGTGTAATCTAATTGCAGTTGCCTTTCTGCATGTGTCAGGCTCACAGCATATACTGTGCCCACTTGCCCAGTGCCACCACTCATATCTTGTGTAACAGTAGTGTACATTTAAAAAAAACAACACTTTTTTGACTATGAAATAATAGCAGTCAGTTTCCTTCACACGTGTGCGTTTCAGGTCCTGCCAGGGTTGAGTGTCACACCAGTGCAACTCATATCTGGTGTAACAGTAGTGTACATAAAAAAAAAAAATCAATTTTGACTTTAATAGATTGAATAGCAGTTAGTTGTCTGCAAGCATGTGTGTCAGGCCTATAGCATCTACTCTGCCAACTTCTGCCAGTGCACAGTGCCACTCATATCTGTTGTCACAGTACTTGCATGCCACAGTAGCTTGCACCACTAATCGAAAAAAAAAAAAAAATGACAGGCAGAGGCAGGCCACCCCGCAGGGGCCGTCGTGGTGCTGTGATTCCCTTTGGCCCTAGAATAAGGCCCAGTGTTCAGAGGCCACGTACCCTGACCTTATCAGGGGACATGTATGTGGCATCGATTTTAGGAACCAGAAAAAGATGTTTGGTTGGTCCTCCTACTTCAAATTTGGGGCACTGTGCGTGCAATCTAATGTGCCACCAGATAGGAGTGGTGTGTTAAGTAGTACTATTCCTATCAGTTTAATCCCTGTTACGTCCCCTATCAGGGGATGTGTATATGGCATCGATTTTAGGAACCAGGAGATGGAAAAAGATGCTTGGTCGGACCTCCTACTTCAAATTTGGGGCACTGCGCGTGCAATCTAATGTGCCAATAGATAGGAATAATACTACTTAACACACCATTCCTATCTGGTGGCACAGTAGATTGCACGCACAGTGCCCAAAATTTGAAGTAGGAGGACCAACCAAACATCTTTTTCCATCTCCCGGTTCCTAAAATCGATGCCATATACACGTCCCCTAATAGGGGACATAAAAGGGATTAAACTAATAGGAATAGTACTACTTAGCACACCTCATAATAACGCAGAGAGAGGCAACGCAGAGAGAGGAGTCTGAAGAAGATGAATCAAAGGAGGAAGGCGGCTTTGAGGAGGTGGAAGACCAAACACAGCAGGCATCCCAGGGGGCTTGTTGTCACCTTTCGGGAACCCTTGGTGTTGTACGTGGCTGGGTGGAGGAAGAGACCTTCAATGACATCAGTGAGGACAAGGAACGGGACATGGCTAGCTTGGTATCCAACCTTGTGCAAATGGGGAGTTTGCGGTTGTGCAAATGGACTGTTTGCGGTTGTTTGTGGTGCGTTAAACGGGGAGTTTGGTCTGTCACTGCGAAGCGGACGTAACCCTTACACTACCTGATCGATACAACATCATACCTGATGTTTTAAAGCACGTTATTCCAAACAATTTAGGAATGTTAGGTGATGTATGCCCTTTATGGATTAAAACCAGACTCTGCATCAACTATGTAATTTTCCATGGGAGTTTTGCCATGGATCCCGCTCCAGCATGCCACAGTCCCCGTGTTAGTCCCCTTGAAACAACTTTTCCATCACTATTGTGGCCAGAAAGAGTTCCTGTGGGTTTTAAAATTCGCCTGCCTATTGAAGTCTATGGCGGTTCGCCCGTTCGCGAACATTTGCCGAAATCGCGTTCGTTGTTCGCGAATGGAAAATTTTATGTTCGCGACATCTCTATTCACCATATTAGACCATTACCATGGGTGTTCTGTATTTTCCTCCCTCCAGTGTAGCATCAGAGAGAGTTTTCAGCACGGCAGGCGATTGTCTGCCAGCAATGTGAAAAAAATAATGTTTGTTTAACCTCTTCAGGACATAGGGCGTATGGATACGCCCTGCATTCCGAGTCCTTTAGGACCGAGGGCGTATCCATACGCCCGTGGGAATTCTGGTCCCCACCGCTAGCCGATTGGGGACCGGAGCCGGATGCCTGCTGAAATCGTTCAGCAGGCATCCCGGCATATCGCCCAGAGGGGACATTATGCCCCCCCATGTCGGCAATCGCCGCAGATCACTGGACAATTCAGTCCAGCGATCTGCGGCGATTCCGGGTCAATCGGGTCTCCAGTGACCCGGTGACCCGGAATTACTGGCTCTTCGGGGCCGTCTCTGACGGCCCCGAACAGCCAGAGCCTGCAGGGGTGAGGTGGCACTGGTGCCACCTCACGATCGCCCTGATTCGTCGGCCGGATTACCGGCCGACGAATCAGGGCACCTGCTGCGGGTGTCACTCCCGCACCCACTCCGCCCCTCTTCCGGAGGATGTGAACGGATGCGGGACGTGCACCCCGGGTGCTGGGGACCCCGATCCCCGGCGTCAATGTTGGGATCGGGGCCCCAGGAGCAGCGGCGGCGAGGGACTGGCTTTCCGGCGTGAATCGTTGGAGGTGAGTGACAGCCTCCTGCTGCTGCTTAGCAACAGCTCCCAGCATGCAAAAAGGGCATGCTGGGAGCTGTAGTTATGCAACAGCAGGAGGCAGACCACCACAACTCCCAGCATTCCCTTATGGGCATGCTGGGACTTATGGTTTTGCAACAGCTGGGGGCACATTTTTTGTATGGAAAAGTGTACCCTCAGCTGTTGTATAACTACAACTCCCAGCTTGCACAAACAGCTAAAGTGCATGCTGGGAGTTGTAGTGGTGCATCTGCTGCTTGCATAACTACAACTCCCAGCATGCCCGTTGGCTGTCGGTGACTGCTGAGAGTTGTAGTTTTGCAACAGCTGAAGGCACACTGGTTGTGAAACTTAGAGTTTTTTTTTTTTTACCTAACTCAGTATTTCACGACCGGTGTGTCTCCAGCTGTTGCAAACTCCAACTCTCAGCAGTCAATGTACACCATGCACCGTACATGCTGGGAGTTGTAGTTTTGCAACAGCTGGAGGCACACTGGTTGTGAAACACTGAGTTAGGTCACAAACTCAGTGATACATAACCAGTGTGCCTACAGCTGTTGCAAAACTAAAACTCTCAGCATGTACAGTCTGTCAGCGCATGCTGGGAGTTGTAGTTTTGCAACAGCTGGATGTCCCCCCCCCCCAATGTGAATGTACAGGGTACACTCACATGGGCGGAGGATTACAGTAAGTATCTGGCTACAAGTTTGAGCTGCCGCAAATTTTCTGCCGCAGCTCAAACTGCCAGCGAGAAACTACTGTGAACCCCCGCCCGTGCGACTGTACCCTAAAAACACTACACTACACTAACAAAAAATAAAATAAAAAGTAAAAAACACTACATATACACATACCCCTACACAGCCCCCCTCCCCAATAAAAATTAAAGCGTCTGGTACGCCACTGTTTCCAAAACGGAGCCTCCAGCTGTTGCAAAACCACAACTCCCAGTATTGTCAGACAGCCGTTGACTGTCCAAGCATGCTGGGAGTTTTGCAACAGCTGGAGGCACCCTGTTTGGGAATCACTGGCGTAGAATTCCCCTATGCCCACCCCTATGCAAGTCCCTAATTTAGGCCTCAAATGCGCATGGCGCTCTCACTTTGGAGCCCTGTCGTATTTCAAGGCAACAGTTTAGGGTCACATATGGGGTATCGCCGTACTCGGGAGAAATTGTGTTACACATTTTGGGGGGTATTTTCTGCTTTTACCCTTTTTAAAAATGTAATTTTTTTAGGAAAACAAGCATTTTAGGTAAAAAAAATATATTTTTTTTTACATATGCAAAAGTCGTGAAACACCTGTGGGGTATAAAGGTTCACTTAACCCCTTGTTACGTTCCCCGAGGGGTCTAGTTTCCAAAATGGTATGCCATGTGGGTTTTTTTTGCTGTCCTGGCACCATAGGGGCTTCCTAAATGCGGCATGCCCCCAGAGCAAAATTTGCTTTCAAAAAGCCAAATGTGACTCCTTCTCTTCTGAGACCTGTAGTGTGCCTGCAGAGCACTTTTCACCCCCATATGGGGTGTTTTCTGAATCGGGAGAAATTGGGCTTCAAATTTTTAGGGGTATTTTCTGCTATTACCCTTTTTAAAAATGTAAAATTTTTGGGAAAACAAGCATTTTAGGTAAAAATTATTATTATTTTTTTTTTACATTTGCAAAAGTCGTGAAACACCTGTGGGGTATAAAAGCTCACTTTATCCCTTGTTACATTCCCCGAGGGGTCTAGTTTCCAAAATGGTATGCCATGTGTTTTTTTTTTTGCTGTTCTGGCACCATAAGGGCTTCCTAAATGCAACATGCCCCCCAAAAACCATTTCAGAAAAACGTACTCTCCAAAATCCCCTTGTCGCTCCTTCCATTCTGAGCCCTCTACTGCGCCCGCCGAACACTTTACATAGACATATGAGGTATGTGCTTACTCGAGAGAAATTGGGCTACAAATACAAGTAAAAATTTTCTCCTTTTACCCCTTGTAAAAATTAAAAAATTGGGTCTACAAGAATATGTGAGTGTAAAAAATGAAGATTGTGAATTTTCTCCTTCACTTTGCTGCTATTCGTGTGAAACACCTAAAGGGTTAAACGCTGACTGAATGTCATTTTGAATACTTTGGGGCGTGTAGTTTTTATAATGTGGTCATTTATGGGGTATTTCTAATATGAAGACCCTTCAAATCCACTTCAAACCTGAACTGGTCCATGAAAAATACTGAGTTTGAAAATTTTGTGAAAAATCGGAAAATTGCTGCTGACCGTTGAAGCCCTCTGGTGTCTTCCAAAAGTAAAAACTTGTCAATTTTATGATGCAAAAATAAAGTAGACATATTGTATATGTGAACCAAAAAAAAATGTATTCGTAATATCCATTTTCCTTACAAGCAGAAAGCTTCAGTTAGAAAAATGCTAAATTTTCAAATTTTTCATCAAATTTACGGATTTTTCACCAAGAAAGGATGCAAGTATCGACAAAAATTTACCACTATGTTAAAGTAGAATATGTCACGAAAAAACAATCTCGGAATCAGAATGATAACTAAAAGCATTCCAGAGTTATTAATGTTTAAAGTGACAGTGGTCAGATGTGAAAAAAACGCTCCGGTCCTTAAGGCCAAAATGGGCTTGGTCCTGAAGGGGTTAAATTAATAAGTGGACGTCAAGTGCACTGCAGGGGCGCCACAATGCTCAGAAGAGAAGGAGTCACATTTGCAAACTTTGCTGAAATGGTGGGGACATGCCGCATGTAGGAAGCCCCTATGGTGCCAGGACAGCAAAAAAAAAAACACATGGCATACCATTTTGGAAACTAGACCCCTTGAGGAACGTAACAAGGAATTAAGTGAGCCTTAATACCCCACAGGTGTTTCACGACTTCTGCATATGTAAAAAAAAAAAAAAAATTCTATAAAATGTGTGTTTCCCCTCAAATTTCACATTTTTGCAAGGGTTAACAGCAGAAAAGACCCCCCAAAATTTGTAACCCCATCTCTTCTGAATATGGCGGTACCCCATAAGTTGACCTGAAGTGCACTACGGGCGAACTACAATGCTCAGAAGAGAAGGAGTAATATTTGGCTTTTTAAGAGCAAATTTTGCTAGGGGGGCATGTCGCATTTAGGAAGCCCCTATGGTGCCAGGACAGAAAAAAAAAAACACATGGCATACCATTTTGGAAACTATACCCCTTGAGGAACGTAACAAGGAATTAAGTGAGCCTTAATACCCCACAGGGGTTTCACAACTTTTGCATATGCAAAAAAAATAATAATTTTTTTACTAAAATGTGTTTCCCCCCCAAATTTCACATATTTGCAAGGGTTAATAGCAGTGAATACCCCCAAAAAATTGTAACCCCATCTCTTCTGAGTATGGAAGTACCCCATGAGTGGACGTCAAGTGCACTGCAGGGGCGCCACAATGCTCAGAAGAGAAGGAGTCACATTTGCAAACTTTGCTGAAATTGGGGGGACATGCCGCATTTAGGAAGACCCTATGGTGCCAGGACAGCAACAAAAAACACATGGCATACCTTTTTGGAAACTAGACCCCTTGAGGAACATAACAAGGGGTAAAGTGAGCCTTAATACCCCACAGGGGTTTCACGACTTTTGCATATGTCAACATTTTTTTTTTTCACTAAAATGTGGGTTTTCCCCCAAATTTAACATTTTTACAAGGGTTAATAGCAGAAAAGACCCCCCCCACAATTTGTAAATACATTTATTTTGAGTAAGGACATACCTTATTTTTTGATGAATTTGGCATGGTGGGTGCACAGCAGGTCTTTCTTGAGTGGGAGCGCAGTCAGGGATCTTGAGCTTGATATGGAGCCAGGATGTGGGACCCCCCCTCAAAGAGCATTAATGAGGGGAGCACTGAGCCCTAAAATAGGGGAACACTATGGGGGACAACGGGCCGTAACTGGGGTAGACAGGTGGGGTACAGAGCCCCGTAAATATGGGGTACAGTGGGCCAGAAAATTGTAAATCATAATTAAAAAAAAGGATATTTTCCCAGAATGATGACCCAGAGCATAGCCAAAATGTAAAAAAATATGCCCGCCCCAAACCCCATGCTCTGAATCATTCTGGGAATGTGATGTGTGTGGCCGTCCCTAATCTGTTGCCTCAAATACGCACCCGCTCAGGTGGAGAGAGAGCGCTGCACATTTCAGGCAACATAAAAAGTCCCTGATGATAGTGACTCAGTGACCTATGACCCATTTCTGAAAAAAACACCCCCAGAGGTCTTATCAGGTTTTTTTTTTTCCTCAGGTTTTTTGGGGCAATTTAGTGATTTATGGGGGTTACATTTTGGAATGTACTCTGGACTTGGTACATTGGTCAAATTATGGAAAATTCTAATGAAAAGGGAAAATTTAGGGCTCCATGGAAGTGGGATACTCCCTGAAGCAGCCTATGCAGAGGCTCGGATTATCTGGGCAAGTGTCACATTGATACGTGGTGTCCTTCCGTCTCCCCTTCCTGTGACACACTCTGCATTTTTTCTAGGATCGTCCCGTCCTTCCAGTGTTAGGGATCACACCTGGAAAGTGTTGGCCTGGGACGATCCTGGCGCCTATAACTCCAGACCCTTGGGAAGTCCGGCCTGATCTTTCCCGGTCAGCAAAGATCAGGAACCTTAGGACTTTTTCTTGGTACTGAAGGAATGTCCCTGTGTTGCCAGCGTACTGGGACAGTACAAAAGCGTTGTACATGGCAACCTGTACCAAGTAGACTGCAACTTTTTTGTACCATGCCCGTGTTTTCCGCATGGCGTTACATGGCTTGAGGACTTGATCTGAGAGATCAACTCCCCCCATATACCGATTGTAGTCCAGAATACAATCGGGCTTGAGGACCGGTCCCACGGTACCTCGTACAGGGACAGGGGTGCTGCCATTCCCATGAATAGTGGTGAGTATAAGGACATCCTTCTTATCCTTATACTTCACCAAAAACAGGTTATTATGGGTCAGGGCATGGGACTCACCCCTGGGGTTAGGCGTCTGGACCAAATTAAGAGGGAGGCCTCTCTGGTTCCTCCGCACGGTCCCACAAGCGGACGTGGATCTGGCGGAAAGGGATATGAACAGAGGGATGCTGGTATAAAAGTTATCCACGTATGCGTGGAAACCCTTATCCAGCAATGGGTGCACAAGGTCCCAAACGAGTTTCCCGCTAACACCCAGAGTGGGGGGACATTCTGGGGGTTCAATACGGGAATCTCGTCCCTCATACACTCTAAACCTGCAAGTGTACCCGGAGGTACTCTCGCAGAGTTTATAAAGCTTCACGCCATACCGCGCCCGCTTTGAGGGAATATACTGGCGGAAGATGAGTCTCCCCTTAAAACTGATGAGAGACTCATCTACCGAGAGGTCCCTGAGCGGTACGTAGGCCTCCAAACATTTGGCCCCAAAGTGATCGATGACCGGCCTCACTTTGTAAAGCCGGTTATGGGCAGGATCACCTTGGGGCGGACATGCCTCATTATCTGCATAATGCAGGCATTTCCGAATCGCCTCGTACCGCTTCCGTGTCATCGCCATACTGTAAATCGGGGTCTGGTATAGGACGTCCCCGCTCCAGTAATGACGAGCACTTAGTTTTTTGACCAGGCCCATATGCAGCGAGAGGCCCCAAAATGTCCTCATTTCCGCTGCATCAATGGCGCGCCATTCATTGGTCCTGGCCAAAAAGGAATCGGGGTGGTGGGCAATGAACTGCTGAGTGTACAAGTTCGTTTGCTCCAACATTAGATTGACCAGGCTGTCACTGAAAAAAAACTTAAAAAATCAGATCAGTGAAGCCAGCCGTGTCAATCCGGATTCCTGAGTCGCCAACAAACTCAGGAATCCGTGGCTGATAACCCTCTGGGGGGCTCCAGACAAGGTCATCGGATGGGGGCTCCAGTGCACTTGTCTGTGGCGCGGGACTGCTATTACAAACGGCATTACCACTCATACTAGTGCCTCCCACTGGGTCACTCTCATGGGGGGTACGTGGTCTCAACTGGCGGCGTCTCGGCCACCATGCAGGGGGCTCATCATCACTACTAGATGATGAGGAGGGCGATGAAGAACATAAAAAAGTTGGATCTTTATCGTCCTCACTGGCAGATTCGGAGTCGGAGGCTAAAAAAGCATATGCCTCCGCTACCAAAATGCCCAGTGGGCCATCGCCTTTTTTCTACAGTGGAGGGGGGGGGGGACAGTGGCGGGGGGTGGAGGGCGGGGAAGTGTGTATGTGGTGCTCGGTGTAAACTTTATATAATAATGGTGTGTGATTTAGAACCACACACCGTTATTAGAAACAAAAAAAAGCTGATGCCAAAAAAAAAAGGGGTGGCGCACGCAGCTACCTGAACCCATAATAGGGCCCGGGGTCAGGGATCAGATCCTAATAGGACCCTTGGGGACCTATTAGGGGGTCAGGGGGGGAGGGGGGTTACTTTTTTTAATTTTTTTTTTTACTTTTAATAACTTTTAATGACACTTTTTCACCTACCTGTCCCTGCAAGAGACTATCCCTATTCTAACGGCTCCAGAGGGGCTCCGTAGCTCTGAGAGGGGATCCACGGTCCTCTCTGCTCTGCTGTACCCGCTGACTGAACGCAGCGAGCGGGTACAGCGGCGGGAAGGACCGTTAACCCCTCCTCTGCCGCGCTACTATTGGCCAGACGATCGCTGGCCAATAGTAGCGTTGCTGGGACGGTGACAGTATTGTCACCGCTCCCCAGCAACGACAGGTGATTGGTGGTGTATGGTACACCCCTGATCACCCTGTATTTCGCGGTCATCGGGTCACAAGTGACCCAAATGACCCGAATCGCCGAAGATCGCTTGTGTGAATTCGCAAGCGATCTCCGGCGATCGCCGACATCCGGGGGTCCCGGGACCCCCTCGGCATATGCACGGCAAGCCTGCTGAAAGATTTCAGCCGGCCAGCCGTTCCGATCTCTGCCCAGGGTGCGGCAGAGACCGGAGAAACACCAGGACGTACTAGTAGGTCCTGGGTCCTTGCCTGGACGTTCTAGTACGTCCTGGGTCCTTAAGGGGTTAATACACAGGCAGGTGTATTTGTGGTATAACACTTAATTTAGCACAGAGACAGAAAAAAAGGTAGTATATGGTACGCTATTTGCTTGTATTTAGACCCTTTGCAATGATAAGGCCACTGTTAAGCATATTTGTACGCAGGAAAAACTTTTTTATCTTTAATACACCGGCAGGTGTATAACGTGTGGTATAACAGTGAATTTAGCACAGAGACAGAAAAAAAGGTGGTATATGGTACGCTATTTGCTTTTGCCCTTTGCAATGATAAGGCTACTGAAAAAGCGTATTTGTATGCAGGAAAACCTTTTTTTTTTTCTTTAATACACCGGCATGAATGAAGCTATTCGTGCGATAGAATCGCGGCGATATTCGTATTCGTTGCAAATCGATTTTTCATGAAATTCGTAACGAATTCGGGTTCGTCAACTTTGATTCGCTCATCTCTAATTATAAAGAGCGTTCCTAGTGATCACGGCAAGGTACGCAAGGTGGAGGTGAAGGTTGCAAGACAAGGGACTGTAAAGACCTTCATCAGACCTATCACTGAACTTATTCTGCTCTTACCATTTGGAGAATGAACTTACTTGCGTATGCTGTTTGTTCCTCCCTTTGACTTCAAGAAAGAAGAGTCTTGAACGTTAATGTTATAACTTGAAGTTGTTGCATTTTTTGCATGTTTTTCTTTATGTCTTTCAGGTTCTCAAGACATCAAGCAAATTGCACTGTTGTTTATTTGCACTTGTATAACTACCGTTATGGTATAAATTAGTGACATTTACAATGTCAGACGGGGAGTGTGCTGTTACACAGTTAATATTCTCATTATTGTAGATGCAATTTACATAGTTTATTCTGGGACTTATGTACAATGTATTTTCCTATGGGTAGGTATTTTCTGCCACCTTCTGGCCTATTTTGGTAATGCTCTTGTTCCTCCTGTGAGCATGAATCATCATTTCCTTTGTATGTAAACTCCTCCCCTGCTCTTCTTATACTTCCTATGTCATGGCTGCTTGCATCTGCCCCCTGACTCTTGTACTCCACATTCTAAGCTAAGGAAAGCATCATCTTTTGACCGCATAATACTGAAATCCATTCATTCTGCTGTATTCCTGTTGTGTGATGTTCAAAATAAACCAGCTTTTGGATGAAACCAGTATTGGTGAGTTCAGCTATCTGAGGAGGATTGTCCGCAGTGACAGTATCTGCTTATACAGGCCAGGCACAAAGGTCTCACAAGGGTTAGATCACTATCACAACAATCCGAGTCAGAATAACATGACTACGTGACTATTCCCCTAAAATAATATATAGTATGTCATGAAATTTCTATTAGCTTAGCAATTCTATCTATAGGATTCAGCTAGCTCAATTTAACTTGTTCCAAAGGTAATTTCAGCCATTTTGTATACCCTTGTACAATTTCCTTGACCCACTGGTTACAATGATATTGCATAGTTAAAAATACATCTCCTAATACATTTGTCACGATGCCGGCTGGCAGGTAGTGGATCCTCTGTGCCAGAGAGGGATTGGCGTGGACCGTGCTAGTGGACCGGTTCTAAGCCACTACTGGTTTTCACCAGAGCCCGCCGCAAAGCGGGATGGTCTTGCTGCGGCGGTAGTGACCAGGTCGTATCCACTAGCAACGGCTCACCTCTCTGGCTGCTGAAGATAGGCGCGGTACAAGGGAGTAGGCAAAAGCAAGGTCGGACGTAGCAGAAGGTCGGGGCAGGCAGCAAGGATCGTAGTCAGGGGCAACGGCAGAAGGTCTGGAAACACAGGCAAGGAACACACAAGGAACGCTTTCACTGGCACTAAGGCAACAAGATCCGGCAAGGGAGTGCAGGGGAAGTGAGGTGATATAGGGAAGTGCACATGTGAACACACTAATTGGAACCACTGCGCCAATCAGCGGCGCAGTGGCCCTTTAAATCGCAGAGACCCGGCGCGCGCGCGCCCTAGGGAGCGGGGCCGCGCGCGCCGGGACAGAACAGACGGAGAGCGAGTCAGGTAGGGGAGCCGGGGTGCGCATCGCGAGCGGGCGCTACCCGCATCGCGAATCGCATCCCGGCTGGCAGCGGAATCGCAGCGCCCCGGGTCAGAGGACGTGACCGGAGCGCTGCCGCGGGGAGAGTGAAGCGAGCGCTCCGGGGAGGAGCGGGGACCCGGAGCGCTCGGCGTAACAGTACCCCCCCCTTGGGTCTCCCCCTCTTCTTAGAGCCTGAGAACCTGAGGAGCAGACTTTTGTCTAGGATGTTGTCCTCAGGTTCCCAGGATCTCTCTTCAGGACCACAACCCTCCCAGTCCACTAAAAAAAAATTTTTCCCTCTGACCTTTTTGGCAGCTAAAATTTCTTTGACCGAGAAGATGTCCGAGGAGCCGGAAACAGGAGTGGGAGGAACAGATTTGGGAGAAAAACGGTTGAGGATGAGTGGTTTGAGAAGAGAGACGTGAAAGGCATTAGGGATACGAAGAGAGGGAGGAAGAAGAAGTTTATAAGAGACAGGATTAATTTGACACAAAATTTTGAAAGGACCAAGATAGCGTGGTCCCAACTTGTAGCTAGGGACACGGAAGCGGACATATTTAGCGGAGAGCCATACCTTGTCTCCAGGGGAAAAAACGGGGGGAGCTCTTCTTTTCTTATCCGCGAACTTCTTCATGCGTGATGAAGCCTGTAAGAGAGAATTTTGGGTCTCTCTCCATATGATGGAAAGGTCACGAGAAATTTCATCCACAGCGGGCAGACCAGAGGGCAAGGGAGTAGGGAGGGGGGGAAGAGGGTGACGGCCGTACACCACGAAAAATGGGGATTTGGAGGAAGACTCAGAGACCCTGAAGTTATACGAGAATTCGGCCCATGGGAGGAGATCTGCCCAGTCATCCTGGCGGGAGGAAACAAAATGTCGCAAATAATCACCCAAGATCTGGTTAATCCTTTCTACTTGTCCATTGGACTGGGGATGATATGCAGAAGAAAAATCTAATTTAATCTTGAGTTGTTTACAGAGAGCCCTCCAGAATTTAGACACGAATTGGACGCCTCTATCCGAGACAATCTGCGTAGGCAACCCGTGAAGACGAAAAATGTGTACAAAAAATTGTTTAGCCAACTGAGGCGCAGAAGGAAGACCAGGAAGAGGGATGAAATGTGCCATTTTGGAGAATCGATCAACGACCACCCAAATAACAGTGTTGCCACGGGAAGGGGGTAAATCAGTAATAAAATCCATACCAATCAGAGACCAAGGCTGTTCGGGGACAGGCAGAGGATGAAGAAAACCAGCGGGCTTCTGGCGAGGAGTCTTATCCCGGGCACAGATAGTGCAGGCTCGCACAAAGTCCACAACATCCGTCTCCAGAGTCGGCCACCAATAGAAGCGGGAGATGAGTTGCACAGATTTCTTGATACCCGCATGACCTGCGAGATGGGAGGAGTGACCCCATTTGAGGATTCCGAGGCGTTGGCGAGGAGAAACAAAGGTCTTTCCTGGAGGAGTCTGCCTGATGGAGGCAGGAGAAGTGGAGATCAGGCAGTCAGGTGGAATGATGTGTTGCGGAGAGAGTTCAACTTCTGAGGCATCCGAGGAACGAGAGAGAGCATCGGCCCTAATGTTCTTATCGGCAGGACGAAAGTGAATCTCAAAATTAAATCGGGCAAAGAACAGAGACCACCGGGCCTGGCGAGGATTCAGCCGTTGGGCAGACTGGAGGTAGGAGAGGTTCTTGTGGTCGGTGTAGATAATAACAGGAGAACTTGATCCCTCCAGCAGATGCCTCCATTCCTCAAGTGCTAATTTAATGGCTAGAAGCTCTCGATCCCCGATGGAGTAGTTCCTCTCCGCTGGAGAGAAGGTCCTAGAGAAAAAACCACAAGTGACAGCATGCCCGGAAGAATTTTTTTGTAGAAGAACAGCTCCAGCTCCCACTGAGGAGGCATCAACCTCCAATAGGAAGGGTTTGGAAGGGTCAGGTCTGGAGAGGACGGGAGCCGAAGAAAAGGCAGACTTGAGTCGTTTAAAGGCGTCTTCTGCTTGAGGAGGCCAGGACTTGGGATCAGCATTTTTTTTGGTTAAAGCCACGATAGGAGCCACAATGGTAGAAAAATGTGGAATAAATTGCCTGTAATAATTGGCGAACCCCAAAAAGCGTTGGATAGCACGGAGTCCGGAGGGGCGTGGCCAATCTAAGACGGCAGAGAGTTTGTCTGGATCCATCTGTAGTCCCTGGCCAGAGACCAAATATCCTAGAAAAGGAAGAGATTGGCATTCAAACAGACATTTCTCAATTTTGGCATAGAGTTGGTTGTCACGAAGTCTCTGAAGAACCATACGGACATGCTGGCGGTGTTCTTCTAGATTGGCAGAAAAAATTAGGATATCGTCCAGATATACAACAACACAGGAGTATAACAGATGACGAAAAATTTCATTGACAAAGTCTTGGAAGACGGCAGGGGCGTTGCACAGTCCAAAGGGCATGACCAGATACTCAAAGTGTCCATCTCTGGTGTTAAATGCCGTTTTCCACTCGTCCCCCTCTCTGATGCGGATGAGGTTATAGGCGCCTCTTAAGTCCAATTTAGTGAAGATGTGGGCACCTTGGAGGCGATCAAAGAGTTCAGAGATGAGGGGTAAGGGGTAGCGGTTCTTAACCGTGATTTTATTAAGACCGCGGTAGTCAATGCAAGGACGTAGGGAGCCATCTTTTTTGGACACAAAGAAAAATCCGGCTCCGGCAGGAGAGGAGGATTTACGGATAAAGCCCTTTTTTAGATTCTCCTGGACGTATTCGGACATGGCAAGAGTCTCTGGGGCAGAGAGAGGATAAATTCTGCCCCGGGGTGGAGTAGTGCCCGGGAGGAGGTCGATAGGGCAATCATAAGGCCTGTGAGGAGGTAGAGTCTCAGCTTGTTTTTTGCAGAAAACATCCGCGAAGTCCATATAGGCCTTAGGGAGACCGGTTACTGGAGGAACCACAGAGTTACGGCAAGGGTTACTGGGAACCGGTTTTAGACAGTTCTTGGAACAAGAGGACCCCCAACTCTTGATCTCCCCAGTGGACCAATCCAGGGTAGGGGAATGAAGTTGAAGCCAGGGAAGTCCAAGGAGAATTTCCGAGGTGCAATTGGGAAGGACCAAAAGTTCAATCCTCTCATGATGAGATCCGATGCTCATAAGAAGGGGCTCCGTGCGGAAACGTATGGTACAGTCCAATCTTTCATTATTTACACAATTGATGTAGAGGGGTCTGGCGAGACTGGTCACCGGGATGTTGAACCTGTTGACGAGGGAGGCCAAAATAAAATTTCCTGCAGATCCAGAGTCCAAGAAGGCCACTGTAGAGAAGTAGAAGGCAGAGGCAGACATCCGCATAGGCACAGTAAGACGTGGAGAAGCAGAGTAGACATCAAGGACTGTCTCACCTTTGTGCGGAGTCAGCGTACGTCTTTCCAGGCGGGGAGGACGGATAGGACAATCTCTCAGGAAGTGTTCGGTACTAGCACAGTACAGGCAGAGGTTCTCCATACGGCGTCGTGTCCTCTCTTGAGGTGTCAGGCGAGACCGGTCGACCTGCATAGCCTCCACGGCGGGAGGCACAGGAACAGATTGCAGGGGACCAGAGGAGAGAGGAGCCGAGGAGAAGAAACGCCTCGTGTGAACAGAGTCCATATCTTGGCGGAGTTCCTGACGCCTTTCGGAAAAACGCATGTCAATGCGAGTGGCTAGGTGAATAAGTTCATGTAGATTAGCAGGAATTTCTCGTGCGGCCAGAACATCTTTAATGTTGCTGGATAGGCCTTTTTTGAAGGTCGCGCAGAGGGCCTCATTATTCCAGGACAATTCTGAAGCAAGAGTACGGAATTGTACGGCATACTCGCCAACGGAAGAATTACCCTGGACCAGGTTCAACAGGGCAGTCTCAGCAGAAGAGGCTCGGGCAGGTTCCTCAAAGACACTTCGGATTTCCGAGAAGAAGGAGTGTACAGAGGCAGTGACAGGGTCATTGCGGTCCCAGAGCGGTGTGGCCCATGACAGGGCTTTTCCGGACAGAAGGCTGACTACGAAAGCCACCTTAGACCTTTCAGTGGGAAACAGGTCCGACATCATCTCCAGATGCAGGGAACATTGGGAAAGAAAGCCACGGCAAAACTTAGAGTCCCCATCAAATTTATCCGGCAAGGATAGGCGTATCCCAGGAGCGGCCACTCGCTGCGGAGGAGGTGCAGGAGCTGGCGGAGGAGATGACTGCTGAAGCTGTGGTAGTAACTGTTGTAGCATAACGGTCAGTTGAGACAGCTGTTGGCCTTGTTGCGCTATCTGTTGTGACTGCTGGGCGACCACCGTGGTGAGGTCAGCGACAACTGGCAGAGGAACTTCAGCGGGATCCATGGCCGGATCTACTGTCACGATGCCGGCTGGCAGGTAGTGGATCCTCTGTGCCAGAGAGGGATTGGCGTGGACCGTGCTAGTGGACCGGTTCTAAGCCACTACTGGTTTTCACCAGAGCCCGCCGCAAAGCGGGATGGTCTTGCTGCGGCGGTAGTGACCAGGTCGTATCCACTAGCAACGGCTCACCTCTCTGGCTGCTGAAGATAGGCGCGGTACAAGGGAGTAGGCAAAAGCAAGGTCGGACGTAGCAGAAGGTCGGGGCAGGCAGCAAGGATCGTAGTCAGGGGCAACGGCAGAAGGTCTGGAAACACAGCCAAGGAACACACAAGGAAAGCTTTCACTGGCACTAAGGCAACAAGATCCGGCAAGGGAGTGCAGGGGAAGTGAGGTGATATAGGGAAGTGCACATGTGAACACACTAATTGGAACCACTGCACCAATCAGCGGCGCAGTGGCCCTTTAAATCGCAGAGACCCGGCGCGCGCGCGCCCTAGGGAGCGGGGCCGCGCGCGCCGGGACAGAACAGACGGAGAGCGAGTCAGGTAGGGGAGCCGGGGTGCGCATCGCGAGCGGGCGCTACCCGCATCGCGAATCGCATCCCGGCTGGCAGCGGAATCGCAGCGCCCCGGGTCAGAGGACGTGACCGGAGCGCTGCCGCGGGGAGAGTGAAGCGAGCGCTCCGGGGAGGAGCGGGGACCCGGAGCGCTCGGCGTAACAACATTTTTAACGCTGGCCCAACTGTTATTAATGCTATAAATTGAGCAGACACAATGAACTCTAATATCTCACATTCGGAGGATGACTCTCATGATTCTGTGGCACATAGTGATACTCCCGACTATTGGGGTGCCAGACCCCCTGCCAAGAAGAAATTATTTAAAACTCTGATTAAAACAGCTGTGGGCTCAGTCCCAAAAGACTGATCACTCCTCCTCAGATGATACCCTGACTGAACGGTGGCAGAACCACAGACACAATTGCAAGCCAGACCGCTCAGTTGTGCCTGTTCTACACACCAAGACCCATCTTTACCATCTCCTGAGATGGAGACAAATACTTTAAAGAACCACCCTCAGCTGCAAGCATTACTGGCTCTGTTGCCGACTAAATCTGATATCCAGGTGATGGTGACTAACCTACGCCTTGCCTGGCTTCAAGACCTTAAACCAGTCAAAGCAGAAATCAATCAACTGAAGGACAAAATGCACTCCTTAGAGGAATTTTGTACCACTGTCACCACTCAAATCCATTCTCTACAAGAAGCCACAAAGAATCTCTCCCTCCACCAAGCGGCTGAAATAGATCATCTTGATGACCTAGACAATAGCAACAGACGAAATAACATAAGGGTCAAAGGTTTACCGAAATCAGTTCCACCTCAAGAAATTCCAAATACCCTACAGAAAATCCTGACAAAATGCCAAAACGCCAACATAAAAGGACTGTATTTACCCTCGTGCCGTAGAAAATGTGCAGCATTTGCTGATGATCTTTTGCTCTACCTTTCCTCACCTCTTACCTCACTCTCGTCCCTTCTTTCCACAATTAGATGCTTCTCCGCACTCAGCAACTATAAATTGAACATGACTAAATGTGAAGCACTTAATATCACCCTCCCCACGTATGGTGCAACTTCTAAAATCCACCTACCCGTTAAAATGGCAATCAAACTCAATCAAGTACTTAGGTATACAAGTACCTTCAAACCTCTCAGATGCTTACAAAATTAACTTCCCACCGCTCCTATATGCAATACGGACTGACCTGGCTACATGGAAGAAAAAAGACTTCTCCTGGATAGGTAGAATTAATATTCTGAAAATGAATGTACTACCCCGCTTGCTTTACCCATTGTCCTCCCCCGCATCTTTTTTAGAGAACTCACAACTCTACAAGCCAATTTCGTATGGGCTCATAAACACTATAGATTAGTTAAACATCTGGCGAAAAAATGAGGAAGACTTAGCCCTTCCAGATTACCACTCCCACCACCTAGCGACTGCCTTCACCCACATCCTGGACTGCTTTCACCACACAGCAGACAAACAATGGATACAGCTTGAAACCAGTGCTATAGGGTATGACTCGAGGGCAATATTATGGCGTCTACACACTACTACTCAACCCCAAAGGTACAAATAACCTTCCGACGGTCCTATCTTCTATTTGCTGTACTAAAATCATGTATATGTACCGAACATCTCTTTTTGAACAGAATGGTCCTCTTATGCCCTTATTTGACAACCCTGCCTTCCCCCCAGCACAATCCCGTGGCAACTTCCTCTCCTAACATAGCCGAGAATACAACACAATTAAGCCCTTGCTGATGAACTCAAACTTGAAACCCCTCTTGGACATTCTTAGTGGTGCCTGTCCCTCTCCCACCCAGCTTTTTCAATTGAAGCATTTTTATGCATCTTCTAAAGACACCCTACGTCTCATGGCTCACTTACTAATTTTGAAAAACTCTGTATATCATCGACACCGATATCTCATACCATCGGTGTGCTCTATCCCTTGATTCTATAGACACACACAACAGTTTAGGGCTGGATGGGAGGGGGACATCGGCCATTCGCTCTCAGAAGCGGACTGGACAATGGCCCTCACCCACTGCGATGACACCTCCATCTCCTGTAAGGTCCAGGAAATAAATTACAAAATACTAATGAGATGGTACAGAGTCCCAGTCCCAGCCATGATGTATCCAGGAGCCCCAGACTTATGTTGGAGATGTGCCTCTGAAAGGGATACAATGCTTCAAACCTGGCTTACCTGTCCTTCCTTATCGTTCTTTTGGTCACAGGTGATAGATATAATCAGACACATAACATCAGTAACTCTCCAACGCATACCTGAATCACTCCTGCTCTCCATCCTACCCCCATCAATTCCCAGGACCTTATCACACCTAATCTCATTCTTGCACTTAGCGGCCAGAACTGTAGTTCCAAGACTTTTGAAATCGCCTTATTCCCCCACTATCTCGTTGTGGTTGCAAGAAGCATCCCGACTCCACAGGATGGAGGAGCTGTTAGCCGACTCCACTAGGCAACTGGCAAAATATAGTATGATTTGGTCTCCTTGGGAAACGTATGTGTTCTCCACTGAGTATGAAAATCTTTACCTCGCCAACTGAATCTTCACCCTACAGACATCATCCCCTTCTCAATGATCCTTCCTCCCCTGACATTGGACATCCTGACAGTTCCCTTTTACTACTACCGGAAATGGCGTCGCTGGATGTTGTGGGGGCTCCGGTGTGGTCTAAGTCGCTTGGTAAGTCTCTTAATCTTTACTTTAGGTCCTTCTCTCTCCTCTGTACACTTTCCCTTCTCCTTGTCCCTTCTTCTATCTTTACTCCTCTTTTCACCCTATACCTTTTTGTCTTTTAGTATTGACGATCATGATCCTCATCCCTGATGCTATTTTTCTTCCCCCTGGTCTATCTAGTACACAGACATTCATACCTGCTACTGTGGTTTTTCTTAGCTCCAAGAACGGCTGACCTCAGTATACTCAGTATATTGAAATGGTTCTCTTTTTGTTTTCCAATGCAAATACCAACTGCAGGTTTTCTCTCTTACCAATATGGCATATACTGTTTTGAGCTGCGTCTTGTTGACATGACTGTCATTGTTAAGTGAGTGCTTAGTACCGCTAACTTCTTTGAATGTTATATGTTGAAAACCTTAATAAAATTCTTATTATGGCAAAAAATGGAAAATGTAGGAAAAAGTGAAAAATGTAGGAAAACTTTAGTAAATTCCATGGAAAAAATTTGTAGGGAATTTAAACCCACAAAGAAACCTACACTCCACTCTTAGTAAATCAGGGCTATTGAGTTATAAACAGTATATGTAATAAGCCTTTCTGGCTGTATTTGTGGGAGGGGTGTTTGAATATTCAATGAACGCCCCCCTCCCTGTCACTCAGGTGTGTACTTATTGGTGGGAGGAGTGTTTGATATTTAATGCACGCCCTCCGGTTCCCAGGTGCGTGCATCGCATTCGGCGAAACGTCCCTTCTAGCAGTAAGTGGATTCGGTGGTGGAGAAGTCTCTGGACAATCGGAGCTCTAGACGGTAAGAGCCAGTATCCGGCGATGCGGGGGTTTCTCATGTTCGCAGTCACCTCGATATATCACGGTGGGCCTGGGAAAGGGGTCCTGCTGCACTGTCGACCAATGCAGCGATGGTTCGGGGTGTCTAGGCGGCTGGTGGGGCTCAGGTTTTGCACCATGTGCATAGCAGGCATTTGCTATCGTGCACTTACCGGCTTTGGCGGCTTCACTGGGGTCCTGGGGGACGGGGGGCTGCGACTCCGGGTGGGGTTCTCAGTGCAGCTGCCCGGCTGTCAGCAGTACACACATGCCGTCGCTAGATGGCGCTGCCCGTGCACGTGTACAGCTAGTCAGCTGGTTTGTATAAAGTTTTTTAAAAAAAAGGGGGGGTTTCGGGATTACAGTTAGGCTGAGTAGTAGTACCCCCAGTATTTCAGTGGCAGAGGTAAGAATAAAACAAAGAAATCAATCATTGAAATGTGGGTGTTTTGGTGGTATCAAGATCATAGCTCAAGGTGTTAAAAAAAAAATAGATGTGTATATACATGGTTTTAAAAGCGTGGTTATAATACTTATGTCACGGTATTTGACGGTATAGCTTTTCAGTACAGGCGCACAGGATTGTATTTCAGTATAGTGCACAGTGGGTACGATTTTGCAGTAATAACTTTTCAAAGTTTTCAAATTACATGATTATTTTCAGTACGTTTGGTTATTTTAGCGATCATATCAGTGCATGCTTCAACTAGTATAGCAGTCAAGGTGGGTTGGTAGCATTTACAGTGTGTAGATGTCATTTGTGTAGTTTCACATACAGGGTACAGGGTTGCTAGTGCATCAACGATGTGCACAATAGTAACTCGTACTGCGTATGCGTTAACAGTCTTGCAGAGTACAATTTTGTCAGCACTTCGGTAGGTACACGCTGTTCATGGATGCTCGTGTCATTACGTGGTTGTACTTTCATTGGTATTTACATTGAATAAGCTAGGGGTTTTAGTAGGCATACACTCATGACATTTGTTTCTGTTCATAAGCTCATACAGTCACACCGTCCTTACGCGCTGGTCGTTGGTACTGTTCACACACCTGTGCACAGTACTCTCTCGCTAAGGGCAGGTCTCAGGTCACACTCTTGGTCAGTCACACTTCCATTTTCGTATTTTTCGTTGCATACGTTATGGCATCTATACTCGCTCATTGGCAGGCATACTTGACATTTGCTCTGGGCCGCATACTGGTTATAAACTTATACCATTCTAGGCTTATTGCAGTTACACGTTACATATGCTCATGGTTTCCCACATTTAGGGCATTTATACTGTTCATTAGCATACAGTATTAATTACATCAACCGCATAGCAGTTGTTACGTCATGAGCATGAGATCAATACTGTTCATACGCTCATGTAATTATGCTTGTTGGGTTGGTTTATTGTTCTCGTGCTCACAGTACGCACTGCATAGCCTCGTAGTAGTGTATACTGTTTTCTCACATTAAGAATTGTCACTGTACACGCGCTCATGGCCTGTGTTACGCCCACAGGCTCATGAATTACACAGATCATACGATTATGGCACCGGATGATTTGTTCACATAGCACTTATACTCTTCACATCCTCAGTCTGTACTGGTCACATGCGCATGGCTTTGGTGCAGGTTACAGTCAGGGTGAACACGGTGTTGCGATTAGGGCCTCTTTCACGATTCATACACTCCTGTTCCATACACTCATAGCATTCATGTGGCTGGTATACTGGGGTTCAAGCTGCTCAGGCGTGTGTAGATTGGACCCAAGCACGTAGGGAATGTTTTTGTACATGATGTCATACAGTCACATGCTCATAGTATAACGGTTTTTAACCCAAACCTGTCATTTTCACAGGGGGTTGTTTCAGCAAGGTCCTTTCATTCCTGACACATGTTGTGGCAACAGTGGCTAGACTCAAGGGGGGTTTACAGAGGGTCATGTTGTATAGTCATGGCTGCTACATGTTTTCAGAGGGATTACATCACGACACATAGCCGTGGTTACTCAGCTACCTGCCGTCAACAGGGGGACACATGGCAGTCATGGTTGTTGACACATTCTTTTCGGATTAGGTTAAGTGACATAGGCAGTTGTATACGCTTTGTACCTGCCACGCCTGCAGGGGGATGCACCGCGGTGTTGTTTTCACATAGAGGGGTATCCTCCATAAAAAAAAAATTCTGCAGGGGAATATCTTGCAGAGTCTTTTTGTTCTGATGTTTTTTTCAAGGCAACACCAGCACAACACATATGTGGGGGTTTCTGTAACTGACACCCTGCAAGGGGGTGCATGGTGCAGTGGTTGTTTACTGACAAGTTTTTAGAGCGTCTGCAGGGGGATCCATTGCTAGTTGTTGTTACTGACACGTTTTCAGAGCAACAACATCACGACACATAGGCGGTGGTTTACCCCTTATACCTGCCACGTCTGCAGGGGGATCCATTGCTAGTTGTTGTTACTGACACGTTTTCAGAGCAACAACATCACGACACATAGGCGGTGGTTTACCCCTTATACCTGCCACGTCTGCAGGGGGATCCATTGCAAGTTATTGTTACTGACATGTCTTCAGAGCAACAACATCACGACACATAGGCGGTGGTTTACCCATTATACCTGCCACGTCTGCAGGGGATCCATTGCTAGTTGTTGTTCCTGACACGTCTTCAGAGCAACAACATCACGACACATAGACGGTGGTGTACCCGTTATACCTGCCATGTCTGCAGGGGAATCCATTGCTAGTTGTTGTTACTGACACGTATTTCAGCGCAACAACATCACGACACATAGGCATTGGTTTACCCGTTATACCTGCCACGTCTGCAGGAGGATCCATTGCTAGTTGTTGTTACTGACACGTTTTCAGAGCAACAACATCACGACACACAGGCGGTGGTATACCCATTACACCTGCGACTACTTCAGGGGGATCCATTGCTAGTTGTTGTTACTGACTCATTTTTAGAGCAACAACTTCACGACACATAAGCGGTGGGATACCCTTATATCTGCCAAGGCCGCAGGTGTTTTTTATTACACAGTTGTTGTCACTTACACGTTTTTCAGAGCAACATCACCTCACGTGGGCGGTTGTACACCATTTGTATGCGATACGGATGCGGTGGCATCCACTGCGAAATATTGCCATGATCACGTCTCCAAGCACGTTAACGTCACGACACAGACGGTGGTTTACCCGCTATACCTGCCACGTCTGCAGGGGGATCCATTGTACAGTTGCTGTTACTGACACGTTTTCAGAACGACAATATCTCAACACACAGGCGGTGGTATACCCGTTATACCTACCGCATCAGCAGGGGGGCCCATTGCATAAGTTTACTGTTACTGACACGTTTTCAGGGCAACAACATCTCGGCACATAGACGGTTGTACAAGGGATTTCACTGGACAGTTCTCATGGTTACGTTTTTAGGACAACAATATCATGACGCATAGGTGGTGGGTTTCTCATTACCTGCCACGTTTGCAGGGCACGCACTGCGTAGTTCATTGTCATTCAATACGTTGGCGGAGTGTCATCATCGTGACTCGTAGATGTTAGACATACTTGGTATACACATCAAACCCGCTACGTGCAGAGGAATACGCTGCGCATTTGTTGTCACTGACACGCTTTCAGTGCGACAACGTCACGTCATACAGGGGGCAGGTAAATTGTTATACCTAACACGGCTGGAGGAGGATGCATTTTGGAATTTTGGTTGACTCTCTTTCAGAGCAACATCGGCAGGAGGCATGAGGGTGGCAGTTCCTTCCATACTGGCCACACCTGAAGTGGACATAGCACTGCATAGCGGTTGCCCGCAAACTGCTTCCTGATTTGTAGTTAAAAAAAAAACACTGGCTACGCATGGGTCTGGCCGTCTGGGGGTACATGGCAAAGTTGTCTACCCGCAGCAGGCCATATTTTTCGGAGTTCAGGGGGTGGGTAGTTCATGGTATGTCGGTATAAGTTCAGGTAGTCTTCAGGCAAGTTTCCCGAGTTTTTAGTTCTGGGTAGAGGTGTATATGCATATCATGGGCAGGTCTGTCATGGGGCAGGTTACTGGTGTGCACGGACTGACAGTTAATGGTTGGCCTCTTAGATAGGGATCGGTTTGAGCATTTCTCCTACTTAACCTGCTGGGTCAGGTATTTTGCCCTCTAAAAGCCTACCGTCGGCCAAGGCTTAGGGCACCGTTCAGCCACGGTAGTTAGGTTCAACTGTTAGGTAGATTCTTAGTATGTTTGTGACGGGATTACGAGGGTGGATGTTTGCAGGTTGGTATGGTACTTACAGAAAATGATTTCTTCCTCACATGGTTTGTGTTTTTGCCCTCTAAAGACTAACCCTCGGTCGCGGTTTACCGGCACAGTTGAACCGCTTTACTACTAAAGTATTATGCATACGTTCTATTAGTTTCTTTACAGGAACCACCAAAGAAGTCTATTGGCATAGATAAGTCATGCCAGTCACGTGTGGAGCCCTGACCACAAGTACTAAGCCTATCTGGCTGTATTTGTGGGAGGGGCGTTTGAATATTCAACGAACACCCCCCCGTCACTCAGGTGTGTACTTATTGGTGGGAGGGGTGTTTGATATTTAATGCATGCCCACCGGTTCCCAGGTGCGTGCATCGCATTCGGCGAAACCCACCCTCCCTCCCTTCTTTCCTTCATCAATTAATAGGGTATGCCCTCTAAAGGCTAACCCTCGGTTGCGTTTTTCCGGCACAGTTCAACCGCTTTACTACTATAGTATTATGCATATGTGTTATTATTTTCTTTACAGGAACCACCAAAAAAGTCTATTGGCATAGGTAAGTCATGCAGGTCACGTGTGGAGCCCTGACCACAAATACTTACCTAATCCTTGGGGAAAGCAACAAAGGAGGAAGGGACCTCATATCCCGTCCTCATTTCCCGACCTCACGTCCCTTCCTCCTGTCCCTTTCCTCATATCCCTTTTCTCATATTCCTCTCCTCGTCTCCCTTTCTTTCTGTCCCTTTGCTCGTATCCATTTCCACGTATCCCTTTCCTCATATCCCCTACCTTGTATCCCCAACCTCGTATGCCTAACCTCATATCCCGACCTTGTATCCCGCACTCATATCCCGCACTCATATATCACACTCATATCCTGCACTCATATCCTATCCTCATATGTCATCCTTAAATCCCATCCTCAGATGGGGTTGAGTTGTGTTGAAGAGATTGTAGGCCGAAAATAGAAGGTGGCAGGGATTTGTGGAAGTGGGCATGACTTGCAGGCCTCTATGGTGGGTGTTGCTTTGCAGGATGGGTTGTGGCATACGAGCTTGGAGTAAGGTACTGGAAGTCCTGCATACTTGCATGGGTCTTAAAGGCTTACTCCGCCTAGACATCTTATACCCTATCCAAATGATAGGGGATAAGATTTCTGATCATGGGGGTCCCACCACTGGGGACCTCCATGATCTCTCCTGCAGCACCCCCGCTCTTCAGCTGCATGGAGCGAGGATTGCGCCATGGCTGATGACGGGCGATACAGGAGACGGAGTCTCGTGACGTAAAGGCTCCACCCCTTCATGGTGTCATCCCCTCCCTCAATGCAAGCCTATGGGAGGGGGGTGTGACGGCCGCTATGCCCCCTCCCAAAGACTTGCATTAAGGGGAAGGAGCCGCAATCCTCGCTCCATGCAGCTGAAGAACGAGGGTGCTCCCGGAGAGATCGCAGGTTCCCTAGCGGTGGGACCCCGTGATCAGACATCTGGCCCTAACATAGGTAAGATAATTTTCCATCACCAAAAATACCAGTATACAAGAAGGAAATATATTCCATCAAACAATAACTGGATAACACATCCATATGGTACTAAATAAAAACACTGTACACAGACCAGTATTTCCCCCCATATATAGATCAGTGCCCGTCTCAAAGTAGATTTAGGTAGATAAGTAGCTTGGCAGTTCTATAGCCAGACACATAGGTAGGTAGTTAAGTAGCAGGGTAGTTAGATATAGCCAGTAGTTAGGTAGCCAGATATGTAAGTAGGTAAAAAGCTAGGTATGTATGTACTTAGGCAGCCAGGTATGTGAATAGCTATTTGGGTAGCCAGGTATTAAGATAGTTAGGCAGCTAGATAGTTCTGTAGCTAGGAATGTAGATATGTAGGTAGTTCTGTAGCCAGATATGTAAGTAGGTAATTAGGTAGCCAGGCATGTAAGTACTTAGGTAGCCAAGTATGTAGGCAGGTAGGTGACCAGGTGTGTAATTAGGTAGCTAGATATGTAGGTAGGTAGCCAGGTATGCAGGTGTGTAATTGGGTAGCCAAGTATGTAGGTAGGGAGTTAGGCAGCCAGGTATGTAGGTAGGCAGTTAGTTAGTAAGTTATGTAGGACTGGTATGTAGGTAGTTCGGTAGCCAGGTACATAGGTAGGTAATTAGGCAGCCAGGTATGTAGGTAGTTAGGTATGTAGGCAGGTAGTTAGGAAGCAAGGTATGTAGGCCATGTTGTCCCTTTCCAGTAAAGTGCTAGGTTGAAGAAAAAAAAAAGAAAAAAAAAAAAAGAGATACTCATCTTTCCCACTCAGCAATATTCCTTTGCTATCACCAGGAGCCTTCTTCTGCCTCCACAATGCAGGCATTGATAAGTGATGTCATTGGTGCCTGCACTGCGCAGCGAGGGCGGAGGCCAAGTCTCCCCTCAGTGAAGGCCGCAGATGTGACACTGCACACTGAAAGAAGGCTTTTAGCTGTATGCATGGCCATGCATACAGCTGAAAGCATTAGCCTGTGTTTACGGGATGAGTGTTCTAGTTCTGGATCTGGGCCCTCAGACCACGTCCGAATGGACCAGGTTGTCAGTCCACCCCTGCCGATCCCTAGTCGTAGATACAAGTGATAAGCAATCTACAAAGGCATTAAACTGTGAATTTATACTTAACGCAGCCTATAGACTATATTCAATAATATATTTGTACAAAAGAAATGTTTTCTTAAGAACAAGAGATGACAAAGGAACAAATATATTAGCAGAACGATATATATGGGCTTTATGCAAAAAACATTTTATGATTTGCATCTGCATCACTGGACTAATACGGCTACTCAAATTTACTGCAAAAATCTAAGAAATTTATATCTATGAAATATTCACATAACACGTCTCTGGGACAAATGTCCTTTACTGTTCACTTCAGGCTCCATCAGGATATTGTAACATTTAGGTAGAAACATGCAGATCAATATTCCTCCACCTGAGGCCAATATGGCAAATATCTCTACAATGACCATGTGTTTCCCTGTACTGCTCAGATAGGCCGGGATGGCACCGATCCAGACACTGCAGAACACCAGCATGCTAAAGGTGATATACTTGGCTTCATTATACATATCAGGTAATGTCCTCACCATGAAAGCTAGAACAAAACTCACAGCTGCCAGAAACCCCATATAACCCAACATGAGGTAAAAGGCCAAGACAGACCCTTCATTACACTGAATTATGATCTTCCCAGGATAATCCAGGTTAAACTCTTGATATGGAGGAGACAATGACAACCAGATAACTGCATTCAGGATCTGAAGAGATGAACAGACCAACACTACAGAATAAGAAAGCTTAACCCCCACACACTTTCTCCAGTAGCTGTCTGGTCTGGTGGCCTTGAATGCTATGCAGACTATGATGGTCTTGGCCAGGACAGAAGACACGGCTACTGTGAAGAAGATCCCAAAGAAGATTTGTCTCAGCATGCAGGTTATATCCACTGGACGACCGATGAATAGAAACACACAGAGTAAGCTGAACATGAGAGAGGTCAGGAGAAGGAAGCTTAGGTTCTGGTTATTGGCTCTGACAATGGGAGATTTCCAGAATAAAGTGAATATTCTGATTATAAATAAAGTTATAAGAGAGAATAATATGGAGATGATGGAGAAGACTGAAGAAAGAACATCAGATTCATATGACAGAAACTCATAATCTCTCATAACACAATTTTTCTTTCTCTCATTCGGCCATTCATCTTTAGGACATCTCTGGCAATTTTCACTATCTATGGATAAAAAGAAGTGTAGTTATCATTCTCTCCTCCTGGGTTTATTTGCTGGATCAGCCTCATAGTCTGGTCAGTACTCCCTGATGTTACTTCCTGCTGGAACCTGTTGCTCTAGTATCATGTGTGGTTTCCAGTTTTATATAAAACAGTGCACAGGAGACCCATGAAATGTCAGTCAATGTACTGCTCCATTGTGTGCGCTCATCTACCTGTGTCTACCTTAGTATTGCTTGTCCGGATCTCGATTTGTCTAACTAGAATTTTTCTTGATGATTCCTTTGCTACTAACCACCACAGAGGAGTGCTAAACCAACATTTACTTCATATGCTTCAGCTGGGACAAAGATAATGCCAAACTCAGTCAGAATTATGCTACAGATGGTATGGGAACCCCTAGTAGCATGTTTATTAAGCCATGCTTTCTGGGGTATTTGCTATTTAGTCCCCTGGGAAAAGCCTTGGTTAATGATATCTTGGCTGGTGGCAATTGAGATGCTCTTAATGGTTCATGTGCAGTTGTAATATGGCATTTGACAGTTTTAACTGCCAAAGATGACTATATTAAATTATAATACTGCTATAGAAAAATGGAGGTTCTTAGCATACAATCTGATCAGCGCTCCATGCCACTACTTGCCTGATGAAGAGCCCTGTCCGGGCTAGAAACGCCTTATTGTATGAATAACATTCTTCTACAAATTAAACTCAATTTTAATGAATTTGGATCCTGTCAGTTCAACGCCTCAAGTGAAGTCCCGCTTTTTCCTTTGTTCAATACACGCTACTGTTCTGCTTTTGACTGCAATTTCTGCTGGTGATCAAGCTTCCGAACGCAGGAGGGACCAGGCGGCTGCGTTCTCTTACTACATTAAAGGGTAGCAATTGATTTTTTAATCAATTGGTACCAGAAAGTTAAACAGATTTGTAAATTACTTCTAGTAAAAAATCTTTATACTTCCAGTACTTATTAGCAGCTCTGTATTACAGAGAAAGTTCTTTTGTTTTTGGATTTATTTTTTTCTGTCCTCTCTGCTGACACCTCTGTCCGTTTTCTGTGCTCTCTGCTGACATCTCTGTCCATGTCAGGAACTGTTCAGAACAGGAGCAAAGATCCCCATAGCAAACCTCTCCTGCTCTGGACAGTACCTGATACAGACAGAGGTGTCAGCAGAGAGACAGAAAAAAAAGAAATCCAAAAACAAAAGAACTTTCTCTGTAATATGCAGCCACTTATAAGTACTGGAAGGATAAAGATTTTTTTTATAGAAGTAATTTACAAATCTTTTTAACTTTCTGGCACCAGTTGATGAAAAAATAGTGTTTTCCACCGGAATACCCCTTTAATGTTAATTAAGATGTTTATCTAGGGAAGGTGCCATCCATCTCACCTTTTTCTGGCTTACCATCTTTGATGATCTGCACTAGGTGTGCAACTTTTTAGTTTTTTCTTTTTCATATCCCACTACAGCAAGGTGACCTGATCAGATTGACTCTACACTTTAGATATTTCTTTATTGAGGTTGCACTAAGTCTACAAATTATAGGCATGTGGGATCCAGTTACTGCCTGCTTAACACTATCCTGGTGGATGGGTGAAGTGCACAACAAAAATGAATGCAGCCACTCCAAAACATACAATACAAAAAAATTGGACAGCACTGTGGAAAGGCCTGGACTGACATTTTGCTCTATGATGCTCTAGTGATGACTTAGTGGCTGTTCTTACTGTTCTTACTAGACGGTAAGTGATGATGCTTCTGTAACATAGGCCAGGTATAAGGGCAGCCCTAGGCTATCCATAACCTCCACGATCTGCCCTAAATGATGAATTCCCAAATTGGCAATGGTCCCTACTCTCAATAGATTGTAGAGCATAAAGATAAAGAAAACAATAACAAAAACACAGTACAAAAGTCATAGAGTAGGTTAGGACACAGTAGGTTAAATAGGCGCAGAAAAGGGTACAATAACAAGACACCGGGAATAAACAAACAGATAAAGAGAGATTAGGCAAGCCAAGTCAAAACCAAGATAGCGACATGGTACAGAATCAAAAGGTATAAGGGTTAGGACACAGGCCAAAGTAATAAATGCAGAGTACACAGTAAATACAGAACTAGTACAAGAAATAATCTTTATTACAGGCATTGAGGCCATTGGTTCATCGTCCTTGCCCTCTGATTAACCTGAGCCTTGTCACGGTAACAGGTAATGATGTAGCTAAAAATATGAGAAGTTGAAACCAGGGGCAGACACATCTGTTGCAACTAAACTTTAACACCCTATACGTGCTGAGTTAAGTGCTTCCTGCCTATGGTTCTGCTTTTATAGCACTAAGGAAAAAATTATAATAATAATATATATATATATATATATATATATATATATATATATATAATATATATATATATATCTTTCCCCCCCCCCTTTTTTTTCCCCTTTCCCTCTCTCTTCTCCTTTTTCCCTCTTTTTCTTCTCTTTTTTCCTCTTTTTACTCTTCCCTTTTTTTTCTCTTCCCTTTTTTTTCTCTTCTTTATTCTAATACATTTTCTTTATTTTTTATTTTTTCTTTTATTCATTTTTTCTTTTCCTTTTCTTTCCCTTTGTCCTTTTTTTGCCTTTCCCTTTTTCCCCCTTCCCCCCCCCCTTTTTTCTTTCTTCCTTTTCTTTTTCTTTCTTTTTTTCTTTTTTTCTTCTCTTTTTTTCTTTTTTCATTTTTTATTTTTATATCTATTTTTTACATGTTTTTTTATTTTTTTTATTTTTACTTTTTTAATTTTTTTTACATTTAATAATTTTTTTTATCATTCATATTTTTTGTTTATTTTCTTTTTGTTAGTTTTTATTTATGGTCTCTAATTTATCTTTTTTTCTTTTTTTCATTATTTGCTTTCACTAATTCTTTTTACTTTTTTCTTCTACCTGTTCCGTGTATTTAATTTTTATAAGTGACAACATGAGGTTTTTGGATATCTCTCTATGATGATATTTTAATATTTTTTATGTTTTTTTAGATTCACTTCACTTATCATTCATCATCACCTTATATGAAGATTACAGCTGAGAATGAATTCACTGAGGACTCCTGAAATTTTTTTTTCCTTTTTGTATAAATGTAGATCTTATGATTTGAATATAGTCTGTGTTACACTGATCCTTGATTCAATATGGAATCTTCTTGTGATATACTTTTTTATTGTTATTAACATAGATGCCTAGGTTTAAGGAAAATTAGTCTTGATGAGTGCATGTATGGAAGTCTATTCAGACTCATATGCATTATAGACTATGCGGTGCGTCTTTGGTCAGGTGCGCCTCGGGTATCGGCGGGCGTATATGATATGCGCTGGCCGATTCACTGATGTGCGGTGACTCATGTAGACGCACTACGCATGCGCAGGCAGTTGGCGCTTGCGCGGATCATACTGTTTTGATCCCGGGCATCTATGACGCTCCTGTATCAGCTGACCTATAGTGGTCAGCTGATTGGAACTACATGGTGTGGAGCCACGCAGCCGCAGTTTGGTTGTTTACAAGCGAACCTGTCACATACGGACGCAAGATTTTTCATGCGATCTATGTGATGAAGATGCAATCGGTGACATGGATCATTGTAAGTGAAGTCCCAGTGAACACATCTGAAGCTTATATATGTTTTAGATGACTGTTTTCTCATATTTCTTATATTTATATATTTTGTGTATTTGAATCACTATGACAACACAGTTTAGCCAATAGGATGTGGCCATTGATTGTAATGATATATGTATAACACCTGTTATGTAACCAATCACAGCATGTTGTGATTCCTATATATATGCACATTGTCACTTTGTTTGATATGCTTGAAAAAGGCAGTTTATTGCCGAAACGTTGCACATGGATGGCAAATAAAGTCTTGTTCCATCTACCAGCCTGAGTCCTCAGCTATTTGGTGCTGTATCCACCCTGAACTTATATATATATATATATATATATATATATATATATATATATATGTATTTATCTACCTGAATGTATTGTAAATTCCCCTTCTGGACATGGAATACAGTCATAGCAACAGATGTAATATCCTTCTCTGAGAACTTTTCGGGTTCCTGGCAGACAGGACTCACTGCACCGACCTTTAGGGATCTAAGTATAAGTAAATAGATAGATTTGAATTTAATGGAAATTTTCATATTTAACATTTTATGTACAAATGTATTGTATAAACGTGAAAACATGAAACAATTGTCCAACTAAAATCCCCTTCGTAGTATGAAGCACCGAAAGGAAACTTCTTTGCTGCTTCAAGGGAAATGTAATATTATATAATAATGAATGGGGAACCAGGTAAAGATATTTGTGTTATCAGAGCGGGGTTGTTCTCTTCAGTGATCCTCTGCTCTGACTTATAAAGGGTCATGAGTAAAGGATTCTAAGACACCAATAAGTCTGAGTAGATGGATTATGAGTATGACAACTCCCAAAAATGTTTATAATAAAATGGCTCATAAACATCCCAAAAGTTAAAATATTTTCATAGTATATATTAGTAATCAAATTTCCTTGTCAATTAAAAAGAAACCAATGACAAAACTTCTGGATTTCCCAGGAGAGTAACCAAACAAATTTACAATGGGATAGGGGAAGAGGAACCTTACATTAATAAGAAAGAAAGGTATTTATTAGGGAAGGAGATTAAAGGAAATCACCTAAGTACCACCTGCTCCAAAGTATCAAA
Organism: Hyla sarda; assembly: GCF_029499605.1. Classification (NCBI taxonomy): domain Eukaryota; kingdom Metazoa; phylum Chordata; class Amphibia; order Anura; family Hylidae; genus Hyla; species Hyla sarda. Next base: position 20,276,330 of record NC_079189.1, read on the forward strand.
AGTTTTTTGAGAATCAATGAGGACACTAGTCAACTTATCATTGGCCATCATCCAAAACAACTTGGATCTGACCAAATGTAAAGCAATAGACTGAGCCAGGAAGATAAGATAAAACAAAGTTTTCAATTCCACCTAGATGTTACCGGTATTGGGACACATTCAAAAATCTTTAACTCACATGAGTTTCTCTGTGTCCCCAGTCAGAGAGATCTAACTGACCCCCTGGCTTCTATTAAAGGGGTTATCCAGGTTTTATGTTTATTTTTTATCATGTGTGTGATGCCAAGTTATAACTTAAGCGCTTTACTTGCCTTACATGTGTAGGGTGGATTAGCTGCTTTTTGGACTTCGTTTAGCATTTCTCCAACGTCTGGATGACTGTTGCCTCGAGCCTTTCCCAGGATCCTGTTTAAATCAAGACAACAGCTGATCACAGGAAACTTGGCTTTTTCTTGTCTTCCCTGACAAGCCAAGCCCTTGTTGACCTGTGTGGTGCAGCTGCACGTTCCGCCTCGCTGACCTTTGATGCATACCCCGTTGTCACGTGATCTCAGCAGTCTGTAGACAGTGGGGGGCACAACGAAAGTTGACATGGTGGCACATACAGCTGGACTGCACACATCATCAGGAGGCTGGCTTGTCAGGGAAGAAGAGAAGAAGCCTTTTGCAGGATCCTGTTTGGCTCAAGACAACAGTCACCCAGACAGAAATGCTGAACCTGGGGAATCATGAAATCACAAAAAAGTGGTCGATTCACCCTACACATATAAGGCAAGTAAAGCACTTAGGACATAACTTGGCATCACAGATACAATAGTCAAAAGTTAATAAAATCTAGATGACCCCTTTCAATATCAACCCTCTGATCACCTAAATCAATTACCTAGCAGGTGAGTGGCTCTGCTATCACCTCACATAAGAGAGGAATCTAGGTGACAAATACCTCCCCCCACAATCAATCCTGCATAGGTGTCCTCAGGGATTATAGGCTATATCCAGGGCCCTGGGGGGGAGGGATGGGTGGGGTGCAGATTAAGAATTAGAAATCACCTGCCATGAATGTTGCAGTCAGTGGCCTAGTGTTGGTTGCTAGCAACGGGGGCAAGAGAAGCTATCAAGTAGAAAGGTAGGTCTTCCTAGCAGGTAGGTTATTTTCCATTAGGTAAAAGCCCCTATTAGGTAGGTAATTTTTTCCCAATTAGGTAGATGCCCCCGGAAATAGATGGGAGATGCCTTCAGTAGGTAGATAACCCCCATTAGCTAAATATCACCAATAGATAGGTAATTTCAGCCTTACAATAGATGCCCACAGTAGGTAATTAATTTGCCCCAGGATGCCCCATATAGAATTCATTATTTCCCACCTTCAAATAATATAATTCAAACTAAACTAGTCTCTTTTTCATCCTCTCGTTGCCAGTCATCTTGAGCGGCACAGAACATCTCTTGCAGATTGAGTGCACTGAAAATACATAATTGAATGCGGCCCACACCTTAGTCTTACACCGTCATAGTACAGTACAGGAGTAGGGAGTCCAAAGTGGATTGGAGTCCCCACTTGTGTAAGTACAATACATAATGTGTACTAGACCGGGGATCACCACACTCTCTGCTCCTGTACAATTTTGAGTGGCAATGTTTACATTTTAGGCACCGTCACTTACTTTTTAGGGGCACAACATTTGATAATCATTTGATTGTCAGACTTTGTCCCACTAAGGATTTTCCGCTTGGGACAACAGACCCATTCACCACCCATACTACGCCACTGCCTACATCTGTCATTCCGACACTTCATGTCCCTGCCCATCACTGATTCTTTCTGGTTCCGGTGATGCATCATCCCCGCAGGAACTGCCTGCTTAGCCAAATTTAGCTTATAGTGATGTCCGGTCTCAAACAGTGATTTTCTGAGCAGGTAGTTCTAGAGGGGACAATGGATCAATGGAAGCAAGAAGAAGCTTTTACTAACCAGCTGTTTGAATGGCAGCTGAGCCTTTCCCTGTCCTTGGCCCTACCTCACTCCCAACACAACCTGCTTCTCCCAGCTCTGATGTGGACTTATCTACCGATGCAACCCTCAGGTACCCGCTGCTGTGACAACCTCGGAACAATCCACGCCGCATAGGATGCCTCACAACTGTCTCTCCCTCCTCCTGCTAATGGTCAGTTATCCTCCTTCAACATTTGTAATGGTACTGTTACGCCGAGCGCACCGGGTACCCGCTCCTCCCCGGAGTGCTCACAGCGTTCTCCTGTTCGCAGACCCGCTGACCGGGTTCGCTGCGATAATGTCCCTAGCCGGGATGCGATTCGCGATGCGGGACGCGCCCGCTAGTGGTGCGCATCCAGAACCCGCTTACCAGACTCGCTCCCCGTCTGTGCTGTCCCGGCGCTCCCTAGGGCGCGCGCGCGCCGGTTCTTTGCGATTTAAAGGGCCGGTGCGCCACTGATTGGCGCATGGTTTTTAATTAGTGTGTTCACCTGTGCACTTCCCTATATTACCTCACTTCCCCTGCACTTCCTTGCCGGATCTTGTTGCCATTGTGCCAGTGAAAGCGTTCCTTGTGTATCCCTAGCCAGTGTTCCAGACCTCTTGCTGTTGCCCCTGACTACGATCCTTGCTGCCTGCCCTGACCTTCTGCTACGTCCGACCTTGCTCTTGTCTAATCCCTTGTACCGCGCCTATCTCAGCAGTCAGAGAGGTTGAGCCGTTGCCGGTGGATACGACTCGGTTGCTACCGCCGCTGCAAGACCATCCCGCTATGCGGCGGGCTCTGGTGAAAACCAGTAGCAACTTAGAACCGGTCCACCGACACGGTCCACGCCAATCCCTCTCTGACACAGAGGATCCACCTCCAGCCTGCCGAATCCTGACAGTAGATCCGGCCATGGATCCCGCTGAGGTCCCGCTGCCACTGGTCGCTGACCTTACCACGGTGGTCGCCCAGCAGTCGCAACAGATAGCGCAACAAGGCCACCAGCTGTCTCAACTGACTGTGATGCTACAACAGCTTCTACCACAGCTTCAGCAACCATCTCCTCCGCCAGCTCCTGCACCTCCTCCGCAGTGAGTGGCCGCATCCAGCCTCCGTTTATCATTGCCGGACAAGTTTGATGGGGACTCTAAACTTTGCCGTTGTTTTCTCTCGCAATGTTCCCTGCATTTGGAGATGATGTTGGACCAATTTCCAACTGAAAGGTCAAAGGTGGCTTTCGTGGTCAGTCTTCTGTCTGGGAAAGCCCTGTCATGGGCCACACCGCTCTGGGACAGCAATGATCCTGTCACTGCCTCTGTACACTCTTTCTTTGCAGAGATTCGAAGTGTCTTCGAGGAACCAGCCCGAGCCTCTTCTGCCGAGACTGCCCTGCTGAACCTGGTCCAGGGTAATTCTTCAGTAGGCGAGTACGCTATCCAATTACGTACTCTCGCCTCCGAATTGTCCTGGAATAACGAGGCCCTCTGCGCGACCTTCAAAAAAGGCATATCCAGTAACATCAAAGATGTGCTGGCCGCACGAGAAATCTCTGCTAACCTGCATGAACTTATTCATCTTGCCACCCGTATTGACATGCTTTTTTCCGAAAGACGTCAGGAGCTCCGCCAGGATATGGACTTTGTTCGATCGAGGCGGTTTCTCTCCCCGGCTCCTCTCTTCTCTGGTCCGCTGCAATCTGTTCCTGTGCCTTCCGCCGTGGAGGCTATACAAGTAGACCGGTCTCGCCTGACACCTCAAGAGAGGACACGCCACCGCAATGAGAACCTATGCCTGTGCTGTGCCAGTACCGAACACTTCTTGAACGATTGTCCTATCCGACCTCCACGTCAGGAAAGACGCACTCCGATTCCGCACAATGGTGAGACAGCGCTAGATCTCCACGTCTTACTGTGCCTGTGCGGATTTCTTCTTCTAACTTCTCCTTCTCAGCTTTGGCCTTCTTGGATTCCAGATCTGCAGGAAATTTTATTTTGGCCTCTTTCGTTAACAGGTTCAACATCCCAGTGACCAGTTTCTCCAGACCCCTCTACATCGCCTCTGTTAATGGTGAAAGATTGGACTGTACTATGCGTTATCGCACAGAACCCCTCTTAATGTGCATTGGACCCCATTATGAAAAGATTGAATTTCTGGTACTTTCTAACTGCACCTCTGAAATTCTTCTTGGACTACCTTGGCTGCAACGCCATTCCCCTACCCTTGACTGGACGACCGGGGAAATCAAGAACTGGGGTACTTCTTGCCACAAAAAAATGCCCTATGTCTGCTCCCACTCCTGCCAGTCAAAACCCTATGGCTCCTCCAATACCAGGTCTCCCCAAGGCCTATCTGGACTATGCTGATGTTTTTTGCAAAAAACAAGCAGAGACTTTGCCTCCTCACAGGCCTTATGACTGTCCTATTGATCTCCTCCCTGGTACTACTCCACCCCGGGGCAGAATCAATCCTCTGTCTGCTCCGGAAACACAAGCCATGACGGAGTACATCCAAGAAAATTTAAAAAGGGGATTTATCCGCAAGTCTTCCTCCCCTGCTGGAGCAGGGTTCTTCTTTGTCTCCAAAAAAGACGGTTCCTTACGACCATGCATTGATTACCGAGGTCTTAATAAAATCACTATAAAAAAACGCTATCCGCTGCCTCTTATCTCGGAATTCTTTGACCGCCTACGTGGCGCCAACATCTTTACCAAATTGGATTTAAGAGGTGCATATAATCTCATCCGCATCAGGGAAGGGGACGAGTGGAAGACCGCATTTAACACCAGAGATGAAAACTTTGAATATCAGGTTATGCCCTTTTGGCTTTGCAACGCCCCTGCCGTCTTCCAGGACTTTGTAAATGACATTTTTTGTGATTTATTATATACCTGTGTTGTGGTCTACCTGGACGATATTTAGATTTTTTCTTCTAACCTAGAAGAACACCGCCGGCATGTCCGCATGGTTCTTCAGAGACTCCGGGACAATCAGTTATATACCAAGATGGAGAAATGTCTCTTTGAATGCCAATGTCTTCCCTTCCTAGGATATTTAGTCTCTGGCCAGGGACTCCAAATGGACCCGGACAAACTATCAGCCGTGTTGGATTGGCCACGCCCCTCCGGACTCCGAGCTATCCAATGTTTCTTGGGGTTTGCCAATTACTACAGACAATTTATTCCACATTTTTCCACCATTGTGGCCCCAATTGTGGCCCTAACCAAGAAAAACGCCAACCCTAAGTCCTGGTCTCCTCAAGCGGAAGAGGCGTTCAACCGTCTCAAAACTGCCTTTTCTTCTGCTCCCGTACTCTCCAGACCTGATCCATCTAAACCCTTCTCACTGGAGGTAGACGCCTCCTCGGTGGGAGCTGGAGCTGTACTCCTACAGAAAAATTCTTCCGGACATGGTGTTACTTGTGGTTTCTTTTCTAGGACCTTCTCTCCGGCGGAGAAAAACTACTCCATTGGTGATCGAGAACTACTGGCCATAAAACTGGCCCTCGAGGAATGGAGGCACCTGCTGGAGGGGTCCAAATACCCAGTTATTATATACACTGATCACAAGAATCTCTCTTATCTTCAGTCTGCCCAACGGCTGAACCCTCGCAAGGCTAGGTGGTCATTGTTCTTTGCCCGTTTTAACTTTGAGATTCCTTTTCACCCCGCTGACAAGAACATTAGGGCTGACGCTCTCTCTCGTTCCTCGGATGTCTCTGAAATGGAAGCCTCCCTGCAACACATTATTCCTCCTGACTGTCTGATCTCTGCTTCCCCAGCTTCCATCAGACAAACTCCTCCTGGAAAGACCTTCGTCCCTCCACGCCAGCGCCTCAGGATTCTCAGGTGGGGACACTCCTCACACCTCGCCGGCCATGCTGGCGTCAAAAAATCCGTCCAGCTCATCTCTCGGTTTTATTGGTGGCCTACACTGGAAGCAGATGTTGCTGATTTTGTTCGGGCTTGTACAGTCTGTACCCGGGACAAGACTCCTCGCCAGAAGCCTGCCGGTCTCCTTCATCCTCTGCCTGTTCCTGAGCTACCATGGTCTCAGATTGCTATGGACTTTATTACAGACTTACCTTTATCCCATGGCAACACAGTTATTTGGGTGGACGTTGATCGTTTCTCCAAGATGGCACATTTTATTCCTCTTCCAGGTCTTCCTTCTGCGCCACAGTTGGCGAAACAATTATCTGTGCACATTTTTCGCCTTCGCGGGCTTCCTATGCATATCGTCTCGGATAGAGGCGTTCAATTTGTGTGGAAATTCTGGAGGGCCCTCTGTAATCAGCTTAAAATCAAATAAAATTTCTAGTCTTCCTATCATCCCCAATCCAATGGGCAAGTGGAAAGAGTTAATCAGGTTCTTGGTGACTATTTGCGACATTTTGTTTCCTCCCGCCAGGATGATTGGGCCGATCTCCTACCATGGGCCGAATTCTCGTACAATTTCAAAGTCTCTGAGTCCTCCGCTAAATCCCCATTCTTTGTGGTGTACGGCCGTCACCCTCTTCCCCCCCTCCCCACTCCCACACCTTCTGGTTTGCCCGCTGATGATGAGGTGACTCGGGACTTCTCCACCATCTGGAAAGAGACTCAAAAATCTCTCATACAGGCCTCATCCCGGATGAAGAAACATGCCGACAAAAAAAGAACTCCTCCTGTCTTTTCTCCTGGAGACAAAGTGTGGCTCTCCGCCAAGTATATCCGCTTCCGTGTCCCCAGTTATAAACTGGGACCACGTTATCTTGGACCTTTTAAAATCAAATGCCAAATCAACCCTGTCTCCTACAAACTCCTTTTTCCTCCTTCTCTCTGTATTCCCAATGCTTTTCATGTCTCTCTCCTTAAACCACTTATCCTTAACCGCTTCTCTTCTAAGGTTGTTGCTCCTACTCCTGTCTCCGGGTCCTCAGACATCTTCTTGGTTAAAGAAATTCTTGCATCCAAGACGGTCAGAGGTAAAAAAAAAAATTCTTGTAGATTGGGAGAATTGTGGCCCGGAGAAGAGGTCATGGGAACCCGAAGATAACATCCTTGACAAGGACCTTATCTACAAATTTTCAGGTTCTAAAAAGAGGGGGAGACCCAAGGGGGGGGTACTGTTACGCCGAGCGATCCGGGTCCCCGCTCCTCCCCGGAGCGCTCACAGCCTTCTCCTGTTCGCAGAACCCTGGTCAGACCCACTGACCGGGTGGGCTGCGATAATGTCCCAAGCCGGGATGCGATTCGCGATGCGGGACGCGCCCGCTCGCGGTGCGCATCCCGACCCGCTTACCTGACTCGCTCCCCGTCTGTGCTGTCCCGGCGCGCGCGGCCCCGCTCCCTAGGGCGCGCGCGCGCCGGTTCTTTGCGATTTAAAGGGTCGGTGCGCCACTGATTGGCGCATGGTTTTTAATTAGTGTGTTCACCTGTGCACTTCCCTATATTACCTCACTTCCCCTGCACTTCCTTGCCGGATCTTGTTGCCATTGTGCCAGTGAAAGCGTTCCTTGTGTATCCCTAGCCAGTGTTCCAGACCTCTTGCTGTTGCCCCTGACTACGATCCTTGCTGCCTGCCCTGACCTTCTGCTACGTCCGACCTTGCTCTTGTCTAATCCCTTGTACCGCGCCTATCTCAGCAGTCAGAGAGGTTGAGCCGTTGCCGGTGGATACGACCTGGTTGCTACCGCCGCTGCAAGACCATCGCGCTTTGCGGCGGGCTCTGGTGAAAACCAGTAGCAACTTAGAACTGGTCCACCGACACGGTCCACGCCAATCCCTCTCTGACAAAGAGGATCCACCTCCAGCCTGCCGAATCCTGACAGGTACTTGGCAGGGCTGTCCTTTGTCATATTTCCTTCATGCTGTCTGTATGGAATATGTCTTTGTTGTCATCAGGCAGAACCTGGACATCATTACAAATGTTCTGCATCCGCTGACATCCTGCTTCTTTTTGTCTCTTTCCTTCAATCTCCCTTTCTTCTCCTTTGGCCACCTTACAGTGGTTTCCTCTTATAGCAATTACAAGTTTAATCTTTCTAAAAGTGCGGCCCTTAACATTACGCTATTTCAGGAGACTGAGATGCAGTTATGAGATAATTACCCCTTTAGGTGCCTAATTCTCACAAATAATTGAACGTTCGAGTCCCTTCCCATTTTCCGACTCTTTTCAGATTATTTCCCCCCACTCTTACACTGTATTAAATCTGACCTAGCCAGATGGGAGCGCAGAGGCTTCTCATGGTTCGGGAGAATTATTATCCTGAAAAGGAATGTTCTCCCTCACTTCTTGTATTTGTTCTTTAGTATTTCAATGTGTATTTCTCTCTTCTTCTTCCATAGTCTCTCTGCACGCTTCTCTGGCTTTGTTTGTTTTCATAGACATCCTTGCCTTGTTAGACATGTCCTTATTAGACGGAAGACTGATGGAGTCTTGTCTCTCCCAGATTGTCTCTTATATGACTTAGCGGAAGTTTTGTCATGTGTACTCAATTGTTTCTACCTGTAAACTATGTGCTATGTGCATAAACTATGGGTCCACTAAGAGAGCTGTGACACTCATGTAATCCTGAGGGCAATACTTTGGATGCCCTCCATAGTGTCTGTGATGGATGCCTGCTAGCGATGCTGAAACACAGGTGGTACCATGTCACATATTTGCCTGACCTGTCCTACACTTAAGGTGAGAATGGTTATCCCCTGTCTGTGGCTGTCCCCTCACCTAACGACCCTTTTGAACTGGCTTCAGGAATGGACATATTTGCATAGGATGGAGGAGCTCATGGCAAATTCTAGAAATCTGCCAAACACTATATACTTTGGAGACCATGGCTCGAATTTCTCCGGTCTGAATACTTCTGATTCTTACACCTTTCCACCTAAGACCCCCCCCCCTTCCTATTGAGAATTCTGCTCCTCTTTATGCTTCCACCCTCATTTTTTTGCCCTTGAGTGTATCCCAGTGATTTCTTCCATATAAGAGTTTTCCAGTTTGCAAGGTATCTGCGAGGATGTATGTATGTTGTCCCCCCTCTCCTGTCTGTTCTCCTCCTTTTCTACTCCCTCTCCTTTTATCTTGTTCCTTCTTCCCTTATGTTTGGTTTATACCTTTCTTCACTTTTGCTCTTCCTTATTTTTCTTTTTCGTACTTTGCCTAGGAACTGTGTTGTGCCTTTATTGATGAATTCCTTACCCACCCACAGACGGGCCGCTGCTATCTCCTTGCAGTTTGGTATTTGTTTTTAGCCATAACCTTTGTAAAACACTGGGGTGGGGGGGGGGGGGATTTATCAAAGTTGTATATTTCCTGCATCAATATAGACCAACCTACAGAGGATTAGGCCGGTCTATTGTGCGCTGTATTTATGAAAAATCGCACAGCTCTTGATAAATTCTGCACACAGACTTCGGGATCTATGGTTTAGATTTCTTTGCACTTTCGGCCAATGCGACTTTTCCACGAAAAGTCGCTATTGATAAATTCAGCACCAATGCATTTTTTCATCTAAAATAAACTAGAATGCATCATGTTCTAAAAATCCTCTAAAGCAAAAGTCGCAAATAAGTTGCACATAGTTAGACTGCGACTTTCTGTGCGACAAATTTAGATGTGAAAAAAAAGTCTAAATCCTTTGATAAATCTCCCCCACTGAGTCCTTTTTTATTTTGGTGACTTTTCCTGTTCTTATTTATGAAAATGTAAAAAACTTTTACTTTGAAAATAAATAAATAAAATAAACAAAAATGATTACCACTAGACAACCCCTTTAAATGATCATAAAACATGTTATATACTGGTAAAGCGCTTCATGGTAACTTACTGAGTTCTGTCTCCATGTTATTATCTGGGGATTAATATCCAGCTGTTTATCTTCAAGAAAAGATGCATCAAATCTTCCGACAACCATTTTAGACATTTTTCCTTTATTTCCTCTTGTTACCCAATTCTGAATATCTAGTCGTGTTATCCAATCTTCATTTTCACTTAAAAAAATTTTTTCTTCTTTTATATATTGTGATAGCTTGAAAAGATAAACCAGGGTTGTGATATCAGTAACAATAAATATTCAAATCTATTGATCACACAGGGTATGAATACTAATACTCACCTTTAGGCTGGGTTCAACACAGGATATCAATGTGTTTTTTTCTGTCTTTTTAGCGAATACCAGGAGTGAACCTGACACAGAGAAAACTATGAGGAAAAGATTTGTAGCCTTTTCTGTGTGTTGAACCCATTCCTGCTTTTACCTAAAAGTGCTGACCAAAATACTAAGTATGAACCGATCCTTAGGGTGCATTCATACCACTTTTGTGCTCTACAGCCGCCATATCAGATTTATTGCTGGACTAAAACCGTGGCAGACCACAGTTGTCAGTCCAGCAACAAAACCGGGTATGGTCCAAAAACGAGCTGAACAGAGTCAATATCAGACTCCATATGGCTCATTCAAATTGGTGGAGTGTGGCGCCTGTCATTCACCCTAAAACATATTTACATTTTCATAACCAAAATGTATCTATTTTTTCTGTATATACTTATTGCTGGGTTACTGCCAGTAATAACTGCATTTTACCAGTGACAATGAAACTATGACATCTCTGGTGTTAGCTATAAATCCAGGTTCGAATTGCGTTTTGTTTTTTTGTCACATTGATCCATGGGCATTACGCTGGTAACACAAAGCCAACATATACTGTGGCATAGAGCATCAGGTGTTGTTCATTTCAATGTCCCAAAAGGAGTCACCTAGTGGCATTATTTTAGTCAGATCGAACAATGCAGCAGACCACGGAGTCCCTTTTTTGACTCTGTTCAGGTCATTGAAATGAACAGTACCTACTGCTCTACACCACAGTATATGTTTGCATCCCATCCCGTGACAGAAACACTAAACAGAATTTAAACTTAGCTTAATAGGGTGACATATGACATAAGGCGTGTAGTTTCTTTTTTTCACATACTGTCAAGTCCTCTGACTAAACCTAATACCTTAGTAAAGTAATATATTCTTTAATCCTAGCAATGACAGGTAACTGGTAACAGTGATCTTAAAGTGGACCTTTCAATTGGATTTTGGTGTAAAATTAAGACCATTGCTATATAGGGCTTGTGACTCTGAATCTATTTATACCTTTGTGTTAATAATTGACCCCTCCAGCACCTAAATATCACACTTTCAATAAAAATGCAAATTAGCCTTATAAGTCCAGGTGGGGGGGGGGGGGGGGGTTGGTGCCATCCACTTATTAGTGTCAGGAACCCCATAACCAGATGGAGACATTACAAATCCAAGCTTTATTAAAGTAATGAAAAAATCATAAAATAACAAGCTAACAGAATCCATGGTCTTGGTCAATCACAGCCAGTGGTCAGGAGCCAAAGTGGATACTCAGGAATAACTGAAGTCAGGATATCAGAAGCAGGGTAGTCAGAAGTCAGAAGCAGGATCAGGAGCCAGAGTGAATGTCAGCAAGGCCAAGGCTATTGTAACGCCGAGCGCTTCGGGTCCCGCTGCATCCCCGGAGTGCTCGTGGCGTCTCTCTGCTTGCAGCGTTCCAGTCGGCGCCGCTGATCGTGAGCGCTGCTCCACTCTCACCGGAGGGGACGCGATCCGTGGGATGGGACGTGCCCGCTCATGGATTGCGTCACAGGTCTCTTACCAACCACGTCCCCCTTCACTTCCCTCCTGGCGCGCGGCCCCGCTCTCTAGGGTGCGCACGCCGGCTCTATGAAATGTAAAAGGCCAGTGCACCACTAATTGGTGCCTGGCCCAATCAGTACAAAACACATAAAAACCCACTTCCCCTTCCTGTCTTTGCTGGATCTTGCTGCCCTAGTGCCCTGAGAAAGCGTTTTGTGTATCCCTAGCCTGTGTATCCAGACCCTTTGCCGTTGCCCCTGACTATGAACCTTTGCCGCCTGCCTTGACCTCTTGCTATGTCCGACCTTGCTTCGCCTTGTCCTTGTGTACTACGAATATCTCAGTTGTTAGTGAGGTTGAGTCACTATCAGGGGATACAACCTGGGAGTTACCACAGCAGCAAGTCCATCCCGCCTTGCACCTCTGGTGAAAACCAGTAACTTCTTAGAACTGGTCCCCTGGTAGGGCCCACGTCATCGCCACACTAACATAGAGGATCCACTACCCGCATACCAGTCCGGTTCTGGACAGTAGATCCGGCCATGGATCCCGTTGAGGTGCCGCTGCCAAGTCTCGCTGACCTCACTACTGTGGTTGCCCAGCAGTCTCAGCAGATCGCCCAACAAGGACAACAGCTGTCACAGTTGGCCGCCATGCTCCAGCAGCTTCTGCCTTCACAGCCACTAGCATCTCTTCCGCCAGCTTCAGCATCTCCTCCACTCCGAGCTGCCGCTACTTCCTCTACAATCTGTTTGTCTCTTCCAGAGAAATTTGATGGGGACTCTAAGATGTGCCGGAGATTCCTGTCCCAATGTTCTCTTCACCTTGAGATGATGTCGGACCAGTTCCCTACAGAACGGTCTAAGGTGGCTTTCGTGGTCAGTTTACTATCTGGAAAGGCCTTGTCCTTGGCCACACCGCTTTGGGACCGCAACGATCCTGCCACTGCTTCCATCCAGTCCTTCTTCTCCGAAGTTTGCAGTGTCTTCGAAGAGCCAGCCCGGGCTTCCTCAGCCGAGACGGCTCTTCTGAATCTCGTCCAAGGGAGCTCTTCAGTGGGTGAATACGCCATCCAGTTCCGCACCCTCGCCTCTGAGCTAGCTTGGAACAATGAGGCCCTTTAAGAAAGGTTTATCCAGCCACATCAAAGATGTTCTGGCCGCACGAGAAATTCCAGCTACCTTGCCTGAACTTATCCAGTTGGCCACCCGCATAGATATGCGTTTCTCAGAAAGATGCCAGTAGCTCCGCCAAGAAAAGGATCTTGCTCACACCAGGTGGTTTTCTCGCTTGGCACCTCTCTTCCAGAGTCCTTTGCAACCTACTCCTGTGCCTCCCACCGAGGAGGCTATGCAAGTGGATCGGTCTCGCCTGACCCAAAAAGAGAGGAAATGGAAATTTGTGCCTGTACTGCGCTAGTACTGAACATTCCCTTAAGGACTGCCCTATTCGCCCTCCGTGTCAGGGAAACGCACGCACCTAGTTAACTTGGGAGAGGCGTTACCAGGTGTGAATTCATCCTCTCCACGTCTGACTATTCCTATGCTGATTTCTCCATCCGCTAATTCCTCCTTCTCTGCGGTGGCCTTCCTGAACTCAGGATCTGCAGGAAACTTTATTGAAGCCTCATTTATCAACAGATTCAACATTCCTGTTACCCGTCTCATCAAACCCTTCTTCATTTCTTCTGTAAACGGAGAAAAACTGTACTGCACCGTGCATTACCGCACTGAACCTTTGCTCATGAACGTTAGTGTTCTCCATCAAGAAAAAATAGAATTTTTTGTTTTGCCTAACTGTACCTCAGACATCCTTCTTGGCCTGCCCTGGCTCCAGTGTCACACTCCTACCCTCGACTGGACCACTGGGGACATTAAATCCTGGGGCTCTTCCTGCCACAAACGTTGCCTCAAGTCTGTACCAACCAGCCAAGTCTCCATCGCTATTCCATTGCCTCGCCTTTCAAGGGTCTATCAGGACTTTTCGGACGTCTTCTGTAAAAAGCACACAAGAAAGCCTCCAAACCACTCAGGGACTCATCAGGTGCAGATAAGGAGATAGCAGTACCGTTAGTAAGGCAGTATAGGACGCGTCTTATTCTGCCTTATTAGCGGTACTGCTATCTCCTTTTCTGCGCTTGATGAGTCCCTGAGTGGTTTGGAGGCTTTCTTGTGTACTGTCGGACACCAGTTTCCTGGTTGATGGGATTCCCTGCATTTTGGAGCTTTATTGTACACTCTCACCAGTGTTGTGCCTGTTTTTATAGCACAACCATCTAGGTAAGTGCTTCCAATAATTACACTGACAACCATCTAGGTAAGTGCTTCCAATAATTACACTGTGGAACCTTACCATTTCTTATTGCACTACGGAGCGCCCTTTGTGTGTTTTTTTGTATTTCTGTAAAAAGCAGGCGGAGGTCTTATCACCACATAGACCCTACGACTGCCCTATTGACTTGCTTCCTGGTACCATACCGCCCCACTGCAGAATTTACCCTCTCTCCACTCCCGAAACTAAGGCCATGTCTGAATACATACAGGAGAATCTAAAGAAAGGTTTCATCAGGAAGTCTTCTTCTCCAGCCGGAGCGGGGTTCTTCTTCGTTGCCAAGAAGGGCGGTTTGCTGCATTGACTATCGTGGCCTCAATAAAATCACAGTAAAAAAACTCTACCCTCTGCCTCTCATCACAGAACTCTTTGACCGCCTGCGCGGAGCAAACATTTTCACTAAACTTGACCTCAGGGGCGCTTATAACCTCATCAGAATTCGAGAAGGAGATGAGTGGAAAACCGCTTTTAACACCAGAGATGGCCACTTCGAGTATCTCGTTATGCCATTTGGACTTTGCAATGCCCCTGCAGTATTACCTTACTGTATACCTGTGTTGTTGTCTATTTAGACGACATCCTAATCTTTTCCTCCAACCTGGAGGAACACCGGTTCCAAGTCCGTCAAGTGCTCCTGCGCCTCTGTGTAAATCATCTTTACGCCAAGTTTGAAAAATGTCTTCCTTTCCTGGGGTACCTGGTCTCTGGACAAGGTCTTCAAATGGATCCTGACAAGCTCTCTGCAGTCTTGGATTGGCCACGCACATCTGGACTCCGTGCTATCCAGCGCTTCCTCGGATTCGCCAACTATTATCGTCAGTTTATTCCCCACTTCTCCACCATCGTTGCTCCTATTGTGGCACTGACAACAAAAAAATGCGAATCCGAATTCCTGGCCTCCCCAAGCGGATGATGCTTTTACTTGCCTTAAGGCCGCCTTCGCTTCTGCACCAGTCTTGTCCAGGCCAAGCCTTTCTTCCTTGAGGTTGACGCCTCCTCAGTTGGAGCCAGAGCAGTCCTTCTCCAAAAAAATGCCAAGGTAAAAAACGTCACTTGCGTTTTTTTCTCCAAAACTTTTTCTCCTCCTGAAAAAATTATTCTATAGGAGACCGAGAACTGTTGGCCATCAAGTTGGCACTTGAAGAATGGAGACACCTCCTGGAGGGATCCCTTCACCCCATCACCATTTACACTGACCATAAAAACCTGTCTTATCTCCAATCCGCCCAGCGGTTAAATCCTCGCCAGGCCAGACAGTCCTTGTTTTTTGCCCGCTTAAATTTTCAAATCCATTTTCGTCCTGCAGACAAGAATGTCAGGGCTGATGCTCTATCACGTTACACTGATGCATCAGAAGCTGAGACCCTTCCTCAGCACATCATACCTCCTGAGTGTCTGATCTCCTCTGCTCCTGCTTCTCTGGTGCCAATTCCTCCAGGAAAAACTTATGTTCCACCACGTCTTTGCCTACGGACTCTCAAATGGACCCATTCCTCCCATCTGGCTGGTCACACTGGAATCAAAAAATCTTTACATTTGATTTCCAGACACTATTGGTGGTCCTCCCTGGAAAAAGATGTGACCGATTTCGTACGAGCCTGTACAGTGTGTGCACGTGACAAGACTCCACACCAGAAGCCTGCAGGTCTTCTCTTTCCTCTGCCGGTGCCTGAACAGCCTTGGTCTCACATAGCCATGGACTTCATCACTAACCTTCCTTTATCTCATAGCAACACCGTCATTTGGGTGGTCGTTGATCGCATTTCCAAAATGGCTCATTTTGTCCAGCTTCCTGGCCTTCCTTCTGCGCCACAGTTGGCGAAGCAAATTTTTCTGCAGATTTTTCATCTTTACGGGCTTCCCACGCATATCGTCTCGGATAAAGGCGTCCAATTTATTTCAAAATTTTGGAGAGCACTCTGCAATCAATTAAAGATCAAATTGAATTTCTCTTCCACATATCACCCCCCACGCAATGGGCAAGTGGAAAGAGTGAATCAGATTCTTGGTGACTACTTGCGACATTTTGTCTCCTCCCGTCAAAATGATTGGGTCGATCTTCTGCCCTGGGCTGAATTCTCGTACAATTTCAAAAATTCTGAGTCTTCCTCCAAATCTCCATTTTTTGTGGTGTACGGCCGTAACCCGCTGCCCCCCCTCCCCATTCCCACTTCATCTGGAGTTCCTGCCGTGGATGAATTAACCCGGGACTTCTCCTCTATCTGAAAGGAGACTCAAAAGTCGCTCTTACTGGCCTCATCTCGCATGAAGAGACATGCGGATAAGAAGAGAAGAACTCCTCCTGTCTTTGCCCCTGGTGACAAAGTGTGGTTCTCTACCAAATACATACGGTTTCGTGCCCCAAGCTACAAGTCCTCGTTACCTCGGGCCCTTTAAAATCAAAAACCAAATCAATCCTGTCTCCTACAAACTCCATCTTCCTTCTTCTCTTCGCATTCCTAACTCTTTCCATGTTTCTCTCCTCAAACCTCTTATACTTAACTGCTTTTCTCCCAAGGTCACTGTTCCTGCTCCTGTTTCTGGCTCCTCTGATGTCTACTCTGTCAAGAAGATCCTCGCCTCCAAGGTCGTCCGGGGTAAAAAAAAAATTATTGTTGATTGGGAGAATTGTGGCCCCGGAGAGAGGTCTTGGGAACCCGAGGCCAATATCCTGGACAAGGAACTCATTTATAATTTTTTGGGTTCTAAAAAGAGGAGGAGACCCATGGGGGGGGTACTGTAATGCCAAGCACTCCGGGTCCCGCTGCATCTCTTTGCTTGCAGCGCTCCGGTTGGCACCGCTGACCGTTAGCGCTGCTCCACTCTCACCGGAGGGGACGCGATCCGCGGGACGTGCCCGCTCACGGATCGTGTCCCAGGTCTCTTACCAACCACGTCCCCCTTCACTTCACTCCCAGCGCACGCGGCCCCGCTCTCTAGGGCGCGCGCGCTCTATGAAATTTAACGGGCCAGTGCACCACTTATTGGTTCCTGGCCCAATCAGTACAAAACACATAAAAACCCACTTCCCCCTCCTGTCCTTGCCAGATCTTGTTGCCCTAGTGCCCCGAGAAAGCGTTTTGTGTATCCCTATCCTGTGTATCTAGACCCTTTGCCGTTGCCCCTGACTACGAACCTTTGCCGCCTGCCTTGACCTCTTGCTACGTCTGACCTTGCCTTCGCCTTGTCCTTGTGTACTACGCATATCTCAGCTGTTAGTGAGGTTGAGTCACTATCAGGGGATACGACCTGGGAGTTGCCGCCACGGGCAAATCAATCCCGCCTTGCGGCGGGCTCGGGTGAAAACCAGTAACTTCTTAGAACCGATCCCCTGGTACGGCCAACGTCATCACCTCACTAACACAGAGGATCCACTACCCGCATACTAGTCTGGTTCCTGACAGCTATACACGGAAATACAGTCAGGAACCACACGAACACTCTTGGATAGGATGAAAGGGAAGAGGCAGAATGAATTGTAGCAGTATAAGGCAGGACGCAGCAGTAAAGGGGCTGAAAATTTAGCAGGTACCCAGGGAAACGAGGAGCAGCTTACTAGTATTAGCTGAGGTGTTTTTTTCTGCTGAGAAGTTGTGGAGCAGAGGGGAGGAAACCCTGAAAGTTAGCAACACCTATCGGCCTGTCAATCATGGTGGTGGAGAAGTTTACAAGCTGCCCGAGAGTAGGTTGTTTGAACTTTTCCGGTCTTTTGCTACCCTGGGAACACTTCCTTATCTTTTTTGCATATCAGTTAAAAGAGTGATATCTCAGCATTAGAGGGGTCAGAACAAAACCAAGGTATGCACGGATTCAGAGTCATATCGGGAGATTTATCAAAGGATTTAGATTGTTTTTTCCCAGTCTAAAATTGACGCAAAGAAAGTCGCAGTATAAATACGTGCTACTTTTTTGTGACTTTCTGTTTTGAGGGTTTTTAGTACATGATGCATTGTAGGCTATTTTAGATGGTAAAATGCATTGGTGCTGAATTTATCAATAACGGCTTTTCGGCATAAATTTGCATCATGCAAAAGTACGCTGAAATGTCAGACCATACTGAAGTAGGTTTAAATACAGTCTAAATTGTAGATCCCGAAGTCCGTGCGCAGAATTTATCAAGAGCCGTGCGACTTTTGATAAATTAGGCGCATAATTGATCCAGAAAAAAGACAGCTTTGATAAATCCCCCCCAATAATCCATATACAGCCAGGGCCTTAATTAATACACCGAAAATACCTGCTGACAGGTCCACTTTAGGACCTTTCCTACTTCAGAACACAAATAAATACAACTTTGAGATATAAGTTTTTTCTTAATTTAATTTAAGTATTTTTTTCTTCCCTTAACAGCAAGCATTTTGTAAAGAGAAGGCATGTATGGCAGTATGACACCTCAGATCAATTTGTTATTATTGATGCACAAAGGTATTCGAGATCAAGATGCAGGAGTCTTGGCACAGTTTGCAAGTGATAAAACATCTACAAGTGCAATTCGAGTTACTGATCAGGAATTATTAATTGTGTTTAAATTTAGTTTTTCTTATGTATTGGGGGGAGTTTATCAAAACTTTTGTATAGGAAAAGTGGTGCAGTTGCCTATAACAACTAATCAGATTGATTTTTGAATTGAAGATGCAATTTGATCGGTTGCTATGAGCATTATAATCTCCCCAATTATGTTTTAGAAAACATTTTTCTCTATAAATCTTTCTTAAAAGTGCAGTTTAGTTTCTCTACTAAAACCTCTTCACGTGTAGAACTGTCCCATTTTGTAAAAGAAACAGCTTGTTGTATCTATCTATCCTAAACTATATTCTAATCTGATTTACAGAAGCAGCTCTTCCATCAGACCACTTAGGCCGACCAGCGCCTAAGGCCTCCTGCTGGTGGGTGCCTCACTCCAGCCCCCAACTCTTCAAGTATCAGCCCCTATACTGATTTAAGAGATTTACTACATTCAGGCATGTCTACTTCTGCTCAACAGAGAGGTGCGCAGGGGAGGAAGGAGGGGTTACCCATTTTGGTATGTCGGTGCATTTGTGCTTGGCCTCAGTTCCAGCTTCCATTGTATCTGCTGTGGCTGCCGGTGAAAAGAAGATTACTGGGCAGCTGTGTAAATACTGTGCCCTGGCCTATACTATGCCTTACTATCCCCTACCCTGCCATGTACCCCCTATACTTTAGTGTCACTGTGTATATTAACCATGTAGTGTATCTTCACTGTGCACACTATCCCTGTACAGTACAGGGTTAATATGTGCAGTGATATTACAGTACAGGGTCAATATACACAGAGATGTCACAGTACAGGGTTGACATGTACATTGTTGTCACAGTACAGGTATAATTCACACAGTGATGTCACAGTACAGTAATGATACATACAGTTGTGTCACAGTACAGGGATAATACACACAGTCATGTCACAGTGCAGGGATAATACACTATGATGTCACAGTACAAGGATAATGCACACAGTACATGTCAGAGTACAGGAAAAATACACAGTGATGTAGCAATACAGAGATAATACACACAGTGATGTGCCAGCACAGGTTTAATACACACAGTGATGTCACACTACAGGGATATGAATACAATTATGTTATTGTGGAGGGATAATACACACAGTAACGTCAAAGTGCAAGAATAATAAATACAGTGATTATACAGTACAAGAATTATAAATATGGGGATGTCACAGTACAGGGATAATACACACAGTGATTTCACAGTACAGGGATAATACACACAGTGATGTCACAGTACAGGGATAATACACACAGTGACTTCACAGTACGTAGGGCAATACACACGTGGAGTTTGTAAAGACCTGGGCATAGTGCAATAAAAAGAAACCTAAAATGTTTGTCTGGCCAATTTTGCAGTTACAAGTCTTGGCTGGGAGAATTATTTATGGCAGTATGAGCCAGATAGATAAAAAAATAATAATAATGTAACCCCCCCCCCCAAACATATATATGTACACTGTTTAAAAAAATAAAGGGAACACTAAGATAACACATCCTAGATCTGAATAAATGAACTAATCATATTAAATACTTTCGTCTTTACATAGTTGAATGTGCTGACAACAAAATCATACAAAAAATGATCAATGGAAATATCAAATGTATCAACTCATGGTGGTTTGGATATGGAGTCACACTCAAAATCAAAGTGGAAAACCAACTACAGGCTGATCCAACTTTGATGTAATGTCCTTAAAACAAGTCAAAATGAGGCTCAGTAGTGTGTGTGGCCTTAACTTGCCCATATACCTCCCTACATCGCCTGGGCATGCTCCTGATGAGGTGGCGGATGGTCTCCTGAGGGATGTCCTCCCAGACCTGGACTAAAGCCCCTACCAACTCCTGGACAGTATGTGGTGGATGGAGCGAGACGATGTCCCAGATGTGCTCAATCAGATTCAGGTCTGGGGAACAGGCGGGCCAGTCCATAGCATCAATGCCTTCCTCTTGCAGGAACTTCTGACACACTCCAGCCACATGAGGTCTATCATGGGAGGAACCCAGGGCCAACCGAACTAGCATATGGTTTCACAAGGGGTCTGAGGATCTCATATTGGTACCTAATGGCAGTCAGGCTACCTGGGGCAAGCACATGGAAGGCTGTGCGGCCCCCCAAAGAAATGCCATTCCACTCCATGGGTCATTAGTGACCCACCGCCAAACCGGTGGAGAATGCTGGAGGATGTTGCAGGCAGCAGAATGTTCTCCACGGCGTCTCCAGACTCTGTCAAGTCTGTCACATGTGCTCAGTGTGAACCTGCTTTCATCTGTGAAGAGCACAGGGCACCAGTGGCGAATTTGCCAATTTTGGTGTTCTCTGGCAAATTCCAAGCGTACTGCACGGTGTTGGGCAGTAAGCACAACCCCCACATGTGGACGTAGGGCCCTTATACGACTCTCAGGAAGTCTGTTTCTGAATGTTTGAGTGGACACATGCACATTTGTGGCCTGCTGGAGGTCATTTTGAAGGGCTATGGCAGTGCTCCTCCTGCTCCTCCTTGCACAAAGGCGGAGGTAGCAGTCCTGGTGATGGGTTGTTGCCCTCCTATGGCCTCCTCCACGTCTCCTGATGTTTTGGCCTGTCTCCTTGTAGCGCCTTCATGCTCTGGACACTACGCTGACAGACACAGCAAACCTTCTTGCCACAGCTCACATTGATGTGCCATCCTGTAAGAGCTGCACTACCTTAGCCACTTGTGTGCGTTGTGGACTCCGTCTCATGCTATCACTAGAGTGAAAGCACCGACAGCATTCAAAAGTGACCAAAACATCAGCCAGGAAGCATAGGAACTGAGAGGTGGTTTGTGGTCACCACCTGCAGAACCACTCCTTTATTTTGGGTGCCTTGCTAATTGCCTATAATTTCCACCTGTTGTCCGTTCCATTTGCAGAACAGCATGTGAAATTGATTGTCAATAAATGTTGCTTCCTGAGTGGACAGTGTGATTTTACAGAAGTGTCATTGACTTACATTGTGTTGTTTAAGTGTTCCCTTTATTTTTTTGAGCAGTGTACATTTCTATCTACTCCTGGTCCCTAGCTGGTCTTGCCACTGCTCTGGTTATTCTTTCTTCAGCCCCCACCACTCATCTCTTCAACAGGCTTCCTAGCACCGGGGCATCATCTTCCAGCACCTCAGCTAGTAACTGCAGTGGTGTTTCATCTCGGTCAGTGGTTGGCTAAATAGAAAGGTCTTGCTCCTAGTGCTTATCGTGGAAGCTGGTAGATCAGGCAAGTGGTGGGGGACCAGAAGAATAAGAAACACATCTGTGGTGGGATTAGTGGATGAACAGGGGTAGGTAAACATTTTCCCAGGGCCTCAACACTGTATTATCTTATCTACAGCACCTGAATACCCCTTTAACCCCTTAAGGACCAATCATTTTTCTGTTTTTGCACTTTCATTTTTTCCTCCTCACCATTTTAAAATCATAACCCTTTCAATTTTGCACCGAAAAATCCATCTTATGGCTTTTTTTTGTGCACCACCAATTCTACTTTGTAATGAGATCAGTCATTTTACCAAAAAACTCTACGGCGAAACTGGAAAAAAAAAAACATTGTGTTACATAATTGGAGAAAAACACCATTTTGTTAATTTTGTCGGCTTCCGTTTCTACGCAGTAAATTTTTCGGTAAAACTTACACATTATCTTTATTCTGTAAGTCCATACAATTAAATAATACCCTACTTATATAGGTTTGACTTTGTCATACTTCTGGAAAAAATAATAACTGCATGCACCAAAATTAATACATTTAAAATTGTCATCTTCTGACCACTATAACTTTTTAATTTTTCTGCGTACAGGATGGTATGAGGGCTAATTTTTTGCGCCATCATCTGAAGTTTTAATCGGTACCATTTATGTTTTGATCGGATATTTTGATCACTTTTTATTCCTTTTTTATGGTATAAAAAGTGACCAAAATACACTATTTTGGGCTTTGGAATTTTTTTGTGTGTACGCCATTGACCATGCCGTTTAATTAATGATATATTTTTATAGTTTTTACATTTATGCACACGGCAATACAACATATGTTTATTTTTATTATGTTTATTTATTTTTTATATGGAATTTGGGAAAAGGGAGGATTTTAACTTTTAATAAGGAAGGGGTTAATGTGTGTTTTTAAACTTCTTTTATTTTTTTTAACACTTTTAGTCCTCTTAGGGGACTTTTAGGAGGAATCATTTGATTCCTCATACAGATCAATGTGGTTCCATAGAACCACATTGATCTGTGTGCTCTGCGCCCGATTGATAATGCCTGGTCCTGCCAGGCTTTATCATTCTGAGCGCCAGTGCCAGCACAGGACATGAGGTAAGCCCTCCGGCTACCTTCACAGTGGATCGTTCCCCCGCGATCATGTTGTGGGGGGGGGGGGCAATCCACCCCACTGGACCACAAGGGATGGGATAAAGGCACCTTTCAATGCCTCTGTGAACTTTGACAGCGGCGATCTAAAGGTTTAATAGCCGGCCGTGGCAATCGCCGCATGTCGGCTAGTAACACCGGCCCCCAGCTACAAGAATCAGCTGGGAGCCGGCCGGTATGATGCGGGCTCAGGTCGGGAGCCCGCGTCATACCCCGTTAACGGCACATCGACGGGCATAGACGTCCATGGTCGTTAACGATTAATCATCGATTTTACTTTTTTTTTTAAATATTTTTCTCCTTCCAGTTTAAGTTTGTATAAAAATGATGGAATATAGAGATGTTATAATACTCACCCTTTTTTTGTCATCAATAAAAAATTTCAGTTTGTGCAAAGCCTGAGCCATAATATAGACGGCAATATACACTTGGTAAGGAGTTGTGTCTCCAGAAAAATTATATTGTATACTAAGTTTCATCTCCTCAGAACAATGACTATAGGGACGTAGATCTGCTAATGGCATAAGGAAATCCTTTAATTTATTTCCAGTATAGCATTGGAATAAAGTCATCCAAATATCTTCCAGCAATGGATCAGAAGGTTGGCTGGATAACTGAACAATATTAAACATCTCTTTTCCAGTGATATTGTATGTGGGGATTGAGAACACTAAACTACAATTACCAGGAATTACACGTTGTCTGTAAAGTATAAGGTCTGTCGCCAGTGACCATGAACTTGGAAGTATAAGAGTCTTGTTCTTTAGAAAATGAGCTACATTGTATAAAAACCTGATGTAAGTCATACTATAGGAGCCACAGATAATAATAACATCAGTAGATGAAGCGGGTTGGATATATTCATAATTATTGACAGATATAAGAATAGTAAATTCTATACAAATCTGATGAGATGTAAATAGTTTGACCAACGCCTGTAACTCTCGCCGTCCATAGTCATCATTTGATGTGATGATCCCAACCCAATTCCACTGAAATCTCTCCAGTAGCTTTACAAATGCTGAATATTGTATCTTGTCATCAGGTACAGTACGAAAAAAGTTTGGGTAAAGCCTTTTATTACTGAGAAGAGGATCTGTTGCCCCATAACTGATCTAAGATAAAGAAAAAACAGCAGTATCCATACTGTGTCCATAAATGATAAATTATTCACCATCAAAAAGAATGTGACACTTAACAGTACAATAATATGTAAAACAACCAACATAAAACTGAACAAATAAAAATAAAGTTCACTCTAACCAGTAATTCATAACCCCAAGAAATCAACCAATACCGATCAACATTAAATGGCCACTATCGCCAGATATATAACAGTGCTAGGCCTGTGGCACAACTTCACCAGATAAGCACACCTCTTACCTTTACTACCCATTTCTAAATGCTGAAAGGGTAGCTGCACTAGATAGCGTCTTTTTTCTCTTCTTTTTTGACATATACTCTGGATTCAGCTTTACATGGAGCAGAGAGTCATACAAGAGAACCATCATTCATTTATTGTCTAAGGAGCTGCTTCATTATTTTCAATATTTATGCATTAAAGTCACTTTAAAACTAAATCAGATTTCCACCCAAGTTCTCAAAGTAGATAAAGAGGGTAAAATTAGACGAATGAGCCAAAAAATATTTGAACTGGCCATTTATTTATTAAGGAAAATGTCTAATGTCTGTAAGTGGAGAAAGTATGTAAACTTTTGCTATTAGCAGATAAATCAAAGATAAAATTTAAGACTGGAGTTTTCAACCATTGGAATGACCATCAGATATGACCTGTTTTATTTAAAGAACAGGGATTTAGTCTGATCATCACAACACATTTGTGAAAGAGAATAATGGCATAAAATAGATTTCCGAAGACCTTTAGAAGAAGATTTCTTGATGTTCACCTGGTTGGAAAAGTTTACAGAACCCTTTATTAAAAAGGAATTAAAAGAAAAACCCTTTTTTTATTTATCAACTGGCACCGGAAAGTTAAACAGATTTGTAAATTACTTATATTAAAAAATCTTAATCCTTCCAGTATTTATCAGCTGCTGAAGTTTAGTTGTTATTTCTGTCTGACAACAGTGCTCTCTGCTGACAACTCTGCTTGTCTCAGGAACTGTCCAGAGTAGGAGCAAATCCCCATAGCAAACCTCTAATTCTTCGGACAGTTCCTGAGACAAGCAGAGGTTTCAGCAGAGTTTCAGCACTGTTGTCATAAAGAAAAGAACAACTCAAAAGTACTGGAAGAATTAAGATTTTTTTTAATAGAAGTAATTTACAAATCTGTTTAACTTTCTGGAACCAGTTGATATGTTAGAAGGCTAATACATTAGCCTGAATTTGTGGGAGGGGCGGGGATTCCCTATAAGAACCTGCGGCCGTACCTGATCCTCACACCGCTTGTTCTTCACGTGACGAGAGATCAGCTGACACGCTGAGTCAGCTGACCGGAAGCAGTTTCCAGCGGCGGCGTACGGGTAAGTGGCCGGGGCTGGCTGCGTTTCTGCGCAGCCCCCTCTCCGGAGGTAAGCCGGAGTCCGGGGGTGTATCCTTGGCCCGGCTCGGCTCCGGTTTCATTAACAGGGGGACATGCATCCCACAGGGTTAATTTTCTTTTCCCGTGTTCATGCGCGGCAGCGCACAGCGAGTCACCTCTGGCAGCGGGAATTGTGACGGGGGCACGCTGCTGTCATCTGGGGATTTCTTAATGAGACCTCGCTCCCCACGAACCCCTGTGGCAGTACGCATCTAACATGTTTATACATGGGTCGGTACTGTTGCCTCGGGTTTTCCGCCTTGGGGATGGCCCCTGGTTGTTGTATCAGGGGGAAACTCACAGACTTAGCTTTATCCCCTTGACGCCTGTTATTGTTATGAAGAGTCTAAAGTGTGTCAGGATCTGGTGTGTCTCCATATTTTTAGCATATGCATCGCATGAATCAGCCTTGATCTTCATGCGCACGTAGATATGTGGCATTTGGTTATGACTACATTATGTCATTATTGCATAAGGGTTGAAATGCATAATGTTAAATACTCTTAGGTCATGTATTTCCATGCATGTCATTTATTCAGTGCATATGATTGTACAGTTATTCTGTACACATTCCTATAATTTACTCTACATGTACGGTCATAGTTGTTCTGTGCACCCATTCCTATGATTTGCTCTACATGTACGCTCATTTAGTTCTACTATGCACTCGCTCCTATAATTTATTCTACGTATACAGTTGTGATAGCCTGGGGGGTGTAGGGTATGGGGAGTGTAGCTGTGCGGTAATCAAAGGGTGCTTGTTAACCCTTGCTATTCGTGACGCCAGGGTGAAGCTTCCGCTATAAAGCTTTTCCTACCACCGCCCTTCCCAGGAATGATAGGGAGGTAGATGATAATGGGTTTGAGGTAGATAATAATAATGGATTGTCCACAACCGATGAGCTTCTGTAAACAGCGTTAACTTTTACTGAAGATTTTCTGTACACTTCATTAACATAACAGTCTCTTAGCATAACAACCACTTCTTTTGGAGATTGACAATGGTTGGGACTTTAGCATTAAGAGTCTTTTAAGATATTGCGCTGTTCCACTGGATTTAGGGAAATTAGTTGCGGTCCAGTAGACACGCTAGCATTAGCAGGAATTAGAGTAAAACTCACGATTTTAGGTTCTGCTGAGGCCGTAGATTTTGAGGCCTAGCGTGTCTTTGAAAGTTGCGTAGCACACCGTCCTGTTAGTCTGGCATCCATGAGAGCGGTAACCCAAGAGAGCGATAATTGGACGCAGCTCCCTTATATGGGCAGGGGCTGGACTAACGCTAACTGGTCCATACTGATGTCAATCACCATTACAGAGATTTATGGGTAACACATGACCCAAGGACCTCCTAAGGTCCTGCAACATACCATAGAGGTTACTAGCATGGTCACGTGACCGAAGGTCCTGCAACGCCGAACAAGGTAAGTTCTATACATTTCTGTAAAATATAGATATAATTATTAATATATACATTTATTAACATTACAGTTAGACTAAAGGAGAGGCGACTAGGGGCTGTCCCACCTGAGGAACCCTACATGAACGTAGTTACTCTGACTTTGGGGACCTCTACACTAGGTACTGGATGCAATACGGTACCTGGACACCACACAGTCATATACAGTGGGGATCAAAAGTTCGGGCACCCAAGGTAAATTTTGTATTAATATGCATAAAGAAGCCAAGGAAAGATGGAAAAATCTCCAAAAGGCATCAAATTACAGATTAGACATTCTTATAATATGTCAACAAAAGGTAGATTTTATTTCCATCATTTACACTTTCAAAATAACAGAAAACAAAAAAATGGATTTGGGCACCCTGCCGAATTTATAGCTGGCACTTCCCCCTTTGCAAAGCTGAAACCTGCCAGTGTCATGGATTGTTCTCAATCATCATCTGAGAAGACCAGGCGATGTCAATCTCAAAGGTTTTAAATGCCCAGACTCATCTGACCTTGCCCCAACAATCAGGACCATGGGTTCTTCTAAGCAGTTGTCTAGAAATCTGAAACTGAAAATAGGTGACGCTCACAAAGCTGGAGAAGGCTATAATAGATAGCAAAACGTTTTCAGATGTCAATAGCCTCTGTTCGGAATGTAATTAAGAAATGGCAGTCATCATGAACAGTGGAAGTTAAAGCAAGATCTGGAAGACCAAGAAAAATATAAGAGAACAGCTCGCAGGATTGTGAGAAAGACAATTCAAAACCCACGTTTGACTTCACAATCCCTCCAGAAAGATCTGGCAGACACTGGAGTTGTGGTACACTATTCCACTATAAAGAAATCAGAACATATAGACAAGCCTGATGCATTTTGGAACCTCTGTCCAACTGTTAAGCATGGGGTGGATCAATCATGCTTTGGGGTTGTATTGCACCCAGTGGCACAAGTAACATCTCACGAGCAGAAGGAAAAAATGGATTCAATAAAATTTCAGCTAATTTTGGATGCTAACTTGATGCCATCTGTGAAAAAGCTGAAGTTAAAGAGAGGATGGCTTCTACAAATGGATAATGATCCTAAACACACCTCGAAATCTCTGCGGGATTGCATCAAGAGGCGTAAATTGAAAGTTTTGCCATGGCCTTCACAATCTCCTGACCTCAACATAATTGAAAATCTATGGATAGACCTTAAAAGAGCAGTGCGTGACATACAGCCCAGAAATCACAAAGAACTGGAAGACTTTTGTAAGGAAGAATTGGCAAAGATACCTCAAACAAGAATTGAAAGACTCTTGGCTGGCTACAAAAAGCGTTTTCAAGCTGTGATACTTGCGAAAGGAGGCAGTACAAGAAATTAACTCTGCAGGGTGTCCAAACTTTTGCTGACACCATCTTTTTTGTTTTCTGTTATTTTGAAAGTGTAAATGATGGAAATAAAATCTAACTTTTGTTGACATATTATAAGAATGTCTAATCTGTAATTTGATGCTTTTTGGACATTTTCCATCTTTCCTTGGCTTTTTATGCACATTAATACAAATTATTACCTGGGGTGCCCAAACTTTTAATCCCCACTGTAGTTGTTCTGTGCACACGTTCCTATAATTTTTTCCATGCACACGGTCATATACTTGTTCTGTGCACACGTTCCTATAATTTATTCCATGCATACGATCGTATAGTTGTTCTGGGCACACATTTCTATAATTTGTGCTATGCATACGCTCATATGGTTGTTCGTTGCACACGCTCCTATAATTTGTTCTATGCATACGATGATATTCAATGTACATGCTCTTATTTTATGCTGGGTTTACGACACGACCCTCCTGTTGATAGGAAGGGTGTGTCATGTGTTATTGCCATACGTGCATTTGTAGCGTTGGTGCAATGCAGGCGCCTGTAGCATTGGTGCTGCATGGACGTTGGTAGTACTGTACATGCACTCGTAGTATTTGTACGGTTCATACGCTCGTAGCATTTATACTATACATATGCTCGTAGAATTTATACTGTACACACACTTGTAACATTTTTAATGTTCATGCGCTCGTAGCATTTATTCTGTACACACACTTGTAGCATTCATACTATACATATGCTTGTGGTATTTATACAGTACATACGCTCGTAGCATTTATTCTGTACACACCCTCGTAGCATTTATACTGTACTCACGCTCGTAGCTTTTGTACTGCGCTCATGGCATTTATTCTGTGCATGCGCTCATGGCATTTGTGCTGTACACACGCTGGTAGCATTCACACCACACACATGCTCGTACAGCATAAAGAGTGTTGTTCTATGCGTGAGCACGTGGTCATATAATTTACTCCAGGCATGCATATAGTTTTTCCTGTGCATACGTTTATCAAAATTTGTTCGGTGCAGAGGCGCATATAGGTGTTCTGGGCATACACGCATGCACTTGTTTGTGCATATGCGCATATAGTTGTCCTGTGTATAGGGTCATCAAGTTTGTTTGCTACAGTCGTTCATAGCCTGTCACACGCCATAGTTTCCATTCATCTGCACATAGTTTGTTCTGTAGTTTGTGTGTGTATACACAGATATAGTTATTTCAGTCTATAAGCTCAGTGTGTTTCAGAGCATATACTCATACAAGTTTGTCCTGAGCATGTTCATCCAGTTGGTTCCGTACATACAAGCATATAATTGTTTTCTGCATGTTCACTTAGTTCGTTTTGTGCATACGGGCATATAGTTTGTTCCGTGTATACAGTCATAGAGTTATTCTGTGCATACGCGCACATAGTGTGTTCGACATACGCTCACTTAGTTCTGTGCATATAGTTTGTTCTCGGCATACGCTCACTTAGTTCTATCCATACGAGCACATAGTTTGTTCTCGGCATATGATCACGTAGTCAGCCCTAGGCATATGCACATTGTTTGTTCTCGGCATGCGCTGACTTAGTTAGTCCATGCATAAGCGCATATAGTTGGTTCTGTGTATATGCTTATATAGTTGTCAGGTGCTCATGCTCATATAGTCTTGTGCATACACTCACTTAGTCTGCTCTAGAGACAGGCTCATGTAACTGGTTTATGCATGCAGTCATAGTTTGCTTGGATAGATGCTCACTTAGTTTGTTCAATGCTTATGCAAATCAGCTTATAGTTGTTCTGGGCATATGTTTTTATAGTTTGTGCATCTACTAATTTAGTTGGTCGCTCAGTGCTTACACTCATACAGTTTCATGCTCACACTCACATAGTCTGTTCTGCACTTGTTGGTTCTAGGCATACAGTCTTTTTGTTTTGGCCATTCATTCATAGTTTATGTTGTGCATTTGTTCATAGTTTGTTCTGGCCTCACGTGCATTTAAGTCGTTTGGTCACACACACTCATGGTTTATCCGGGCCATACTACTATATAGTTATTCAGGCAATACAGTCATATAGTTTTTCTGCGTATACGTATATATTCAGTCGTTCTGGCCATACGCTCATATTGTGAGGCCTGTACACACTGGGCTTATGCTTTATAGTCTGCTCTGACCACACGCTCAGACGGTTTATTTTGTGTGTATGTCAATAGATCCCAGTCTTACGCGTGCGTGGAGCATTAGTGTAAGGTGGGTTATAAACTTGTGTCTCGCTTCAGATCAGTGCTTTATAGATATTGTCAGGGCCAGTTTTAGGCTTAGCGTGGCCCTAGACAAAATCAAAAGTGGTGCCCCAAAAGTCATAATAGTGCGCTAACCAGATTTGTACATTTTTGATCACTTTAAATACCATAAAAAATATCTAAAAAGCCATTGAAAAGTCCCATTAAAACAAAAATTGTACCGATAAAAACTACAAATCAAAGCGCAAAAAATGACCCTCATACATCCCCATATACAGAAAAATAAAAGTTATAGTGATCAGAATAGTACAATTTTAAATTTTTGTATTGTTCCCCCACATTAGGTTGGCTGTATAGTCCTCCCCCACATTAGGTTGGCATTATATATCCCCCACTTTAGGTTGGCTGTATAGTTCCCCCCACATTAGGTTCGTAGTAAAGTTCCCCCACATTAGGTTGGCAGTACAGTTCCCCCACATTAAGGGTGCAGTACAGTTACCCCCACATTAGGTGTGCAGTACAGTTCCCCCACATTAGGTGTGCAGTACAGTTCCCCCACATTAGGTGTGCAGTACAGTTCCCCCCACATTAGGTGCAGTACAGTTCCCCCCACATTAGGTGCAGTACAGTTCCCCCACATTAGGTGCAATACAGTTCCACCCACATTAGGGGAAGTACAGTTCCCCCACATTAGGTGCAGTACAGTTCCCTCACATTAGGTGCAGTACAGTTCCCCCACATTAGGTGCAGTACAGTTCCTCCCACAATAAGGGAAGTACAGTTCCCCCACATTAGGTGCAGTACAGTTCCCCCACATTATGTGCTGTACAGTTGCCCCACATTAGGTGCAGTATAGTTCCCCCACATTAGGTGTGCAGTACAGTTCCCCCCTTATTAGGTGTAGTACAGTTCCCCCCACATTAGGTGCAATACAGTTCCCCCCACATTAGGTGCAATACAGTTCCCCCCACATTAGGTGCAATACAGTTCCCCCACATTAGGTGCAGTACAGTTCCCACACATTAGGTGCAGTACAATTCCCCCACATTAGGTGCAATACTTTTGCCCCACATTAGGTGCAGTACAGTTGCCCCACATTAGGTGTAGTATAGTTCCCCCACATTAGGTGCAGTATAGTTCCCCACATTAGGTGCAGTATTGTTCCCCCACATTAGGTGCAGTATAGTTCCCCACATTAGGTGCAGTATAGTTCCCCCACATTAGGTGCAGTATAGTTCCCTCACATTAGGTGCAGTATAGTTCCCTCATATTAGGTGCAGTATAGTTCCCCATAGTAGGTGCAGTATATTTCCCCCACATTAGGTGCAGTATAGCTCCCCACATTAGGTGCAGTATAGTTCCCCATATTAGGTGCAGTATAGATCCCCCACATTAGATGCAGTATAGCTCCCCACATTAGGTGCAGTACAGTTCCCCCACATTAGGTGCAGTATATTTCCCCATATTAGGCGCGGTATAGTTCCCCCACATTAGGTGCAGTATAGCTCCCCACATTAGGCACAGTACAGTCCCCCCACATTAGGTTCAGTATAGTTACCCACATTAGGTGCAGTATAGTTCTCCCTCAATAGGTGCAGTATGGTCCCCCCACATTAGGTGCAGTACAGTTCCCCCACATTAGTTGCAGTATAGCTCCCCACATTAGGTGCAGTATAGTTCCCCACATTAGGTGCAGTATAGTTCCCCACATTAGGTGCAGTATAGTTCCCCACATTAGGTGCAGTATAGTTCCCCACATTAGGTGCAGTATAGTTCTCCCGCAATAGGTGCAGTATAGTTCCCCCACATTAGGTGCAGTACAGTTCCCCCACATTAGTTGCAGTATAGCTCCCCACATTAGGTGCAGTATAGTTCCCCACATTAGGTGCAGTATAGTTCCCCACATTAGGTGCAGTATAGTTCCCCACATTAGGTGCAGTATAGTTCCCCACATTAGGTGCAGTATAGTTCCCCCACATTAGGTGCAGTATAGTTCCCCCACATTAGGTGCAGTATAGTTCTCTACATTAGATGCAGTATATTTCCCTCCCAGACATACAGCCTTCAGCCATATACAGTGTATGGCTGGAGGCTGTATGTCTGTGTACTGCCCCACTTCAGTGTTCTGACCACCGGTCCTCAAGTCCGGGGTCACGATCTACTGCTATGGCCTATAGACCTTAGCTCCCCACATTAGGTGCAGTATAGTTCCCCACATTAGGTGCAGTATAGTTCCCCACATTAGGTGCAGTACAGTTCCCCCACATTAGTTGCAGTATAGCTCCCCACATTAGGTGCAGTATAGTTCCCCACATTAGGTGCAGTATAGTTCCCCACATTAGGTGCAGTATAGTTCCCCACATTAGGTGCAGTGTAGTTCCCCACATTAGGTGCAGTATAGTTCCCCACATTAGGTGCAGTATAGTTCCCCCACATTAGGTGCAGTATAGTTCCCCCACATTAGGTGCAGTATAGTTCTCTACATTAGGTGCAGTATATTTCCCTCCCAGACATACAGCCTTCAGCCATATACAGTGTATGGCTGGAGGCTGTATGTCTGTGTACTGCCCCACTTCAGTGTTCTGACCACCGGTCCTCAAGTCCGGGGTCACGATCTACTGCTATGGCCTATAGACCATAGCAGTAGGTCCCGGGACCGGAGGACCGGTGGTCAGAACACCTAAGAGGACGTGCTGCCAGCTGGTCCTGGTGACTTACCATTCCGGGCGGTGCGCGTCCTCCTCACAGCTCTGCTCGGCTCCTCCTCCACGGGACGTCAGTGACGGGGGCCCCCTCCGGGCTGCTCAGTGGCGGCCGTGGATCCCCCCTGGCTTGATTAGGCCTATGCTGAGCAGCTGGCAGGGGGCCCCCTGGGGGCTGGTTTGCCCCTGGTTTGGCCCACCCTAACGCCGGCCCTGGATAATGTACAGTGGGTCAGACATTGAATATATAATTTATGTGTATTGACACACATCAGTGCATCATGCTTTGCAACATAGTTTGTATTGGGCATATGTGTGGATAAGTTGTTCTGTGTATATGCTTATATAAGTATGCTCAGTGCATACGCTCGCTCATGCAGTTCATACTAGCCATACGTTTACATAGTTTGTTCAGTGCATGCGCTCATAGTTTGTTCTGTACATGCGCCCATATAGTTTGGTCTGTGTATACGGTCGTGGTGTTTGTTTGAGCATGCAGTTCGTGATGTGCATGTGGTCTTGATGATTATGCCGGGCCCACGTTCCTGTTGTCATGTTCTGCATATGTGTCAAGGAGTTATGCTAGATGTTTATAGTGTTCATGTTCAGTATACATTCATAGGTTCATTCAGTATATATGTTTCAGGACATTTCTCCATGTTATGGTGTTTAGACCGTACACTCATGTCTGACACTGTGTAGATTTTTTATAGCATTGTGTTAATCTGTGCACGGACAATTCGGTGGGTCAACATGTTGGTTACATTTGGATCGGGCATACGAGAATATAGCTTGGTTTCGGTTTTACTTGTCTCATCTACAGGTCAATCACAATTATGACCTGTCTCAGCTTCGGTTTGGCTTCAATACTATTAGTCATATATATTGGTTGAGGCTTTTTAATTCGGCCAGACCAGTCACGTCTACAGGTCAGTCCAGGTAAAACCTGACACGGCTTCAGGTTGGCGACAATGTCTTCTTATATGTTGTGTTTATTCAGTTGTTGGGTTATGCTACAAGGATATAGTTTTATGCTTCCGTGGAGAATTGTCACGTCTATAGGTCAATCAAGGTTATGACCTTTTTCGGCTTTAGGTTGACGGTCATACTATTAGTTACATATTTGGTTGAGTCTTCATTATTCAGGCAGACCTGTCACGACTACAGGTCACTTCAGTTACAACCTGACACGGCTTCAGGTTAGCGACATCGTCATCTTAGGTTTTCATATCATATGTTTTCTTAGCATTTGGGTTGTGTGTACAAGGACATAGCTTGGCTCTGTTGAGGTTTTTCGTTTGTCTCGGCTTTACGTTGACGATGATGGTAATAATATATGTTTTGAGTTGCGTGGTCATGCCTGCCGCATAAGTGGTTTCATTGCCTCCACTTCCACTGGTCAGTTACAGTTTCAACCTAGCACGGTTTTAGGTTGATGACTAGGTAGTTACTTGTGTATACATGTTTAGCACTTGGGGTTGTGCACAGGGGCATGGTTTGTTTCTGTTGAGACTTCTTCACGTCTACTGGTCACAGAGAGCCTCCAACACGCAGACAGTGTATATCACAGCCTGGAATACTGACATGAAATATTACAATACAGACCCAGAGGATATCCCACATACCATTTCATTCCTACTTGCATTCATCGGGTTTTGCCACACTTCACTGCATTTAGATCATAATACTATCTAAGTATATTTGTCAGGCATCCAGTATTATATCACGTTGTCCGGCCCTGACAAGGCATTTTTGTTTGCGTCTCATGGCAGCAATGCTGCTCTGTAGAGCATTTATAAAGGGAGGTGTGTAAGCCCTCTAGCCGTCAGCCCCTGACAGCTGGCCTGGTTAGACGGTTAGCAGACACTACATAATTCCCGAGTTGGATATCAGGGCTGCTTACGTTAAAGGCCGCTCTTTTCTTTTTAGTTAGTATGGTTAGTATGGTTTCCTAGGGCCTGGGGAATTCACATGCAGGTGCATGGTCAAAATTACATCAGGTTTGTGGGGATGCCAATAATCACGCATTGAAATGGTATAGCAGCAAATGTCTTTGCCCGCTCTGGTTGTTTCATACGGTATTTTCCTATGTCCTACAAGTGGTGCCCGGTTGGAGAGTTGCAATCTTTACTTTCGCATGTAAAGGATCCAAAGGGGGTCAGCCGCTGTGGTTGTTTAGTGCTGTGGCACTCACTACTACGTCATTTTACAATCATGTGCATATTCGCATTAAATCCTTAGGTGGTGGTCTGTCAGATACAGTGGGGATCAAAAGGTTGGGCACCCCAGGTAATAATTTGTATTAATGTGCATAAAGAAGCCAAGGAAAGATGGAAAATCTCCAAAAAGCCTCAAATTACAGATTAGACATTCTTATAATATGTCAACAAAAGTTAGATTTTATTTCCATCATTTATACTTTCAAAATGACAGAAAACAAAAAAATGGCATCTGCAAAAGAAAGGGAAAATTATATTGCATCACTGTGGACAAACAGCAGTAGGTACACTGGTATGTACTCAAGGGACAGATGCCCTGTCCTATCTGTGTTGGTCACAGCTTAGAGTCCCTCACAGAGATCTTCACCTAACACCTGCTATCTCTAAACTGGCTGCTGAAGCTATGTGCATAGGTTTTTATAGTGACTCTAACATCACTACTGTACTGCCTGCTATTTGAATGGGAAAGCTGTTTAACCGCTTAACGACACAGGACGTAAATGTACGTCCTGGTGAGCTGGTACATTTACGTCCTATGCATAACCGCGAGCATCGGAGCGATGCTCGTGTCATGCGCGGCAGGTCCCTGCTGCTGATGGCAGCCAGGAACCTGCCCGTAATGGAGGACATCCCCTCAGATGCTGTGATCAATACAGATCACGGCATCTGCTGCAGTCAGCAGCACTGCCGCGGTGATCCAATTATCCAGCATGGCGGCCGGAGGTCCCCTCACCTTGCTCCAGCCATCTCCCGGGTCTGACCAGAGCAGAAGATGACCGATAATGCTAATCAGTGCTATGTCCTTTGCATAGCACTGAACAGTATCAGCAATCGAATGATTGCTATAAATAGTCCCCTATGGGGACTATTAAAGTGTAAAAATAAAAGTAAAAAAAAAAATTGAACCCCCCCCCCAATAAAAACGTCAATTGTCCAATTTTCCCTATTTCACCCCCAAAAAGTGTAAACAAATATATTTTATATACATATTTGGTATCGCTGCGTGCGTAAATATACCAACTATTAAAATAAAATGTAAATTATACTGTATGGTGAATGGCGTGAACGTAAAAAAAAAAAAAAAAAGTCCAAATTAGCTGCTTTTTTTTTATAACATATTATTCCAAAAATTTTTTTATAAAAAAAGTATTAAATGTTTTATATAAGCAACTATGGTATCAATAAAAAGTACAGATCACAGTGCAAAAAATGAGCCCTCATACCGCCGCTTATACGGAAAAATGAAAAAGTTATAGGTCTTCAAAATAGGGGGATGTTAAACTTACTAATTTGGTTAAACAGTTTGCGATTGTTTTTAAGCACAACAGTAATAGAAAAGTTTATTATAATTGGTATCATTTTAATCGTATTGACCCAAAGAATAAAGAACACTTCATTTTTACCGTATATTGTACGGCGTGAAAACAAAACCTTCCAAAATTTGCTAAATTGCGGTCTTCTTTTTAATTTCCCCTCACAAATAGTATTTTTTTGTTTGCGCCATACATTTTATGGTAAAGTGAGAGATGGAATTACAACGGAAAACTGGTCAAGCAAAAAACAAGCCCTCATACTAGTCTGTGGATCAAAATGTAAAAGAGTTATGATTTTTTGAAGGCGAGGAGGAAAAAACGAAATCGTAAAAATAAAATTGTCTGAGTCTTTAAGGCCCAAATGGGCTGAGTCCTTAAAGGGTTAAATGGGATTCCCTGAAGTCATGTGATCCTTTCAATTTAACATTTAAAGCAATGAGTATAGATTGTTTCATTTAAATATTAAAATGGAAGGATAACATAAAGGGGTACTCCA
The DNA here is from genome assembly GCF_029499605.1 of Hyla sarda. NCBI lineage: Eukaryota > Metazoa > Chordata > Amphibia > Anura > Hylidae > Hyla > Hyla sarda. The sequence goes on from NC_079189.1 coordinate 20,313,496, forward strand.
GTGAAATTTTTATTTTCATATCAACTGGCTCCAGAAAGTTAAACAAATTAGTAAATTAGGTCTGTTAACAAATCTTAATCCTTCCTGTACTTATCAGCTGCTGTATACTGGAGAGGAAGTTGAGTTGAACTTTTCTGTCTGACCACAGTACTCTCTGCTGACACCTCTGTCAGGAACCGCTCCTGCTCTGGAAAGTTCTTGATATGGACAGAGGTGTCAGCAGAGAGAACTGTGATTAGACTGCAAAAAACAACTCCACGTCCTCTGTAGTATACAGCAGCTGATGGAAGGGACTGGAAAGGTTAAGGTTTTTTATATAAATAATTTATACCCTTTCAAATAGTACCCTTTCAAATGCTGGTAATCCCTGGTGTCTACTGGTCCCTTCAGCACTCCCTTAATGTATTTGCAGGGTGCAGATAGGTTTCTGGGGAAGCCTGAGGCCTTACATGTCCCTTTGTGTCTTCCATGGCCTTTGACAGGCTGTAGCAATTGAGCACCGAGAGCATAGATCAATGTAATGCAATAGCATTACATTTATCTATATAAGCCAATGATAGCTTTTGATAGGCCGCTAGGAGGGCCAGAAATGTGTAAAAAAAAAGTGACAAAAATGTTTTGAAAAAGTAAAAAGAAAATATACAGGGTGGGCCATTTACATAGATACACCTTAATACAATGGGAATGGTTGGTGATATTAACTTCCTGTTTGTGGCACATTAGTATATGTGAGGGGGGAAACTTTTCAAGATGGATGGTGACCATGGCGGACATTTTTAAGTCGGCCATTTTGAATCCAACTTTTGTTTTTTCAATGGGAAGAGGGTCATGTGACACATCAAACTTATTGGGAATTTCATAAGAAAAACAATGCAGTGCTTGGCTTTAATGTAACTTTATTCTTTCATGAGTTATTTACATGTTTATGACCACTTATAAAATGTGTTCAATGTGCTGCCCATTGTGTTGGATTGTCAATGCAACCCTCTTCTCTATATACTGCTATATACTACTATATACACCACAGGAGAAATGCAAACACAGGCTTCCAGTATGCGTATACACTGCTATATACTACTATATACTCTGCAGGAGAAAAGCTAGCACAGGCTTCCATTATCCGTAGTTTCAGGTGCTGCAGAATGGGCAAAACAAAAATTGGAACAGGACCTTCAGTTTACGCAGAAGATTTTGTTCAGTAATGAGGAAAACTTTTATGTGAATGGTGAAGTTAACAAACAAAACCACAGCTATTGGTCTGACACTAACCCACATTGAATAGATCCCTCCAAGAATGTTGGAACACAAAAATTGATGGTATGGTGTGGTATATGGGGTACAAAGATAGTGGGGCCATTCTTCATCAATGGAAACCTCAAGGCCACTGGATAAGCAAAATTGCTACATGATGATGTGTTTCCCTCTTTATGCACTGAACCTGCCACTTTCCCTGAGTTTTTCCAGCAAGATGGTGACCACCACATTATGGGTGTCAGGTCCGAGCATTCCTAGAGGAACAGTTTCCTGGGAAAGTGGATTGGTCATCGTGGGCCAGTTGAATGGCCCCCTAGGTCTCCCGATCTGACCCCCTTAAACTTTTATCTTTGGGGTCATCTGAAGGCAATTGTCTATGCTGTGAAGATACGAGATGTGCAGCACCTGAAACTACGGATACTGGAAGCCTGTGCTAGCCTTTCTCCTGCAGTGTATATAGTAGTATATAGCAGTGTATACGGATACTGGAAGCCTGTGCTAGCCTTTCTCCTGCGGTGTATATAGTAGTATATAGCAGTGTATAAGGATACTGGAAGCCTGTGCTAGCATTTCTCCTGCAGTGTTTCTATCAGTGTGTGAAGAGTGGGAGAAGAGGGTTGCATTGACAATCCAACACAATGGGCAGCACATTGAACACATTTTATAAGTGGTCAGAAACTTGAAAATAACTCATGAAAGAATAAGGTTACGTTAAAACCAAGCACATCATTGTTTTTCTTGTGAAATTCCCATTATGTTTGATGTGTCACATGACCCTCTTCCTGTTGAAAATGCACACTTCAAAATGGCCACCATGGTCACCACCCATCTTGAAAAGTTTCCCCCCTCACATATACTAATGTGCCACAAACAGGAAGTTAATATCACCAACCATTCCCATTTTATTAAGGTGTATCCATATAAATGGCCCACCCTGTATATACGTAATAGGTATCACCACATATGTAATTGTCCGAACTATTAATTTATTACATTCTTGATTCCGCACAGCCAATGGCATAAACTCAAATAAAATCCAACCAAAATTGCAAATACATTTTTATTACATTACATTCCAGAAATATATATATATATATATATATATATATATATATATATATATATACACATATATATATATATATATATATATATATATATATATATATATATATATAACCTTAAAAACACTTAACGGGACATGCGCCATAAATGTATAGTACTGCTGGGCATGCTGGAATTTGCAGTTTTGCAAAATCTGGAGGGCCACAGTTTAGAGATCAATGTGCAGTGGTCTCTAAACTTTGGCCCTCCAGATCTTGCATAACTACAACTCCCATCATGCACGAAAAGCAAATGGCTGTCTGGGCAGGCTAGGAGGGAGTTGTGGTTGTGTGCCTCCAGCTGTTGCATAACTACAAATCCCAACATGCCCCTAGTTTTGCAACAGCTGGAGGAACACTGGTTGGAAAACACTAAGTTAGGTTCTGTTTTCTAACTCGGTGTCTCCCCACCAGGGTGCCTCTAGCTGTGGCAGAACTACAACTCTCAGCATGTATCGTCTGTCATTGTCAAGCACATTGGTGCTGAAACTAAGTTAGTCTGTTACCTATTTCAGTGTTTCCTAGCTAATGTGCCTACAGCTGTTGCATAACTACAACTCCCAGCATGTAGGATCTGTCAGTGGAGAAAACAGTGGATGCCCCCAAATGTGACCACATTTCGTAAACTACACTCCTCAAGAAATGTAACAAGTGGTGCAGTGAGCATTTACACCCCACAGATGTTTGACAAATTTGCGTTAACCCCTTAACGACGCAGGACGTATATTTACGTCTTGCGCCGGTTCCCGCGATATGAAGCGGGATCGCTCCGCGATCCCGCATCATATCGCGTCGGTCTCGGCGCTCATCAACGGCCGTGACCTGCGGCTAATACCACACATCGCCGATCGCGGCGATGTGCGGTATTAACCCTTTAGAAGCGGCGGTCAAAGCTGAACGCCGCTTCTAAAGTGAAAGTGAAAGTGACCAGGCTGCTCAGTCTGGCTGTTCGGGACCGCCGCGGTGAAATCGCGGCGTCCCGAACAGCTTACAGGACACCAGGAGGGCCCTTACCTGCCTCCTCGGTGTCCGATCGGTGAATGACCTCTCTGTGCCTGAGATCCAGGCAGGAGCAGTCAAGCGCCAATAATACTGATCACAGGCGTGTTGATACACGCCAGTGATCTGTGAAAGAGATCAGTGTGTGCAGTGTTATAGGTCCCTATGGGACCTATAACACTGCAAAAAAAAAGTTAAAAAAAGTGTTAATAAAGGTCATTTAACCCCTTCCCTAATAAAAGTTTGAATCACCCCCCTTTTCCCATAAAAAAAATAAAACAGTGTAAATAAAAATATACATATGTGGTATCGCCGCGTGCGTAAATGTCCGAACTATAAAAAAATATCATTAATTAAACCGCACGGTCAATGGCGTACGCGCAAAAAAATTCAAAAATCAAAAAAAGCGCTTTTTTGGTCACTTTTTATACCATTAAAAAATGAATAAAAAGTGATCAAAAAGTCCGATCAAAACAAAAATCATACCGATAAAAACTTCAGATCATGGTGCAAAAAATGAGTCCTCATACCACCCTTTACGTGGAAAAATAAAAAAGTTATAGGGGTCAGAAGATGACATTTTTAAACGTATAAATTTTCCTGCATGTAGTTATGATTTTTTCCAGAAGTGCGACAAAATCAAACCTATATAAGTAGGGTATCATTTTAACCGTATGGACCTACAGAATAATGATAAGGTGTCATTTTTACAGAAATATGCATTGCGTAGAAACGGAAGCCCCCAAAAGTTACAAAATGGCGTTTTTTCTTCGATTTTGTCGCACAATGATTTTTTTTTCCGTTTTGCCATGCATTTTTGGGTAAAATGACTAATGTCACTGCAAATTAGAATTGGCAACGCAAAAAATAAGCCATAATATGGGTTTTTAGGTGGAAAATTGAAAGGGTTATGATTTTTAAAAGGTAAGTAGGAAAAAACGAAAGTGCAAAAACTGAAAAACCCTGAGTCCTTAAGGGGTTAAAGCTCGACGTGAAAATGGTAAATAAATTTTTTTTCACTAAAATGTTGGTGTAACCCCCAATTTTTTTTATTTCCACAAGAGGTAATAGGAGAAAAGGCCCCCAAAATATTTAACACCTTGTTAGTGTAAAAAAGATTTAGATTTTTCTCCTCCACTTTGCTGCTATTCCAGTGAAACATCTAAAGGGTTAAAAAAACTTTCTGAATGTCATATTGAATACTTTTAGGGCTGCAGTTATCATACTGGGGTTCATTATGGGGTATTTCCAACATAAAGACCCTCAAATTCAGTTCAGAACTCAACTGGAATTGAAAAAATCTGATTTTGAAATTTCCATGAACAATTGGAAAACTGCTGCTATACTTTAAAGCCCTCTAATGTAAAAACATGTGAACTTTATGATGCCAACCTAAAGTAGACATATTGTATATGTGAATCAATATATCATTTATTTGGCATGTCTGTTTTCCTTACAAGCAGAGATTTTTAAATTTAGAAAAATGAAAAATATTCACATTTTTCATGACATTTTGGAATGTTTCACCAAGAAATGAGCTTCGGACAAAATGGGCTTCGTCCTTAAGAGGTTAAAGAATAAGGAGAACATGTCAATTTTACCTTTATTTGCACTTTGTAAATATGAAACCCCCAAAAAGTAGAAAAATTGCTTTTTTTATTTATTCCCCCACACATATAATATTATTTTTTGGTTGCAGCAAACTGTTTATGGTATGTTATGGCTCTTTAAGGGCCAGGAGGAAAAAACAAAAATGCAAAAATGAAAATTAACTGTGTCCTTAAGGGGTTTATTGGGCAGACTAGATGGGCCAAATGGTTCTTATCTGCTAACACATTCTATGTTTAATGTGGACAAGACAGACTTACCAATTGTCAGATTATCTCACCACGTAAACTACCTCAGATAGACATAAGATGTGTATCAATAATAAGTTACAAGTTGTAAATGGATTCCAAAGAAGCCTAAGTAAATCGGGAAGGCTTAGGAAACTATTCGCGGAGGTGAACGACCATGAACCACATAGTATTTAGATACAGAGACAGTATGTACATTTTTACACTTAGATACTTTCTTTACTCACCTGTGTATATCCATATAAGCTTAACAGCTGGGCCATAGGGAGAGTAGTACCAGACTGTAAATCCCCAATAAAACCGACCACTGCATCATTCTCCATACAGGAATAGTTTGGAGCTGTCACTGTGTGTCCAGACAGTATCTGCAGAACATCTTTTATAACTTTATTCTCATTTCCACAAGAGTCATATATGTGATATCCCAGGGTGACATTGGGAAGGATTTCTGAACTATTGTTAATTTCTTCCATAGCAAATAGAAAAGCCCTCAGATGTGTATATTCTCTCGGGTGAGCACTATGGAACAATACAAGACAACTGTGTTACTAGATACATACAGCAGCAATTGTGTTATAAGAAGGAAGAATAAACTATAGGGAGGAAATTTGTTATTTGAGCAAGAGAGTAAATCTATATGATAAAAAAACAGCAGAAGAACTCATAACCTTGGTCTAATCTGCTGTTAGAAAACTCTTCCGCCCTTGTAAAGCTTTGTATGACACCAAGCAACAAACTGAAAGAATACTCCGCCCCTAGACTTCTGATGGGGACCCCCACGTTCTCAGTAGCGGCACCCCGCTGTCATCACAGCACAGAGGAAAATCTCTGCGTGATGATGGGGCGATACAGGGGCCGGAGCATCAAAACGTCACGGCTCCGGTCCCTCGTGCCATCACGTCCCACCCCAATATAAGCCTATAGGAGGGGGCGTGATGGCCATCATGCCCCCACCCATAGACTTAGATTAAGGGGGCGAAATGTGACGTGACGTCAGGAGGGGCCGGAGCCGTGACATCACGGTGCTCCGGCCCCTGTACCGCCCCGTCATCACACACGAGATTTTCCTCTGTGCTGTGATGATGGTGGAGTGTGAAAGCGGCGCGACCCCCGCGGTCAGACATCTTATCCCCTATCCTTTGGATAGGGGATAAGATGTCTAGGGGCGGAGTACCCCTTTAAACCAGTAATCTCCAGGATCTCCACTGAAGTGTAGACACATTAAAAGTCATGAAAGAAACTGACTCTATCATTCTCTTAAGCTCTCTGTGTGATTCAAGCTTGTCTAAGGCAGAAATGGTGACATTTTGGCAGTGATTTAAACAATATGATAAAACCTGCATTTTATATAAAGAAAGATAAACATATGAAGCCATTTCTTATGATATATTCGGTTAGTTCCTTTTTGAATCATAATGAAAAAAGAAATCGAATGGCTCTGATCAAAAGTTGCTCTCTCATGGATGCACATAGCAGACGAGAGACTGAGTCATGGGGAGCAGAAAAGAACAGTCAAAAGATCAGTATACAAGATAATGGAACTTTACAACAATGGAAAAATATATAACATGGTTTTCAAATCCTTGAAAATGCCAGTAAGAACTGTTTTATACCTTATGAACAAGTGTAAAATCCAGAGATCTCTTGATACCAAGCCAAGGTCAGTAGACCAAGCCAAAGTCAGATTTTAGCCACATCTGCCAGAAGAAATGTTTTGGATACAAAGAAAAACCCACAGGAGAAATTTATGGACAGACACCCACAATTAAAAAAAACAACCCATTCACATAGACAAATGTGTACCTGAACAAGAAACTTTAAAAACAATAAAAATTATGCCCAAACTGGTGCATCAGACTACAGAGTTTAAAGATGAATATGAGTCATGATTAGTACCCACCATATATGACCATGCTAATCAGCAACACACGGAGCCCAGCACGTTTCTCTACTATCCACACAGCTTCATCATCACCCCTGACAATTACCCCTGACACACAGTAGATCCATTTTGGAGACAGATTAGTAGCAGCATAAAATACACATAGATGATAGTTATCAGATGTGTAGAAGAGTGATTGTCCACTAGAAATAGTGTATTGTATTATTCTTTTTTATACTATAGCTCTTTATTTTATATATACTGATTTCTACTTACCCTATACACATCCGGTTATAGAAAGTTCTTCCTTTCTTCTTCCACAGTTTCACCCATGAATGTACAGTGAAGATCCCTCCGATAATGATATCTCCTTCCTGAGAATATTTGTAGTCGAATGTATAGTTCTTCATTGTAAGATGACATTGAGCTGCAGTATCCTGGATCTCAGAGATGCAGAAGGTCACACAGAGAACAGATAATAATAACAACATGTTTAGTACAAGACAACAGGAGATGTATACAGTGTGCACCCTCCGATGTCCCAGCAGATGTATCAGGACCAACAGCACAGACACACAAGGATTCATTCATCTCTACTGCAGAGGTTGTAGCAGGGAGAGGTTTATATAACCAGATTCAATGAATTTAACCTTAAAATAAATAAAATACAGATCATTGATACAAATCATAACATCAAAAGAAAAAAGTCACAACCACTTGGGAGCACCGAGCACTGAACTAGTGCAGCTAGGATTTACATTTTAAATAGACCAATTCCTATCTGATTTAATACATAAAAAGTAACCTTAAAATAATATGATCAAACTTTAAATTAAAATATCACAAATAGAGTTGAATGAACTTTTTAAAGGGGTACTCTGATGGAATTTTTTTTTTAAATCAACTGGTGCGAGAAAGTTAAACAGAATTGTATATTACTTATATTTAAAAATCTTAATCCTTCCAATACATATCAGCTGCAGTATGCTCCAGAGGAAGTTCTTTTTGAATTTCCTTTCTGTCTGACCACAGTGCTCTCTGCTGACACCTCTATCCATTTTAGGAATTGTCCAGAGTTGGAGCAAATCCCCATAGAAAACCTATCCTGCTCTAGACAGTTCCTGACATGGACAGAGGTGTCAGCAGAGAGCACTGTGGTCAGACAGAAAGGAAACATCTCTAGTGTAACATCATAGAGAGCGTCTAGTGCAACGGGCAGCATTGTCACCCCTAAGAGAATAAGATTGTCTGCCACCCAAGTGGAAAAACTCATTGTTACGCCGAGCGCTCCGGGTCCCTGCTCCTCACCGGAGCGCTAGCGGCGTTCCTCTCTCTGCAGCGCCTCGGTCAGACCCGCTGACCGAGAGCGCTGCACTGACATTGCCGGCGGGGATGCGATTCGCATAGCGGGACGCGCCCGCTCGCGAATCGCATCCCAAGTCACTCACCTGTCCCGGCCCCCGGCTGTCATGTCCTGGCGCGCGCGGCTCCGCTCCCTAGGGCGCGCGCGCGCCAGCTCTCTTAGATTTAAAGGGCCAGTGCACCAATGATTGGTGCCTGGCCCAATTAGCCTAATTAGCTTCCACCTGCTCCCTGGCTATATTACCTCACTTCCCCTGCACTTCCTTGCCGGATCTTGTTGCCTTGTGCCAGTGAAAGCGTTTAGTGTTGTCCTAGCCTGTGTTCCAGACCTCCTGCCGTTGCCCCTGATTACGATCCTTGCTGCCTGCCCTGACCTGCTACGTCCGACCTTGCTCTTGTCTACTCCCTTGTACCGCGCTTATCTCAGCAGTCAGAGAGGTTGAGCCATTGCCGGTGGATACGACCTGGTTGCTACCGCCGCTGCAAGACCATCCCGCTTTGCGGCGGGCCCTGGTGAATACCAGTAGCAACTTAGAACCGGTCCACCGACACGGTCCACGCCAATCCCTCTCTGGCACAGAGGATCCACCTCCAGCCAGCCGAATCGTGACAGTAGATCCGGCCATGGATCTCGCTGAGGTGCCGCTGCCAAGTCTCGCTGACCTATCCACGGTGGTCGCTCAGCAATCGCAGCAAATCGCAAAACAAGGACTGCAGCTGTTGCAGTTGACAGCCACATTACAGCAACTTCTGCCACTGCTACAGCAGCAACCATCTCCTCCGCCAGCTCCTGCACCTCCTCCGCAGCGAGTGGCCGCTCCCAGCCTCCGCTTGTCCCTGTCGGACAAATTTGATGGGGACTCTAGACTCTGCCGTGGCTTTCTGTCTCAATGTTCCCTACATATGGAGATGTTGTCGGACCAATTTCCCACAGAACGGTCTAAGGTGGCGTTCTTAGTGAGTCTTCTTTCTGGAAAGGCCTTGTCTTGGGCCACACCGCTCTGGGACCGCAATGATCCTACCACAGCCACAGTCCAGTCCTTCTTTGCTGAAGTCCGTAGTGTCTTCGAGGAACCAGCCCAAGCTTCTTCTGCCGAAACTGCCCTGCTGAACCTGGTCCAGGGTAATTCTTCAGTAGGCGAGTACGCCATCCAATTTCGTACTCTCGCTTCCGAATTATCTTGGAATAACGAGGCTCTCTGCGCGACCTTTAAAAAAGGCCTATCCAGTAACATCAAGGATGTGCTGGCCGCACGAGAGATTCCTGCCAACCTGCAAGAACTTATCCATTTGGCCACCCGCATTGACATGCGTTTTTCTGAGAGACACCAGGAGCTCCGCCAGGAAAAAGACCTTGATCTCTGGGCACCTCTCCCACAGTATCCTTTGCAATCTACCCCTGTGCCTCCCGCAGAGGAGGCTATGCAAGTGGATCGGTCTCGCCTGACCCAGGAAGAGAGGACTCGCCGTAGGGAAAAAAATCTTTGTCTGTACTGCGCTAGTACCGAACATTTCTTGGTGGATTGCCCGATTCGTCCTCCACGTCTGGGAAACGCACGCACGCACCCAGCTCACGTGGGTGTGGCGTCTCTTGGTACGAAGTCTGCTTCTCCACGTCTCACTGTGCCCGTGCGGATTTCTCCTTCTGCCAACTCCTCCCTCTCAGCCGTGGCCTGCTTGGACTCTGGTGCTTCTGGGAATTTTATTCTGGACTCTTTGGTGAATAAGTTCTGCATCCCGGTGACCCGTCTCGTCAAGCCGCTCTACATTTCTTCGGTCAACGGAGTGAAGTTGGACTGTACTGTGTGTTACCGCACAGAACCCCTCTTAATGTGCATTGGAACCCATCACGAAAAGATTGAATTGTTCGTCCTTCCCAACTGTACCTCTGAAGTCCTCCTCGATCTGCCATGGCTCCAGCATCATTCTCCCACCCTTGACTGGACCACCGGGGAGATCAAGAATTGGGGTTCTGCTTGCCGTAAGAAATGCCTCACCTCTGCTCCCAGTCCCGTCTGTCGGGCCTCAGTGTCTCCTCCTGTGCCTGGTCTCCCCAAGGCCTATCAGGACTGTGCCGTGCCTCCTCATAGCCCCCGTCCTGGTGACACTCTGCCCCGTGCCAAGCTTCACCCTCTGCCCTCCCCATTCCCACTCCTGCTGAACTGCCTGCCTTTGAGGAAACCCTACAATCGCTCCCAGTGTCCTCGTCCCACGTGAAGCAATTGCCGGACAAAAAAAGGGGGAGACCTAAGGGGGGGGGGTACTGTTACGCCGAGCGCTCCGGGTCCCTGCTCCTCCCCGGAGCGCTCGCGGCGTTCCTCTCTCTGCAGCGCCCCGGTCAGACCCGCTGACCGGGAGCGCTGCACTGACATTGCCGGCGGGGATGCGATTCGCATAGCGGGACACGCCCGCTCGCGAATCACATCCCAAGTCACTCACCTGTCCCGGCCCCCGGCTGTCATGTCCTGGCGCGCGCGGCTCCGCTCCTTAGGGCGCGCGCGCACCAGCTCTCTAAGATTTAAAGGGCCAGTGCACCAATGATTGGTGCCTGGCCCAATTAGCCTAATTAGCTTCCACCTGCTCCCTGGCTATATTACCTCACTTTCCCTGCACTTCCTTGCCGGATCTTGTTGCCTTGTGCCAGTGAAAGTGTTTAGTGTTGTCCTAGCCTGTGTTCCAGACCTCCTGCCGTTGCCCCTGACTACGATCCTTGCTGCCTGCCCTGACCTTCTGCTACGTCCGACATTGCTCTTGTCTACTCCCTTGAACTGCGCTTATCTCAGCAGTCAGAGAGGTTGAGCCATTGCCGATGGATACGACCTGGTTGCTACCGCCGCTGCAAGACCATCCCGCTTTGCGGTGGGCTCTGGTGAATACCAGTAGCAACTTAGATCCGGTCCACCGACACGGTCCATGCCAATCCCTCTCTGGCACAGAGGATCCACCTCCAGCCAGCCGAATCGTGACACTCATGTTTGTTAAAATTAATCATGTACGGAGCAGTGAGGTATTATAAACTCCTGTGCCAGATTTAAGAATTTTTTTGGTTTGCAACTAACAAGTTCTTTGCAAGTCAGCAATAAAATAAGCCTGAAACACATGTATAATACTGCCTAAGCCCTGTATAGCACTGCTAGGGTCACCTAGGAATGTGTTCAATTAGTTTTTATGTGGTTTTAAGGCTCAGTTAATGTTAACGTTACGGCGATATATGGCAACCTGGCTATACCTTACTTTCTTTTTGCTCTTTTGAGTCGGCACTATGACTGGTTTTCTTATCTAGTAAGATACCGTAGACAGATAGGTACACCTCCACCTGACTGTGCCCCTCCTCTAGAAGTCTTTTTTTCTTCTAATCTGCAGGTTCAGCAGCATCGCCATCACCTGCTCCAGAGCTGATCAGACCAATAGGCCTGCTGACATCATTATCAAACTCCTTCTTATCACCCTTACCACTCCTCTCAATATTTACTTCTGATGTAGGACCATGGATTCATTGCTCCCCCTCATCATATCCCCCATGATGCATTACAATCGACCTCCTCCAGTCACTAGTGCTATGTATGGTCATTGCTTCCACCTCTACCACTTCTGCAACACACTTTAAATACTGACTGTGACACAACTTCTCCTCTTGGCTTATGCTATCCTTCTATTTAAACACTAGAGGGGAAGCAGAGACAAGGATGATGGAACAGACCATTTAGGACATGTATTTCTATGTAAGATGAGGTATCCACTAACACCTGGCTCAACGTTAGTGTTGAGCGGCATAGGCCATATTCGAATTTGCGAATATTCGCGAATATATGGACGAATATTCGTCATATATACGCAAAATTATATATATATATATGCATATTCATAATATTCTCGTTTTATTTTTGCATACGCGGAAATTTGCGTGTGCGAAAATTAATATATGCGAAAATTAGCATATACAAAAATTAGCATAAGCACAAATTTGCATATGCGAAAATTTGCACGCCAGTCTCACACAGTAATATTAGAGCCTTCTTTACACCACACAAGCTGGAAGCAGAGAGGGATGATCACTCTGATGTGTACTGTGAAGAAAAAAAAAACAATATGCGATATTCGCGAATAAAATTCGCATTGCGAATATTCGCGAGCAACACTACTCAACGTCATATTTTCAGACTCTTCTTAATCCTTCTTAGAAAATCGCAAACAAGTCAACCAGTCCCAAGGGCCATATTATCTTCCTAAACCACACAACCCCTGGACAACAGTAATAATTTTTGCTTGCTGATGAGGCTGCTGCTACTACTACCACCAGGTACCTGGCTGCTGCTGCTACCTGTACTGCTGCCGGTACTGCCACCAACATTCTTACTGGCAGAAGACATGGCAGGGGTGCTCAATCCTGTTCCTCATGCAACAATTCCTTTACCAGAAATTTTTTTATTTTTTTAAGATTTTGAGGTAATTTTTATCTTTTTGTGATTTGTCCTTCAACTTCTTGTCAACTTTGACTCTTAACACTTTTAACTGTGTTCTTATTTTAAACCCAGGTAAAAAAAAAAGGCTTGCTTTGATTAAAACTAGAACATGTAACTGTGCTTAAGATGGCTAATGCGTGTTCACTTTCAATGCCTCTAACTGAGTTGCTACCTTAAACCCAGGTAAAAATATGTGGTTTGGTTAAGCACAGAAAATACACTTAACTGTGCTTTAGATGGCTAAGGTATGTTCACTGTCATCTCTTTTAATTGTGTTGTGATTTCAAACACAGGTAATAAAAACTTTTGAATAAACCTTAGAAATTCATATAACTGTGCTTTAGATGGCAAATGCGCTTTCACTTGAAATGCTTTTTACTACGCTGTTATCTTACTTACTTGCTTTGAATGACTAATGAGTAGCGATGAGTGAGTGGCTCTCAGAAGTTTTAAACATTTCCCAGTTAAGCAAGCGCAAAATCATAACATGAGGGAGCAGGAACACATAGTATTTTGGCACCCAAAGGAAGCAGGAAGTACAGGGGTAGCAAACTATCACATAATAATCCCAGGTTATACAATGATTTGTTGGTAATGTGTCAATTAGCTCACAGGCCAATAGGAAACAGCAAACGAAGTAGGGACTTTTACACTGTTAACCTGTCCTTGACATAGGGCTTACAGGTACGCCCTGGCATCCTGGTACTTAAGGACCCTGGGTGTACCTGTATGCCCTAAACAATTCTGTTCACTACCAGTAACCGGGCAGTGAATGGAACAGGATTTCAGCAGGAATCTGTGGCAAATGCCTGGAGGGGACCTGAGAACACAAACCCCCCCCCCCCCCCACCCCCATGTCGGCGATCGGTGCAAATCGCTGGTTAATTCAGACTGGCAATTTATGGCGATTCTGAGTCCCGATGACTTGGAAAAAGAAGGTAATCGGGGGTGTACTACACACCACCAATCACCTTCTGTTACTAGGGGGAGGTGGCTTATACGTCACCTCCCCAGGAGAGCAGTTATTGGTCGGAAGAAACATCCGACCAATAACGGCCGGCAGACCCACCACAGTTGGCAGGCAGAGTGAGTGAAGGAGCCAGGGACTCCCCTCTGCCAGATCTGTGCATCTAGCCACTGTTAGAGCAGGGACAGATTGTCTTGAGGGACAGGTAGGGGGTAAGGAAAAAAATAAGTAAAAAAAAATAAAATAATTCCCCCTGACCTCCTAGTAGGTGCCCGAGGGTCCACAGCACAGTTAGTGGCGTGACCCAGGCCCTATTAGGGCATCAGGGCACTACAGTCTTACTTTTTTTGGGGCACAGACTTCTTTTATTTTTTTGTTCATAAAATAATGGTGTGATTTAATAAATCACAGTTATTTAGTTTGCGCCAAGCACACACACACACACACTCCCCCCCCCCCCTCCCCAGCCAACGTAGAAAAAAAAGATAATGGCCCACTGGGCATGTTCGGTGGAAGAGGCATTCACTTTACTTGACTCCGACACCCAATTTTCCAATGAGGGTGAAGAAGACCCCACTTTCTTGTGGTCTCTCATCCTCCTCATCATCTAGTTCCGATGAGCCCCCCAGAAGGCCACAACCCCCCATGCTAGTGAACCAGTGCCCCACACTTGTATGAGCGACCCTGCCACCTGTACTAGGAGTCTGACCCCCCCCCCAAACATTTCTACCGGACCCCCTACCGATGAACCTGTCTGGAGAGCCCCAGAGGACTATTAGTCAGGGATTCCTGAGCTTATTGACAATGCAGGAATCCAGATTGACCTAGTCTGGGTACACTGAAATGGACTTTTTTAGTTATTATTTCAGTGAAGACTTTGTCAATCTAATGGTGCAGCAGATGAACCTATTCACCCAACAGTTCATCTGCCACTACCCAGATTTGTTTTTGGCTAGGCCCAATAGATGGCACGCCATCCATGCAGCCGAAATGAGGACATTTTGGGACCTGCATATGGGCCTAGTAAATAAAAACAGTGTCAGCAATACTGGAGTAGGGATGTCCTGTATCAGACCCCAATCTACAGTATGGCCATGACACAGGGACAGTTTGAAGCCATGCAGAAATGCCTGCATTAAGCTGATAATGCAGCATGTCCCCCCAAGGTGATCCTGCCTATGACTGCCTGTACAAAATCAGGTCTGTCATAGATCACTATGGGGCCAAATTTTGGGAGGCCTATGTACCCCAAAGGGAGGTCTCTATTTATGAGTCTCTTATCACTTTTAAGGGGAGACTCAGCTTCCGCCAGTACATTCCCACTAAGCAAGTAAGGTATGGTGTAAAACTCTACAAACTTTGCGAGAGTACCTCAGGGAACACTTGCAAGTTTAGAGTATACGAGGGATGGGATTCCTGTATTGAACCCCAAGAATGTCCCCCCACTCAGGGTGTTAGCGGAAAACTTGTGTGGGACCTTGTGCACCCACTGCTGGATAAGGGTTACCACCTTTACATGGATAACTTTTATACCAGTGTCCCTCTGTTGAAATTCCTCGCCGCCAGATCCACGTCTGCTTGTGGGACCGTGCGGAAGCATCAGCCTCCCTCCCTACAAATTTTTCCAGACACCTATGCTCAAGGGTGAGTCCCATGCCCTTACCAGTGAAAATCTGTAGCTTGTCAGGTATAAGATTAAGAAGGTTGTCCTTATGCTGACTACAATTCATGGTAACGGCAGCACCCTTGTTCCGGTGCGTGGTACCACGACATCGGTCCTCAAGCCCAATTGTGTTCTGGACTACAATCAGTTTATCGGGGGAGTTAACCTCTCTGATCAAGTCCTCAAGCCATATAACGCCATGCGGAAAACACAGGCATGGTATAAAAAAGGTAATGTGAAAAAGTCCGGCTCCCATGGGAGTAAAAAATATATTTTTATTGATCCATATTAAAATCCCAAAAACACAAATGGATTAAAAGTACATATGCACAGAAGGAGGTGTTTCCTTCTGTGCATATGTACTTTTAATCCATTTGTGTTTTTTGGATTTTAATATGGATCAATAAAAATATATTTTTTACTCCCATGGGAGCCGGACTTTTTCACATTACCTTTTTCTGACGAGTCCACCTGGAGACACGGCTTCAGTGTTCAGCCCGGAGCTTCCAATCTGAGATGTACTGAGAGGAACAATATCTGTCTATGTGGATTTATGGGTGAGCTGATATATGTATCTTTCTTTGAGCCATGGTATAAAAAAATTGTCCAGGTTGGTCCAGGTTGCCATGTACAACTCTTTTGTACTGTCCCAATACGCTGGCAACACAGGGACATTCCTTCAGTTCGAGGATGATGTCCTAAAGGCCCTGATCTTTGGCGACCAGGAAAGAGCAGGCCGGAGTTCCCTTGGAACAGAAAATGTAGGTGCCTGGATCGTACCAGCCAACACTTTCCAGGTGAGGTCCCCCATACTGCAAAGAAGGGACGATCCCAGAAAAAATGCAGAGTGTGTCACAGGAGGAGGATAAGGGAGAACACCAAAACTCAGTGTGACACATGCCCCGATCATCCGGGTGTCTGCATTAAAGATTGCTTCAGGGAGTACCACACTTCCATGGAGTACTACATTTCTAATCCTCTTACCCCATTTTAATTTCCTGTAATTTTACCCCAGTGTACCAGTCCAGTACATTCCAAAATTTAAACCCAAAAACCACAAAATTGAGCAAAAAACACTTTCACTAAATAACCAAATAAGGCCCCTTTGGGGGTATTTTTTCCAAAAATCGGTCATGAGTCACAAGCATCGGGGTCTTTTTTTATGTTGCTCAAATGCGCAGTGCTCTCTCCCCATCTGAGCGGTGTGCGCATTTGAGGCAACAGGTTAGGGATGGCCACACACAAAACATTCCCACAATGATGATTCAGCGCATAGGGTTTGGGGTTGTCATTTTTTACTTTTGGCTATTCTCTGGATCATCATTCTGGGAACATAATTGGCATATCAGTAATAAAATTGCAATTTTCCTTTTCCCCAAACTAAACTTCATTCATTCCCAGAAAATAAATTTAGGAAACACCTGTGCATTCAAAATGTCCACTTTACCTCTATACCCATTCCTCAAGGGGGTACTGTATGGAATGGGGTCACATGTGGGTATTTCTTTGTTTTATTTTCCTCTGAATGTGTGTAACTGTCAGCTACTGATATGCCATAGGCCTCAAATGTAAACATAGCTCTATGAATCCGCCCGACCAGCATGTTATGTTCGTAGAAAGGGTATTTCCATACTCAGAAGCAATGGGGTTACCAAATTTGGGGAACATTTTCTCCTATTCCCACTTGTGCAAATAAAAAATTTGGGGTAACACCAGCATTTTTGTGAAAAAATAAAATAAAAAAATTTGTAATTTTACAGCCCACTGTTCCAAATATCTGTGTGTTTTAAATACTCACTGAACCCCTCGTTATGTTCCTTGAGAGTTGTAGTTTCCAAAATGATTGCACTTGAGGGGGGTCCCCCTGTTCTGGTACCATGGGAGCTCTGTAAACGTACTTGGCCCCCCGACTCCTATTCCAGCTAAATTTTCTCTCCAAAAGCAAAATGGCGCTCCTGCTCTTCTGAGACCTAGTGTGTACCCACAGAGCAGTTTATATCCAAATATGAGGTATGTCCTTACTTCGAAGAAATGTATTTACAAATTTTTGGGGGCATGTGCTCCTATTACCACTTGGGAAAATGAAAAATTTTGGGTAACCACAGCATTTTTATCAAACACTTGTGGGGTGTTAATGCTCACTGTACCCCTTGTTACGCTCCTTGAAGGGTTTTGTTTCCAAAATAGTGTGCAATGTTTTTTTTTTTTGCTTTTTTTTTTTGCTAAATTTTCTTTCCAAAAGCCAAATGTGACTCCTTCTCTTCTGAGCAATGTAGTGCACACACGGGGAATTTCCAAATTTTGGTGGGTATTTTCTCCTATTTCCCGTTGTAAAAATGAATAATTTGGACAAAAACAAGCATGTTAGTGAAATTTGTATTTATTTAGATATTCCACTGTAACAAAAAGTCGTCAAACACCTGTGGTAAACTGCTGTTCTGGCAGTATAGGGGCTTCCTAATTGTGACATGCCCCCTAAAAACCATTTCAGCAAAATTCGCTCTCCAAAATCCCACTGTCACTCCTTCCCTTCTACTTCTCCCAAAGAGCACTTTATGTCCACATATGAGGGATTTCCTTACTCGAGAGAAATTGGGTTACAATTTTTTTTTCTCCTTTTACCCCTTGTAAAAATAAAAATGGGTCTACAAGAACATGTGAGTGTAAAAAAAATAAGATTTTTAATTTTCCCCTTCACTTTGCTGCTTTTCCTGTGAAACACCTAAAGGGTTAACAAACTTTCTGAATGTCATTTTGAATACTTTGAGGGGTGCAGTTTTCATACATAATGCAGTCATTTACAGGGTATTTCTAATATGAAGGTCCCTCAAATCCATTTCAAACTGAACAGGTCTCTGAAAAATTCCGATCTTGAAATTTTCGTGAAAATTTTTAAAATTGCTGCTAAATTTTGAAGCCCTCTAATGTCTTAAAAAAGTAAAAGCATGTCAACTTTATGATGCCAACATAAAGTAGACATATTGGTCATTTCTATGGATACACCTTAATAAAATGGGAATGGTTGGTGATATTAACTTCCCGTTTGTGGCACATTAGTATATATGAGGGGGGGGAAACTTTTCAAGATGGGTGGTGACCATGGTGGCCATTTTGAAGTCGGCCATTTTGAATCCAACTTTTGTTTTTCAATAGGAAGAGGGTCATGTGACACATCAAACTTATTGGGAATTTCACAATAAAAACAATCATGTTATTTGCAAGTTTCTGACCATTATAAAATGTGTTCAATGTGCTGCCCATTGTGTTGGATTGTCAATGCAACCCTCTTCTCCCACTCCTCACACACTGATAGCAACACCGCAGGAGAAATGCTAGCACAGGCTTCCAGTATCCGTAGTTTCAGGTGCTGCACATCTCGTATCTTCACAGCATAGACAATTGCCTTCAGATGACCCCAAATATAAAAGTCTAAGGGGGTCAGATCGGGAGGCCTTTGGGGCCATTCAACTGGCCCACGACGACCAATCCATTTTCCAGGAAACTGTTCATCTAGGAATGCTCGGATCTGACACCCATAATGTGGTAGTGCACCATCTTGCTGGAAAAACTCAAGGAACATTCCAGCTTCAGTGCATAAAGAGGGAAACACATCATCATGTAGAAATTTCGCATATCCAGTGGCCTACATGATGATGTGTTTACGTCTTTATGCACTGAAGCTGGAATGTTCCTTGAGTTTTTCCAGCAAGATGGTGCACCACCACATTATGGGTGTCAGGTCCGAGCATTCCTAGATGAACAGTTTCCTGGAAAATGGAAAATGTTCCCTCAAAGTTTTCATAATGACATTCAATACGTGTGTTAACCCTTTAGGTGTTTCACAAGAATAGCAGCAAAGTGAAGGAGAAAATTCAAAATCTTCATGTTTTACACTTGAATGTTCTGATAGACCCTGTTTTAGAATTTTTACAAGCGGTAACAGGAGAAAAAGCCCCCAAAAATTTGTAACCCAATTTCTCTAGAGTAAGGAAATACCTCATATGTGTATGTCAAGTGTTCGGCGGGGGCAGTAGGGGGCTCAGAAGTTAAGGAGCAACAATGGGATTTTGGAGAGTGAATTTTGCTGAAATGGTTTTTGGGGGGCATGTCACATTTAGGAAGCCCCTATGGTGCCAGAACAGCAGAAAACCCCCCACAAGGCATATCCTTTTAGAAACTACCCCCCTCAAGGCACGTAACAAGGTGTCCAGTGAGCCTTACCACCCTATAGGTGTATGACGACTTTTCATTAAAGGGGTTATCCACCATAAGGTGCTTTTAGTACGTACCTGGCAGGCAGTAATGCACATGCTTAGGAAGGATCTGCCCTTGTCTTGGGGCTAAATGGCTGTGTTGTGAGATTATCATAACACTGTGGATAGCTTTTTGTGAACTAGTATTTCCTGTTTGACTCTTCTTTTTTTGACTGCAAATCCCACAATTCTATTTTCCTCCCTCCCAGACATCAGCCATCAAAAAACCTGTGGTTTTCAATTAGGGTGCCTCCAGCTGTTGCATTAGTTGCAGATTGATACCTCCACCCATTGAAGCAGACAGGCTCCCTGTCATCAGCTGACTAGTGATGTCAGGTCTCGTCCACATTGCAAACTGGGAAAATTCTGAGACAACAGTCCTTTTGCATGCTGATAAAAATAGTGGGGTGAAAATCCCAGAAGAATTGTGAGAAAACCATCATACACACGTATAGACACTATATTATGAACAACACTAACTTTACAGCCCCTGTAGCATAATCAAATAAAAAAAATTCCTGGAATACCCCTTTAAAATTGGATGTGTAAATGAAAAAAAAAATGTTTTCACTAAAGTGCATTTTTTTCCCCACAGAAGTAATATTTGGCTTTTGGAAAGCAAATTTTGATGAAATGGTTTTTGGGGGCATGTCACATTTAGGAACCCTCTATTGTTCCAGAACAGGAAAAAAAAAAACACATGGCATACTATTTTGGAAACTACACCCCTCAAGGAACGTAACAAGGGGTGCAGGGAGCCTTAACACCTCACAGGTATATGACAATTTTTGTTAAAGTTGGATGTGTAAATGAAAAAATAATAATTTTTCACTAAAATGCAGGTTTTTCCCCAAATTTTACATTTTTACAAGGGGTAATAGTTTAAAATGACCCCCAAAATTTGTAACACCATTTCTTCTGATTATGGAAATTCCCATTGTGTGGACGTCAAGTGCTCTGCTGGTGCACTGCAATGCTCAGAAGAGGAGGAGAACCATTGAGCTTTTGGAAAGAGAATTTGTTTGGAATGGAAGTCAGGGGCCATGTGCGTTTACAAAGCCCCCCGTGGTGCCAGAACAGTGGACCCCCCACATGTGACCCCATTTTGGAAACTACACCCCACACAGAATTTAATAAAGGGTGCAGTGAGTATTTACACCCCACTGGCGTTTGACAGATCTTTGGAACAGTGAGCTGTGAAAATAAAAATGTAAATTTTTCATTTTCATGGACCGCTGTTCCACTGAATTCACCGGCGATTTGCCGACATGGGGGGTCTCAGGACCCCCTGGGCATTTGCACGGGGTGCCTGCTGATAGATATGAGCAGTCACCCCAGTACGGTCCCTGCCCGGCGCACGGCGGGGACCGAAATTCCCACGGACGTCTTTGGTCCTTAAATACCAGGGAGCCAGGATAGGGGATAAGATGTCTGATCGCGGGGGACCCGCCACTGGGGAACCCTGCTATCTCTCATGCATGCCGTCATGCTCCCTCCCATAGACTTGCATTCAGGGGGCGGGGCGTGATATCACAAGGGGGCGGCCAAAGGCTTTCCAGGCATGCTGGGAGTTGTAGTTTTGCAACATCTGGAGGCACCCTGGTTGTGAATCACTGGTGTATATACATTACATTACTTATTCTGTACTGATCCTGAGTTATATCCTGTAAATCTTTTTTATTAGAAAAATGTAAATCATAACAAACACAAAACCAGCACAACTTTGCCATAACTGAAAACAACAACATAAAATAACATAAACCCAAACTTTACATTTCAAATAAAAGAACATAAATCCTGCCTAACCGGCCAGCCCAGTTTTCCCTAGAAAATACTAGAGACGCACCTTACATAACCAAATATCTAACAACACTCACATACATACTCAACTTGCGTTACCAAAAAAGAAACATAAAAATAGCACAATTTAGCTGCAACTCAAAAACACCCAAACTTGGGAAAACACACACAACAAGGACTCCCACTACACCCCATTAATTTAATATATATATGTATATATACACATACTTTTTTTTTTTTTTCCCCCTATTTGTTAAGAAAGAAAATTAAATCTATAACTCAAAAACACCCAAACTTGGGGAAAAGAAAACCTAGACCAAAGTAAAACGAAATCCACTACGGGATACAAAAATACCAAAGAAAAATTACTACAAAAATAACAACTGGTTCGACTGCCATAATATAAGATAAACAAAATTATAACATATTATACATATAGACTATATACACTACATACACCTAAATATACAGAAAATACACCTACAAATACAATAAAACAACCTACACTAAACTGTCCCTTCACCCACACCACTCGCCCTCCTGTACATGGGTCAGAGTCCATACAGTTCATAATCCTCAATGTCCAGTCCATAACTGACTCATGCCAGGTCCACCAAAACAAACAACCACCGCCACCCATAAATACACCCTCCCAACCTAGAACTCCTCCCAACCAACTTTATCATTATCAGCATTACAATATACATAAACAAACAATACAACCCACTTTAGGCCCAAGTTCGGTGCCTGTAAGCCCTTCATAACCTTAACATCTGAAAACAAAACAAAAAGCTATGGTGCACATGCATTAGCCCACCACCAGGAAGAAGGATGGCAATCCTGATACATACAAAATTTACATTCTTTCCCTAACTCCACCCTACCTCTCTCCCTACCATTATCCCTAAAAATAAACTGACCCTACTATCACCCTAACCCTGTCCCTACATCACTGTCCCTGACCAAATCAAGGGTACTCTACCCAAAAGGTCTAGTACCTAGGGCACATCAAAAGAAAACCCTCTCCATAGGAGAGAAGCCCTACTGGTACCAAGACTGCCATACTCCAAAGACCTGATCTTCCCAAGGTCACCGGTGATGTTCCTACAGACCTCCACCTCGGAGAGGACTTTCCGCTGTGTAGACACTAAACACCGTGCATTCCACGTGTAGTATCTAACCACTAAACTGACTAAGAATAAAGTGCCCCGATCACGGCCACCCAGGGTCCTGAATGCCCCATAAGCCCACTCCGGATAGGTAAGGCCGGCAAGTTGACTCCAGCCGATGGAAGCGCCCACCCGGTTGTAGACCCCTATATTAAAGGGACAATGAAGCAGGAAATGGTCCATGCTTTCCAGCATGTCCCCGCACTCTTCTCGGGGACACCCCCGGTCATCAGATCTCCTACACTTCAAATTGTCCCTTACATATAGCTTCCCCTGAAAGCAGCGCCAGGCCAAGTCCCAAAACTTCTGGGGGATCCTTTTCATGTTTAAAAGATACAACCCCACCCTCAGATCCCGACCTGGGCAGTCCCTGAGTGCCAGAGGCTTCTGGAAGTGGGTCAACAGAACCCGTTTGGCAAGGAACTGCCTTGACTGGGTCCTGATCTCCCACACTCCCAGACCCCACCGACGTATCGCCTTCAGAGTCGGGGTAGCGTAAGCCGGAAGATATCCATGGGGCGTACGGAGGTCCTTCACTTGCCCTCCTGTCTCCCATTCCTGGAAGAAAGGCCAAAACCACTCCCTGCAGGAGAGTACCCATGGAGGAGCCCTTTCTGACCAGAGGTTCGAGATGTTAGCTTTCAAGAAGGTGTTCGTAAAGAACACCACCGGGTTTACCATAGATAAACCCCCTAGTCTCCTCGTGCGGTACGTAACCTCCCTCTTGACTAGGTTCATCCTGTTCCCCCATAACAGTTGGAAAAACAGGCTGTAGATCCTAGTATAGTAAGCCTCTGGCAAGATACATACGGTGCCCAGATAGATAAACAAGGGGAGCAGGTACGATTTGATCAGGTGTACCCTTTCCCTGAGGGTCATAGACCAACCCTTCCACTGGTCCACCTTCTGAGTGGCATCCTGGAGGTTACCATCCCAGTTTTTGGTGGGATAATCATCCTGGCCGAATGTGATGCCCAGAATTTTTGCTGACTCTTGGGGCCCTGGAAGGGTGTCCGGGAGATCAAACGTGGGATCTCCTCCTCCCAGCCAAAGACTTTCACACTTATCCCGGTTGATCTTAGACCCGGATGCCTCCGAGTAGCGTTCCACCTCCGACATCACCACATCAACCTCCTCTCTCGAGGACACGAACATGGTGACATCATCAGCGTACGCCACTACTCTCTGGGCAACATCCAGCTCCGCCAGACTCAACCCGACTCCCGCCAACGGCCCACAATCTACCCTCCGGACGAAGGGGTCGATTGCGAACACGTATAAAAGCGGGCTCAAAGGACAACCCTGACGGACTCCGGACCCCACCTCGAAAGAGTGGCCAGACCAACCGTTCACCAGCGGGAAACTCTCTGCCCCTGTATACAAGATCTTAAGCCAATCAACAAAAGTACACGGTAAGCCATATCTCAGTAGGACGGACCAGAGGTAGTCATGGTTCACCCGATCAAATGCTTTGGCCTGATCCAGGGACAGCAGGTACCCCTTCCAGAGACCCGCACTACTCCGCTCCACTGCCTCCCTGACACTAAGGACCGCACTTAAGGTGCTTCGGCCTGGAACAGAGCAGTGCTGAGCCCCCGAAAGGAGCCGGGGTGCAAACTTCACCAGCCGATTAAACAGTATCTTGGCCAGAAGCTTCCTGTCCATATTGAGAAGAGCTATGGGCCTCCAATTCTCAATACGGCTGGGATCTTTACCCT
Source organism: Hyla sarda (assembly GCF_029499605.1). Taxonomy (NCBI): domain Eukaryota; kingdom Metazoa; phylum Chordata; class Amphibia; order Anura; family Hylidae; genus Hyla; species Hyla sarda. The sequence goes on from NC_079189.1 coordinate 20,337,985, forward strand.
TTGAGAGAAGAATCAGGGCTGACCTCCTCATTGACTTCGGCAGAGTGCCCGAGGAGAGACACTCATTGAATACCTCAGTCAAGAGGGGAGCTAAAGACTCCTTAAAGGCCCTGTACCACTCGGATGTTAAGCCATCCGGACCTGGTGACTTCTTGGGGGCAAGCCCCTCGATCGCCAGTCTCACTTCCTCTTCCCTGATTTCTTCTGCCAAAACATCAAGAGAGGGGTCTACCCCTGGCTCAGGAATGGTTTCAGCCAGGAAAGCCAACATCCTGTTTTGATCTAGATCCTTCCTTCCCAAGAGGTGCGAGTAGAAGGATCTGACGACCTCCAGGATCCCTGATCTGGACCGAGTCAGAGATCCTGTACTATCGATCAGTCCTGAAATGACTTTACTACTCACTGACATCTTACAGTTTCTGTAAGGGTCGGGCGAGCGGTATTTCCCGAAATCCCTCTCAAAAACCAAGGATGCGTGTGTTACGCCGAGCGCTCCGGGTCCCCGCTCCTCCCCGGAGCGCTCGCTACACTCTCCTCACTGCAGCGCTCCGGTCAGATCCACTGACCCGGGGCGCTGCGATACCGCCTCCAGCCGGGATGCGATTCGCGATGCGGGTAGCGCCCGCTCGCGATGCGCACCCCGGCTTCCGTACCTGACTCGCTCTCCGTCGGTCCTGTCCCGGCGCGCGCGGCCCCGCTCCCTAGGGCGCGCGCGCGCCGGGTCTTTGCGATTTAAAGGGCCACTGCGCCGCTGATTGGCGCAGTGGTTCCAATTAGTGTGTTCACCTGTGCACTTCCCTATATCACCTCACTTCCCCTTCACTTCCTTGCCGGATCTTGTTGCCATCGTGCCAGTGAAAGCGTTTCCTTGTGTGTTCCTAGCCTGTGTTCCAGACCTCCTGCCGTTGCCCCTGACTACGATCCTTGCCGCCTGCCCCGACCTTCTGCTACGTCCGACCTTGCTTCTGTCTACTCCCTTGTACCGCGCCTATCTTCAGCAGTCAGAGAGGTTGAGCCGTTGCTAGTGGATACGACCTGGTCACTACCGCCGCAGCAAGACCATCCCGCTTTGCGGCGGGCTCTGGTGAAAACCAGTAGTGACTTAGAACCGATCCACTAGCACGGTCCACGCCAATCCCTCTCTGGCACAGAGGATCCACTACCTGCCAGCCGGCATCGTGACAGTAGATCCGGCCATGGATCCCGCTGAAGTTCCTCTGCCAGTTGTCGCTGACCTCACCACGGTGGTCGCCCAGCAGTCACAACAGATAGCGCAACAAGGCCAACAGCTGTCTCAACTGACCGTGATGCTACAGCAGCTACTACCACAGCTTCAGCAATCATCTCCTTCGCCAGCTCCTGCACCTCCTCCGCAGCGAGTGGCCGCTTCAGGCCTACGACTATCCTTGCCGGATAAATTTGATGGGGACTCTAAGTTTTGCCGTGGCTTTCTTTCCCAATGTTCCCTGCACTTGGAGATGATGTCGGACCAGTTTCCTACTGAAAGGTCTAAGGTGGCTTTCGTAGTCAGCCTTCTGTCTGGAAAAGCCCTGTCTTGGGCCACACCGCTCTGGGACCGCAATGACCCCGTCACTGCCTCTGTACACTCCTTCTTCTCGGAAATTCGAAGTGTCTTTGAGGAACCTGCCCGAGCCTCTTCTGCTGAGACTGCCCTGTTGAACCTGGTCCAGGGTAATTCTTCCGTTGGCGAGTATGCCGTACAATTCCGTACTCTTGCTTCAGAATTATCCTGGAATAATGAGGCCCTCTGCGCGACCTTTAAAAAAGGCCTATCCAGCAACATTAAAGATGTTCTGGCCGCACGAGAAATTCCTGCTAACCTACATGAACTCATTCACCTAGCCACTCGCATTGACATGCGTTTTTCCGAAAGGCGTCAGGAGCTCCGCCAGGATATGGACTCTGTTCGCACGAGGCGTTTTTTCTCCCCGGCTCCTCTCTCCTCTGGTCCCCTGCAATCTGTTCCTGTGCCTCCCGCCGTGGAGGCTATGCAGGTCGACCGGTCTCGCCTGACACCTCAAGAGAGGACACGACGCCGCATGGAGAATCTCTGCCTGTACTGTGCCAGTACTGAACACTTCCTGAAGGATTGTCCTATCCGTCCTCCCCGCCTGGAAAGACGTACGCTGACTCCGCACAAAGGTGAGACAGTCCTTGATGTCTACTCTGCTTCTCCACGTCTTACTGTGCCTGTGCGGATATCTGCCTCTGCCTTCTCCTTCTCTACTATGGCCTTCTTGGATTCCGGATCCGCAGGAAATTTTATTTTGGCCTCTCTCGTCAACAGGTTCAACATCCCGGTGACCAGTCTCGCCAGACCCCTCTACATCAATTGTGTAAATAATGAAAGATTGGACTGTACCATACGTTTCCGCACGGAGCCCCTTCTAATGTGCATCGGATCTCATCACGAGAAGATTGAACTTTTGGTCCTCCCCAATTGCACTTCCGAAATTCTCCTTGGACTTCCCTGGCTTCAACTTCATTCTCCAACCCTGGATTGGTCCACTGGGGAGATCAAGAGTTGGGGGTCCTCTTGTTCCAAGGACTGCCTAAAACCGGTTCCCAGTAACCCTTGCCGTGACTCTGTGGTTCCTCCTGTAACCGGTCTCCCTAAGGCCTATATGGACTTTGCGGATGTTTTTTGCAAAAAACAAGCTGAGACTCTACCTCCCCACAGGCCTTATGATTGTCCTATTGACCTCCTCCCGGGCACTACTCCACCCCGGGGCAGAATTTATCCTCTGTCCGCCCCAGAGACTCTTGCCATGTCTGAATACGTCCAGGAAAATTTAAAAAAGGGCTTTATCCGTAAATCCTCCTCTCCTGCCGGAGCCGGATTTTTCTTTGTGTCCAAGAAAGATGGCTCTCTACGTCCTTGCATTGACTACCGCGGTCTTAATAAAATCACGGTAAAGAACCGCTACCCCCTACCCCTCATCTCTGAACTCTTTGATCGCCTCCAAGGTGCCCACATCTTTACCAAACTGGACTTAAGAGGTGCTTATAATCTCATCCGCATCAGAGAGGGGGATGAATGGAAAACGGCATTTAATACTAGAGATGGACACTTTGAGTATTTGGTCATGCCTTTCGGCCTGTGCAACGCCCCTGCCGTCTTCCAAGACTTTGTTAATGAAATTTTTCGTGATCTCTTATACTCCTGTGTTGTTGTATACCTGGACGATATTCAGATTTTTTCTGCCAATCTAGAAGAACACCGCCAGCATGTCCGTATGGTTCTTCAGAGACTTCGTGACAATCAACTCTATGCCAAGATAGAGAAATGTCTGTTTGAATGCCAATCTCTTCCTTTCCTAGGATACTTGGTCTCTGGCCAGGGACTACAAATGGATCCAGACAAACTCTCTGCCGTCTTAGATTGGCCACGCCCCTCCGGACTCCGTGCTATCCAGCGTTTTTTGGGGTTCGCCAATTATTACAGGCAATTTATTCCACATTTTTCTACCGTTGTGGCTCCTATCGTGGCTTTAACCAAAAAAAATGCCGATCCCAAGTCTTGGCCTCCTCAAGCGGAAGACGCCTTTAAACGGCTCAAGTCTGCCTTTTCTTCGGCTCCTGTGCTCTCCAGACCTGACCCATCTAAACCCTTCCTATTGGAGGTTGATGCCTCCTCAGTGGGAGCTGGAGCTGTCCTTCTACAAAAAAATTCTTCCGGGCATGCTGTTACTTGTGGTTTTTTTTCTAGGACCTTCTCTCCGGCGGAGAGGAACTACTCCATCGGGGATCGAGAGCTTCTAGCCATTAAATTAGCACTTGAGGAATGGAGGCATCTGCTGGAGGGATCAAGATTTCCAGTTATTATTTACACCGATCACAAGAACCTCTCCTACCTCCAGTCTGCCCAACGGCTGAATCCTCGCCAGGCCAGGTGGTCTCTGTTCTTTGCCCGATTTAATTTTGAAATTCACTTTCGGCCTGCCGATAAGAACATTAGGGCCGATGCTCTCTCTCGTTCCTCGGATGCTTCGGAAATTGAACTCTCTCCGCAACACATCATTCCTCCTGACTGCCTGATTTCCACTTCTCCAGCCTCCATCAGGCAAACTCCTCCAGGAAAAACCTTCGTTTCTCCATGCCAACGCCTCGGAATCCTCAAATGGGGTCACTCCTCCCATCTCGCAGGTCATGCAGGCATCAAGAAATCTGTGCAACTCATCTCTCGCTTCTATTGGTGGCCGACTCTGGAGACGGATGTCGTGGACTTTGTGCGAGCCTGCACTATCTGTGCCCGGGATAAGACTCCTCGCCAGAAGCCCGCTGGTTTTCTTCATCCTCTGCCTGTCCCCGAACAGCCTTGGTCTCTGATTGGTATGGATTTTATTACTGACTTACCCCCTTCCCGTGGCAACACTGTTATTTGGGTGGTCGTTGATCGATTCTCCAAAATGGCACATTTCATCCCTCTTCCTGGTCTTCCTTCAGCGCCTCAGTTGGCTAAACAATTTTTTGTACACATTTTTCGTCTTCACGGGTTGCCTACGCAGATCGTCTCGGATAGAGGCGTCCAATTCGTGTCTAAATTCTGGAGGGCTCTCTGTAAACAACTCAAGATTAAATTAAACTTTTCTTCTGCATATCATCCTCAATCCAATGGACAAGTAGAAAGAATTAACCAGGTCTTGGGTGATTATTTACGACATTTTGTTTCCTCCCGCCAGGATGACTGGGCAGATCTTCTACCATGGGCCGAATTCTCGTATAACTTCAGAGTCTCTGAATCTTCCTCCAAATCCCCATTTTTCGTGGTGTACGGCCGTCACCCTCTTCCCCCCCTCCCTACCCCCTTGCCCTCTGGTCTGCCCGCTGTGGATGACATTTCTCGTGATCTTTCCATCATATGGAGAGAGACCCAAAATTCTCTCTTACAGGCTTCATCACGCATGAAGAAGTTCGCGGATAAGAAAAGAAGAGCTCCTCCCATTTTTTCTCCTGGAGACAAGGTATGGCTCTCCGCTAAATATGTCCGCTTCCGTGTCCCTAGCTACAAGTTGGGACCACGCTATCTTGGTCCTTTCAAAATTTTGTGCCAGATTAATCCTGTCTCTTACAAACTTCTTCTTCCTCCTTCTCTTCGTATTCCTAATGCCTTTCACGTTTCTCTTCTTAAGCCACTTATCATCAACCGTTTCTCTCCCAAATTTGTTTCCCCCACTCCTGTTTCCGGCTCCTCGGACATCTTCTCCGTCAAAGAGATTCTGGCATCCAAAAAGGTCAGAGGGAAAAATTTTTTTTTAGTTGATTGGGAGGGTTGTGGTCCAGAAGAGAGATCCTGGGAACCTGAGGATAATATCCTAGACAAAAGTCTGCTCCTCAGGTTCTCAGGCTCTAAGAAGAGGGGGAGACCCAAGGGGGGGGGTACTGTTACGCCGAGCGCTCCGGGTCCCCGCTCCTCCCCGGAGCGCTCGCTACACTCTCCTCACTGCAGCGCTCCGGTCAGATCCACTGACCCGGGGCGCTGCGATACCGCCTCCAGCCGGGATGCGATTCGCGATGCGGGTAGCGCCCGCTCGCGATGCGCACCCCGGCTTCCGTACCTGACTCGCTCTCCGTCGGTCCTGTCCCGGCGCGCGCGGCCCCGCTCCCTAGGGCGCGCGCGCGCCGGGTCTTTGCGATTTAAAGGGCCACTGCGCCGCTGATTGGCGCAGTGGTTCCAATTAGTGTGTTCACCTGTGCACTTCCCTATATCACCTCACTTCCCCTTCACTTCCTTGCCGGATCTTGTTGCCATCGTGCCAGTGAAAGCGTTTCCTTGTGTGTTCCTAGCCTGTGTTCCAGACCTCCTGCCGTTGCCCCTGACTACGATCCTTGCCGCCTGCCCCGACCTTCTGCTACGTCCGACCTTGCTTCTGTCTACTCCCTTGTACCGCGCCTATCTTCAGCAGTCAGAGAGGTTGAGCCGTTGCTAGTGGATACGACCTGGTCACTACCGCCGCAGCAAGACCATCCCGCTTTGCGGCGGGCTCTGGTGAAAACCAGTAGTGACTTAGAACCGATCCACTAGCACGGTCCACGCCAATCCCTCTCTGGCACAGAGGATCCACTTCCTGCCAGCCGGCATCGTGACAGCGTGCCTATCGTACTGACACCTCATCAGCAAGGATTTCACTCTGGAGATATCCTCTCGGCTACCTCCAGTCGAAACAAGAAGCTCGAGTTTCCTCCTCAGTCCCTGATACAGGCGATACCTGTTCAGGGACCTGAGGCTCGAGAGCTGGCGGAAGAACCCCGCAACCCTCTTCTTGAATATCTCCCACCACTCTGACTTACTTCTACAAAGGTCCAGTAAAGGTACCTGACTCTGAAGAAAATCCTCAAAGGACTGTCTTACCTCAGCTTCCTCCAGGAGGGACGAATTCAGCTTCCAATAACCTTTACCCATCCGGAGGGTCTCTGAAACATTCAAGGAAAAAGAAATCATACAGTGATCGGAGAACTCCACCTCAACCACGGACACTGCGGAAGAGACGGCTTCCTCCTTCAAATAAAACCTGTCTATTCTAGACCTGCAGCTACCTCGATGATAGGTGAAACCCGCGTGGCCTGAGGGGCTCCGAATGTGGGCATCCTCTAGGCGAGCTTCCCTAACTATACTATTGAGAGCTATGCTATCATAAGCCAACCGATCATTGGAACCTCTCCTATCTTGGGACCTTGTGACAGTATTGAAGTCCCCTCCAAAGATCACTTGCCGGCTAGTAAAAAGAAAGGGCTTAATCCTCATAAAGAGATCTTTACGGTCCCACTTGGTTTGTGGGGCGTAGATGTTAATGAGCCGGAGCTCTTGTCCCTTCATGAGGACATCTAAGATCAGGCACCTCCCCATTTCTAACTCAATAACGCGTCGGCATTCAACCGGAGCGGTAAAAAGGACCGCCACCCCACTATACGGCTCAGCCGCAAGAGACCAGTGGGAGGGGCCACGCCTCCACTCTCTCCTGGCTTTTACCAGGGAGGCTAGATCTGACAACCTGGTCTCCTGCAGATACAAAATATCGGCTTCAACACGGCCGAGAAAATCAAAGGCTGCGAATCTAGCCTTATCAGACTTTATGCTGGCACAGTTAAAAGATGCCAGCATCAATGGGGTGAGTGCCGCCATCATGGGTGATCGAGTTAGACGGCCCTAACCCCATCATTTCTGTCTTTTCTTCACCCCCTCATCCCCAGACGAGGAGGCTTCCTTCTCTTTGGACCGTTTTTTTGATTCTGACAGGTCCATTTTTGAATCCCCATCTCCACCTGGCTCCGGTTTGGCCCCATCCCCTGAGGAAATTGCCCCTTCAGGACAGGGCCCAGTTCCCCCTGGAGGCTTCCCAACTTCAGGCACCCCATCCTCGACCCCCTCCTCCAAGGAAGGGGAGGAGATGTCTTCAAGGACAGAGTACCGGTTAGACAGATCAATCAGAGGGGGGGCAGGTAAGTTTCCGCTTGGGACCTGGTCCGTAGCACGGGGACTAGAGGGCTCCGACCTCTTCTTTCCCCTTTTATTGCCCTTCTTTTTTGGCCGCTCTTCACCCTCCTCATCCACACTTTCATAGTGGGAGGAATCGGAAAGATCGGCCTTGCTGCCCTCTTCTCTACAGATTCTCCTCATTTCCTCATCCAGCACATTCTCCTCCAGGGCCTCAGCAGTTTCAGGACTAACCTCTGGAGCAGGGTCAGAAGCTACCCCTGCCACATGGGAACTCTCCAGCTCCCTGCTCCTTCTGCGATTACCCTCCCGCCTCAGCTTGGCGGGACTTTTCCTCTTCACTGACCCTGTTGCACCTTCACCCGCACTCGTGCCCTCCCCAGCTGAAGCAACATTACTGCCATCTCCAGCCAAGGTGACCGTCGCACGGGCAAAGGCGCTAGGACAACGGCTGAAAGGGTGTCCTAAGACACCACACAGATGACACCGGATCTGCCTACAGGATGCGGCAAGATGACTTACCCCACCGCACAGTGCACAGACCTGCACGGTACAGGCTGCGCTAAAGTGAGTGGGGCTGCCACACCTGTGACAGACCTTGGGCTGCCCCTGGTAGAAAACTTGGATTCTGTCTCTCCCAAGAAAAGCAGCTGATGGGATGTGGGCAACAGTGCACCCCGAACGCTTCAGTTTGACGGAAAACGTCCAGGCCCCAGACCAGATCCCATGTTCATCATAGTTCTTTTTTGGCATGTCCGTCACATCCCCATATCGGCTGAGCCAGGTCATGATGTCATAGCAAGATAGTGACTCGTTACGTGTCAAAACGGTCACTTTCTTGACCAAATTCTGACGGGATATCGCCTTTACGGCAAAATCCCGCCAGCCGGGCTCGCTTTTCACCACCTCATAGTTCGCCCAGAAAAGTTCCAAACCCTCTGGCCGAGCGAAGCTGATATCAAACTCGGAAGTACCGTAGGGGTGGATCAGGGCAAAGATGTCACTTGCCCTGAATTCCATCCGGAGGAGGAGCTCAACCACCTTTCCCCGAGGCGGACACGCATCTTCGCCCCTCCACACTAAACGGACCACATTCCTACGGCCACTTTCCTGCCCGGATGTCGGGAGGGACCAGACCACCTCCCCATTTTGTTCTCGGAAGGCGCCTAAGCCGTGTCTTTCTATCCAAAAAGACAGGTCAACCTCACCCCTCCCCTCTACCTGGATCGACCTGTCTCCCCTTCGTAGAGCCTCCAGGAGGCGCTGTTGCAAGTGACCCCCAGAGCCAGATGGAGATGGGGATCCCCCGGCAGTGACGCTGGCATAGCTTCTGGGGGGCAGTCGAACCGGAAACCAAACCAGGACCATTATTCTTGACAGAAATATCAGCCATAACACCTCTCTCTCCCATTCCACTACCGCTCCTCACCTGCATTTCACTAGCACCCCTCTCTTGCACCCCACTTACACCCCTCTCTTGCACCCCACTTGCACCCCTCTCCTGCACTCCACTTGCACTCCTCTCTTGCACCCCTCTCTTGTACCCCACTTGCACCCCTCTCTTTCACTCCACTTGCACCCCTCTCTTGCACCCCACTTGCACCCCTCTCTTGCCCACCACTTGCACCCCTCTCTTGCACTCCACAAGTTCCCCCCTCATCCACACTGCTACCACAACTCCTCCCATGCACACCACCATAATTCACATTTTGCACATTACCATTTTTGCTCTCACTTTCACTCTTGCCTACACTCTCCCTTGGTGTGTTACAGACTGGGCTGGCTGGGTCTTTTGCATGTTTAATGGCTGCCGGTTTCAGAATTGGCGCTGCATAGTTCTTTCTTCCCGTCTCTTGGGGTGCAGACACATGCTCCGCCTCTGACATAGGTGGCCACGCCCCCTCACAAAATGACTGTCCCTCCGGACTCACTCCCGCTACAGCCGACGCACAGGGAACCTGGGTCAGGGGTAGCAATGGTGGCACATACCGATACAGTGTCCATATCCCCCTCACTCACATTGCCCTCCTCACCTCCATCACCTTCCTCCATCTCCTCCTCCTCACTGCGGCAATCCTTATCTTGCTGACTTTCACCACCTCTGGAGGCCCTCATGCTGGAGAACCTCTCTTCATGAATTAGCTTCTCACCAAGAAACCCAGCACCCTCCACAATGTCCGATCTCCTCCTCACAAGCTCCTCCACCTCTTTCTTAGAGACCTCACCTTGGTGTTGAATGCTGATCTCTTTGCCTTAGGTGCCTGATCCGCTTGATAGATGGCAAACTTTAGATCTTCTCTAAGGCCACGAAGCTGCTTTCCAAGCTGTTCATATTCAGCCATCTTCGCCTGGATTCTTGATCCAAAGGTCGCCAGTGATTCTCTGTTCCCCTTTTCCCCCCATTGCTGGGGTTGTGAGGGTCCAGAGACAGCTGCCTTCACTGCACTCCTCTGCCTGGAAGAGCTTCTTTTCCTTGCAGGGCTTTTGCTGGAGGCTTTGCAGCTCCCAGCTGAGGACGGGGGAGGGGGCACCACATTACTGTGAGCCCTGGTTGTTCTCCTAATTCCGTCCGGATTGTTGGCCGTGGCATTTTCCTTGACACCCCCCGCCGGCCGGGTATGGGGAGTGCAAGATGAAGCTCCAGATCCCCTGGGCTCCATAGCAGGAGAACCTACCCAGGTGTATGCCACACACCTGGGGAGGGGTGGATGGAAATCACTGCTTCTGTGGAAGTCTCAGGAGCTCAGCAGAACACAACCTCTCTCCAGAGCTGTACTCACTATTCTGCTGGTGAGGTCCCTGTGTTCATACATTACATTACTTATCCTGTACTGATCCTGAGTTATATCCTGTATTGTGGTTGGATTCTTATATGTACCGTAAGTAGGGTACCATTTGCATGGATAATTCGGCCTGGGGTGTGCCTGGCCGGCCGTGAAGGGTATCCCATAGAAAGGGGGATACCCTGAGTGTAACTGTAGAAAAAATGGGGAGGGAGGGTGGGGACGCCTTGCATGCTGCCGACAGCACCTTTGTGGATGAGGTGGGAATTTAAGGACCAGACTCCTCCCAGAAATTAGGTTAACCGTTTCAGCTAGCCTCCACTTGTGGTCGGATTCTTATATGTACCGTAAGTAGGGTACCATTTGCATGGATAATTCGGCCTGGGGTGTGCCTGGCCGGCTGTGAAGGGTATCCTATAGAAAGGGGGCAAAAATACATCAGTAAGGTAATGCATGAATTAATGGTTAAGTATAACCTACTTCATATAAACCCGAAATAGACAAAATGCTGCAGTTAACAGCCGGGGGTTGGAACCTGTCAATGGAACAGAGCGATAAAAGTGCCCTAACTTACTTAACATCTAAGTGCAAACTGACAAAGAGAAGCCCCTACCCAGAAGCTGGCTCAGCTGTTATGGAGCCAAAACCAATCAGGAATTCTGGATATACCACTTGGCACTACTGGACGCATAGTGCCTACCAGAATGGTACTACCAGGGTGCACATGGATAAAGGTAACCCACATGACAGAGATAGGAAATGTTGGAGAATTGCTAGATAGACAGAAGGTACAATGAGTCGGTTAGATTGAGAAGTGGCCAAAACACAGACGTCAGTAGGTATTTAGATAGGTAGTGCGTGGAGGGAAAAAAAAATTTGCATGTGTCCCGTGCTACACATATAAGTATTCCTATTGAACCATGCTATAAATAAGTGACAACAAAAGAAAGACCCACATAGACAAAACTTAAAAGAATATAATGTACTTAACCTGAGGTTTCGTGTACCAGTAAGGCAGTATCCTCATACTTGCAGGCGTAAAGAAGATAATTACTGCTAAGCCCTGAGGCTTATCGCAAAAGAAAATATACATGACCAGCAGGTTACAAAGACCAATATGGGCAAATATACCAACATGTACATTTTTGACAAGACAAACATACAACAAAAGGCCCGGAAGCTACATCCACACCAAAGAACTTAACACTAAGACGTGTACAGCTAAGACCACAATCAGAGGCATAGTAACAAACATAAGAGGAAGATAGAGATGACAACATGAGGCTCGTGGACTGACAATTTGCCTCAGACAGAATCGTACAAAAACAAAAGACAACAAGGAACAAGAAAGTTCGTAATGTACAAAGGAATCACAACAATATGAAGGCTCGAGGATTGTCGGGCAGCCTATCTCTCACGGGAGCATGTGACGTACGAAAGCATGTAAAGTGACAACTTAAAGCTTACCTGGAATGGCGAGGTCAAACTGACTGTAACAAGGTGTATAAAATGACCAAAAAGGAAACTATAAAGATGAGGCTTTACGGATTGACGACAGCAATCAGCCTCCAACCACACCGAACGTATAGGGCTAAGAGGTAAAACAACCTGGTCATACCTGCTTGAGTATCCTAGGAATGTTGCCATCTATAGTGATGTTTACCATACCGGACCTGCCTACAAGAACAACGTGACGCTATAACAGCCAAATATGCCTGACTTAAGCACATGAAAACGTGAGTGTAATACTATGACCACAGCCTAAAATACTTGACTTGCGTACATAACGTAAGCATAAAGTGACAGAGCTGAAACCAAAGAATGGGACAATAAACTTTGGAACGTACACTGTAAGGAACTGTATGCATATTACCCTGTAGGGAAATGTAAGTATGTCACACTGTAGGTAATCGTACGTATGTCACACTGTATGGTACCGTATGTATCGTATGCATGTCACACTGCAAGGTTGAAGCATGGTATATCACTTGAAGTAACGTAAACGCCGTATAACATAAGCGATCTGCCTCTAACAGGGGCATCACAGTATGTGATGAACAAAACAAAAGATGACAAGAGGCTCATAGATTGATGATACAATCTGCCCCAGACAAGTACGTTTGTAATGTACAAAGGAATGGCAACAATATGAAGGTTCGAGGATTGTCGGGCAGCCTCTCTCTCACGGGAGAGTGTGATGTACAAAAGGCATGTAAGTGAGGACTTAAAGCTTACCTGGAATGGTGAGATCAAACTGGCTGTAACAAGGCATGTGTAAAGACCAGAAAGGAAACTATAAAGATGAGGTTATACGGATTAACAATAGCAATCAGCCTCCAACCACGCCGAACATAAATAGCTAAGAGGTAAAACAACCTAGCGTACATGACGTAAGCATAACATGACAGAGGTGAACCAAAAACCGGGACAATATCTATGAAAAATACACTGTAAGGAACTGCATGCGTATTACCCTGTAGGGAAATTCATGTATATCCCACTGTATGTAACCGTACGTATGTCACACTGTAAGGAACTGTAAGCGCATTACCCTGTAGGGAACGATATGTATGTCACACTGTAGGGAACCGTATGCATAGTACCCTGTAGGGACCTGTATGTATATGATACTGTAGGGAACCGTTAACGTTGAAGCATGATATATCGCTACAAGTAACGTAAGCACCGTAAAACATCTCCGGAAACATCAAGGTGCTGTATATGAGCTTATAGTGACGTAGGCTCTGAACAACATTAATGTTCAACATAACAGCTAATTAACCACTAATACACAGTATATATAAGCCAGAGTAACAAACACAAATTACCAGCAGTAGTAACATAGGCCCATATGTCAGCTAAAATAATTTTAAATGCCCAGTACATCTGCTACAGTAACATGAGCCCCAAGTAACATTAATGTACCGTATATCAGTTATTAACACTACCACATGGCATAAATAGTTACTAGTTATGTAATGCAAATTATCAGCTACAGTAACATAAGCACCGTATGACCACTATAGGGACAAAAATGCACCACATCACAGCTATGAAATGTAACACAGTATCAGTTATATTAACACAAAGCCCAGTATATCAATTATACCAAAACGAGCACAGTATATACGCTATGGTATCAACGCCTGGTACTGAATATCGATATAATAATGTGAATCACGGTATCAGCTCAGGTAACGCATGCCATGGGAACTAATGTAGCATAAATGTCATAGTTACGTATGCACCATGTGCCAGCTTTAGAAAGGTATACATAATTTTATGTAATGTGCCTGCTGTAGGAATATTTGCGTAGTGTGAACGTTATGAGGTAAAATGACTCATGTTCAATGAGAAACATAAGAGTAACATGACAGCGCTGAACATGTAAAACGTGACCACAAGCCATGAAAACAATACTGTAAGAAACATATGTGGGTCACATTGAAGGAAGATGTACATGTTAAACCGCTAGGGAAGCAGATGCACCTACACCGAGTAGGAACCTGGAGTAATGCTGTGTTGAACACAAGCGTGGTATACTGTGTGGACATAGCATGGAACACTATGTAGAAGGTAAGCGTGGTATACTGTGAGACATAGCATGAAACACTATGTAGAAGGTAAGCGTGGTATACTGTGGGACATAGCATGGAACACTATGTAGAAGGTAAGCGTGGTATACTGTGAAACATAGCATGAAACACTATGTAGAAGGTAAGTGTGGTATACTGTGGGACATAGCATGGAACACTGTGGAAGGTAAGTGTGGTATACTGTGTGAGACATAAGCACGGAACACTAGGTAGAAGGTAAGCGTGGTATACTGTGTGGACATAAGCACGGAACACTATGTGGAAGGTAAGCGTGGTGTACTGTGTGGACATAAGCACGGAACAGTATGTGGAAGGTAAGCGTGGCATACTGTGTGGACCTGAGCACAGAACACTATGTGGAATATAAGCGTGGTATGCTGTGTCGAAGTAAGCCCGGAACACTATGTGGACGATAAGCGTGGTATACTGTGTGGGAACATATGGCAGTACACAATTTTGCTCGTTAACTGCTATTGCAACTGAGTGGAAACACAATCATGGTGCAGTTGTGTAGAATGTAGCCGTGATCCAGGAAGCTAAGTGATGTCAGTACCCTGGATGAAATGAATACGTGTTATCCTGTATGAGCCGTATGCGTGATAGATGCAGGGAAACATAGGCGTGTATGGTAACGTAACAGAACGCTGTAAGGAAACATGTGTGGCGCATTGTGAAATGAAAATGTGGAATACCATGTGGTATCATATGCAAGGACATCCTATCACACCTGACCTTCAGCATGAACAACGTATACAGGAGCAGTTCCACATCAGACACACTTCTGCACACATGTAGCCGTACCACAGCAGACACATTCCCATTAGTGTTGCTCGAGAATATTCGCAATTCGAATTTTATTCACGAATATCGCATATTCGCGAATTTGCGAATATTCGCAAATATAGCACTATATATTCACTATTCCGAATATTCGTTTATTTTTATAATTTTTTTTCACAGTACACATCACAGTGATCATCCCTCTCTGCTTCCAGCTTGTGTGGTGTAAAGAAGGCTGTAATACTACTGTGCGAGACCGGCATACGAATTTTCGCATATGCGAAACTTTGCGTATGCTAATTTTCGCATATGCAAATTTTCGCTTATGCTAATTTTATTTTTGCATATGGAAATTTTCACATATGCTAATCTTCCACATATGCAAATTTTCGCTTATGCTAATTTTCGCATATGCTAGATTTCGTATATGCGAAAATAAACGTGAATATTACGAATATGCGAATTTGGCGAATATATGACGAATATTCGTCCATATATTCGTGAAATATCGCGAATTCGAATATGGCCTATGCCGCTCAACACTAATTCCCATATACAGGGACAGCTTATGCAAGTTACATAACCGGATAACCTGAACTGCACAACAAGAAATGTTTATCAATCAACTTCCTGAAGAACGTTACCCCTGGCAACCTTGCACGGCCTCCAGGGGTGCCCCTCAGTAAATTGCAAGGCGGCGCTCAGCAACTTTTCCTCACACACCGCTACCGTGTGCGCCCGTAACTAGTATGCAGTGTACCCAAAGCAGGACTTGTGCACAGATGCCGCTCTGCAACACTTACATGCTGCATGTATGCCAGTTACAATGGCGCCGAATAAACAAAGCAGGCTCATGCACATGTAATACCTAGCTAGCCACCCACTGCATGGCTGCAATGTAGGAACAGGATGTGACCACTGGCCTAGACAGGAAACCGATCAGAATGACGCCTTGCATGCTGATGAAAGCACTGCTGACCGCTGCGCCGCGGCCTCCGGGAAGAAGCCTGCCACCACTGCCATCTTGCGAATCGCGTGGCGCCTCTCAGGAGAGGGGACAGAGGTGTCCGGAGGCGCCTAAGAGGCTCTCGCAGCGAAGGAACCCTCACGTGCAGCGAAGGGACCCTCACGTGCAGCGAAGGGACCCTCACGTGCAGCGAGTGCACGCTAGACAACAAACAAGCCGCAGGAGTTAAACTTACCTATGCTTCCCTGCGGGTACTCCCGTTCTCCTGCCATATATCCTCACCACAGCTGAGCCTGTGTAGCTGTAGTGCGCATGCAGTGGGAGAGACATTTGGAACCGACCTGCTGATTCTGTTGAGGGAGAGCGGGCTTATCCAGGGGGACCTCCGCTCAGCCCAGTGGAGGCGAACAAAGTGACTGCCAGAACTTAGGGAAACTTAAAGAAAGAACATAGAGCCTGTTTTCGCCCTGCATTTTCTTTAACAGTGTTATACAACCTCTCAGCCGGCTGCTATACATAGCTGGTACAGGACTGCACTACTGACCTACTACACCACTAAAGTATATCTGTGCTGAGCGCGCTCCTCAACCATTTCCCTCTTAGCAAAGAACTCACACAAGAGAGAAGTTATTGTTAATACAATTGCTGTCTTGACATTGTTTGCTGATAAATCAGTCATTGATGCCTTTACAAGAGAACCTTGCATGATATCAATATTCCTCCTTGATTATACTGAGGACCTCAGGTTTCTCTTCAGCCCTCTGCTGCCACCTTGTGGACACTCACAGTACTGCGCCTCCATATACTTACAATTATCAATCCTGTGCAGCTCCAGTATAGGGTGTGTTTCTTGCTCTGTACACACAGTATACCCCCTGGCGTGCCAGCAGCCGATAGCTGGTAAAACTGCTTTACTGATATCTATGCGCTTTGCGATAATAATGACGCTATGAAGTAACATCATACTTCTAAGGGACTGTTCAGTGTCTATTATACTACTACCGGCATGCACTTCGCCCCCCCCCCCCCCCACCCTTTCCTAAATACTGAATGACTTTCTATCAACAGCCTCCAACTACATGATGGTCAAGATTGGATCGCCTATATCCAGAAACAATTCTCCATATCGTAAAAAAGGCGCAATAGAGATCTTTGTGAAACGTTCTGGGAAGTCCGACCCCTCAAAACCCTCAGACATGACATCTAAACAGGATAAACCGCAGACTCCTTAATCTCGCAAAGACATGATGGCGGACTGTATGCATGACTCAGAGGAATTAGTACTAGACAATGCATTACCGCTCTCCTGCACATTCATGGACAGATTGCTTAGAAATGCCTTGGAATCGGTCTCTGAAGATTTACAAGAACTAAAATCTGATATCAAGCAAATAGGCCACAGAGTTGAGCAGCTGGAATCCACCCAATCACATGTGGTCGCATACACGGCAGCTACGACCACAGCTTTAGCTTCTTGTCAAACCCATCTCAACAAAGTTATTGATTGGCTTGAAGACCAGGATAATCGCGGCAGGCGGAACAATCTACGAATCAATGGCCTTCCGGAAAGTGTCTTACTGGAATCTCTCCACTCAACACTGAAACTCGTCTTTATACGCATCCTGGGGGATTCATACCCCCTTGAAATCCAAATTGAACGGGCCCACAGGTCGCTACAAGCCAAACCTAAAGCTAAAGACCCTCCCAGGGATGTGATATGCCGCCTCATGAACTCTACAGTGAGAGATGAAATACTTCGGAAGGCGAGATCCATATCTGACCTCTCGTTCGAGGGTTCACCGCTAGCCGTGTTCCAACACCTGGCTAGGATTACCTTGTCTAAGAGGTGGATGCTGCGCCCACTGACAATGTTCCTTTGTTCCAAAAACATTGTATACAGATGGTTGTTTCCATTTGGCATTTCCTTTGTTGTGGAGGGCAAGAGATACACCATCAGGGTGCGACAAGACTTGACACCTGCACTTGAAGCCCTGGGTCAAAGCGACATGGACATACCGGACTGGTCGGCGGTGACCGACCTAACTGACTTGCCTACAATAACACCCCCTATGCCATGGGAAGAAGCGGGAGTCCACAAGCCGCAGAGGACCACGAAGAAGACCAATAAAATGACCCCGAAACGCTTAGATATGGACTCCGCATGAGACCTTTCTCTTCGTATTGTCTCCTTGTGTTTTCTTGCAGGTTCCCTTCGGAGGTCTGATGGACAATTGTGAAGACTCCACATTCCCAACCTGAGAGGAGACAGACTGCATTGCCTTCTAAGGTTTGACTACTCGAGCATGACAACTAGCGATTACTATAGCTGTATAACTCGCTGATTTACCAATGACAGGATGCCTGGGGGTCAATTATGTCGATATGAGGTGATTCTTAGGCACCCATCTCAATAGTAGACTAGAGCTTGCACCTAGCTCAGGTTTCTTATACCTCTTATATGTTTGAGTATAAACCAATCATAGGTTGTTGTTACTTTAGTTGCCCCACCTACACTCAAGCGTCTCACCTACGGAACCTCACACATGCCACCTACTAATGCTGCAACTGATTTCCTCCCTATGCTCTCATATATCATATTACCTTGTATCACTCTGTGTTTTGAGGTGAAATACGGAACAACGCTTATAATCTTCACTGCATTTCTAGGCACAGAAAAGACTGTTTAGATAGATGTCATCTTACGCACTTTCTTTAACCTCAGCACTGAGAGGGCATGCTTAACTCCCAATAACAGGATCTACATTATCTTTGGGGACGTTGATATCTTGCCCCCTTTGGATTCAAACTTTATTAATCTGTGGAGCCGAGTGCCTTTTGACCCTTGTTAACACCTACTCACTGTACCCTACCTTAAATATCTTGTTCTCATCAATACCCCCCCCTTCCCTACTCCACCTAACACCCCCCCAACCTCCTCTTATCCCTTCTACATCTTTCCCACTCTTCCTTAATTGCTGGTAGATCCTCTACCCTTCTACTTTATTCTACACTACTCTGGCCTGGTTCTTTTCCAGGTTCCCCAACTCCTACTACCCCCCCCCCCCCCCCAACGTTCTTTCTCCAGACTCTCTCTTCTCTCTCCCCTCTTCTTCCCTCATCCACCCCCCCTCTCCCCCCCCCTCCTCATCCCCCCTTCTCCCTCCTCCTCCCTCTCCCCCCCCCCTTTTTCCTCGCTGGTAGACGACTACTTATAATATCTGCTTTTAAGACACACTTTACAGTCTCAGGATGTTGTTTTCTTTTTTTTTTTTTTTTTATAAAAAATGTGTTCTATTCTAACCTTGGCAATTGCCACAGTTATTTGTTTGTTGACACTGTTGGTTATCACGGTGAATCAAGATAAAGCTGGTTATCCCCCCCATCCCTTTGCCCTGACCTCTTTCCTTAAAATATGCAATGTCATTAGGAAGCCCAACGATAGCTGGTGCCTTATTTTCAAATTACCATGGCCAAGTTAAAATTAGTGTCTTATAATGTAAAGGGACTCCACTCCCCAAACAAACGTACTCACATCCTTTCCCTGCTCAAAAAGGAGAATGCCTTTATTATTTTCCTTCAGGAAACACATTTCAAAACAGGATCAATTCCCAAACTGTCCACTAATTTCTATAACCTATGGTTTCACTGCACTGGCCTCACCTCAGCTTCCTGTGGAGTTTCAATTGCCTTTCATAGGGACGTTCCCTTTGTCCTTACCAATAAATTGGAATCAGATGATGGCAGAATGCTATTTCTTAAGGGTAAACTGGGCAGTGCACCATATACCTATGCATATTTATACGCACCCAATAAAGGACAGGTACAATGATTCTTATCCGCACTAGAACATCTTAAGATGTTCGCAGAAGGACCTATAGTTATGGGAGGCGATCTTAATATCGTCTTGGAGCCTCTCCGGGACTCCTCCAGGCGACGCTCAATCCACTCTTTCGCAGCACTTAGTAGACTTAGATGCAAACTTCAAGAGCTGGGCCTGGTGGATACCTGGAGAACACTCCACCCGTCCGACACTGATTACACTTTTTTCTCCGCTCCACACAGATCGCACCAGAGACTGGATTATATATTTTTCCACTCAAGCTTGCTCCCTTTTCTGATTGCGCTAACATTGGCGTCACTACCCTATCTGATCATTCACCTATAGATATAAAGATAACTTTCCCCACTTTACCTAAAAGAGACTACACTTGGCGCCTGAACGATACACTTCTTGACTCTTCTGCCGAGATGCTACATTTGTCCTCTCTCTTGAACGAATATTTTTTATTGAATACCACTCCTGAAGTGGACTCTACATATGTGTGGGAAGCTCATAAAGCTGTTATGAGGGGTCATCTTATAGCCTTGGGCAGTAGAGTGAAAAAAGAGAAACTGCGCAAAATAAATGACTTATTGAACCAAATAGCCGATCTTGAAAAGGCGCATAAACAATCGTCTGCCCAAGCCGTTTATGATCAATTAAACCACCTTAGAGACCAACTTAAAGACTTACTTAACGCAAAAAGTGCGAAATCCCTATTGTATCTCAAACATAAAATATACGCCCATGGAGATAAAGGAGGCAAAATGATGTTGATGCTGTTGAAAAGACAAAGAGAACGATCGTTCATTCACACCATTAAAACGTCAGATGGAACTTTACACACATCTACACCAGATATAGCTAAGGCATTTACAGATTACTATTCCTCCCTATACAACCTATCCAATACTTCTGCATCTCCATCAGAGAGAGTTGATTTGATATCTTCCTTCCTAGAGAAACTCAAACTTCCCTCTGTGTCGTCTGAGGAGGCCAAGAAACTAACTGAACCAGTGACACAACAGGAGATTATAAACATAATCTCCTCCTTTCCCGCAGGTAAAAGTCCTGGCCCAGATGGGTTTACTATCGCCTACTACAGAAAATTCTTAGATATACTGTCCCCCTTTCTAATAAAAACATATAATTCTTTACTGAGCAGTGGTCATTTTCCCAGGCAGTTGCTAGAAGTACACGTCGCGGTAATACCAAAAGAAGGCAAAGACCCTACATCTTGCGCTAGCTATAGGCCAATCTCACTCCTGAACATTGACATCAAAATTTGGGCTAAACTCCTGGCTATAAGAATAGGGGGTGTGCTACCGAAATTAATCAACCCAGATCAAACGGGCTTTGTGAAGGGGAGGGAGGGAAGGCACAATGTGTTGAGGGTGCTCCATGCTGTCCAATATGCCCATGTAAGTGGGAAACCACTGCTGCTTCTGGGTACAGATGTTGAAAAAGCCTTCGATAGAGTGGCATGGGACTTCATGGAGAGCACTCTGCATAAATTTAACTTCCCACCCAAATTAATATCTGCAATACTTTCCTTATACGCTGAGCCATATGCAAAAATAAAGATTAACGGTACACTGTCGCCACCCTTTATGATACGCAATGGAACTCGTCAAGGCTGCCCCCTCTCGCCCACACTATTTGTCTTGACGGTTGAGACGTTTTTACAAAGCATTCGTCAGGACCCTGGGATATTTGGCTTAAAAGTTGGCAAGCATACTCACCTTGCTTCAGCATTTGCTGATGACATATTGCTCCTTCTTACGAGACCTTGTGAATCCTTGCCTGGAGTTCTCAGGGCCCTGGCGACATATAGTGAGGTATCTAATTTTAAAGTAAATTACACCAAATCCGAAATCTTAAATATTACGGTCCCCACTAAATTGACCACGCACTTGAAGACATTAGCCCCTTTTTTATGGCCCCAAACTTCTATGAAGTATTT
Organism: Hyla sarda; assembly: GCF_029499605.1. Taxonomy (NCBI): domain Eukaryota; kingdom Metazoa; phylum Chordata; class Amphibia; order Anura; family Hylidae; genus Hyla; species Hyla sarda. The sequence goes on from NC_079189.1 coordinate 20,359,350, forward strand.
GGGAATACAATTAGATAAATCTCTCTCCCTATTGTATGAATGTAACTACGTGCCCCTCTTACGTAAACTTACCGATACGCTTAAATAATATGACGCCCTTCATCTCATGGATGGGACGTAAAAATCTCCTCCACATTTCCCATTTCCTTATACACGTTAACCCTCCTCCCAATTCACTTACCAAAACATTTCTTTCAAAAATTGAAACGCCTGTTCTCCAACTTTTTGTGGAGGCATAACAGACCTAGGTTGACTTATTCCCTACTGGCCCGCTAGAAACATATGGGGGGACTGGGGCTGCGGGACCCTGAATCACAGTATAAAGCAATGCATTTAAAATGCTGGGTGGAGTTGGTTACGGGCACCGGACTGTTACAAGGCCACGATATCGAAACTGAGCAGTTGGGAATCAACGAACTGAGCCTTTTATGGGTAACGCATAAAAAAGAGGTGGCCGCCTTACCAAACCCCCTGTTAACCCCTTAAGGACACATGACGTTCTCATACGTCTCCATGCCCGAGTCCTTAAGGACGCATGACGTATGAGAACGTCATGTGCTTTGCCGGCCCCCCGCAACCATCTGGAGCGGAGCCGGCGCCCGATGCCTGCTGAAATCGATCATGATGGCCCCCCATGTCGGCGATCGCGGCGCATCGCTCGTCAATTCAGACGAGCGATTCGCTTCGATTCCGTTCCCCGCCGCTCGCCGGGCGGGGATCGGAGCCGGATGTCTGCTGATTTCTATCAGCACACATCCCGGCAGTGTGCCGGAGGAGGTCCAGAGGACCTCCTATACCGGCGATCGCTGCAGGACGCCGGTAACTACTAACCGGCGTTCTGCAGCGGTTCCAGGTCATCAGGGTCACGTGTGACCCTGTGACCTGGATATAGATGGTGACTGGTGGTGTAGTATACACCACCAATCACCATCCATGCTGTACTGGGGGCTGGCATTGTGGCCACCCCCCTCAGTACAGTTGTGATTGGGTGGCCAAAGTGGCCACACCAATCACATAGTAATGGGAGGGGATCTGGTGGGCTAGGAGCATGTTGCTCCGTTTTGCCCGCCATTTCACAGAGATCTGGTGTGCAGGACGGAGCCCCGTGCTGCCCACCATCCCCTTAGTTAAAAAAAAGTGCCCCTTGCCCCCTTTCTGTGGCCCCTTGGCACAGAAATCCCAGGGATAGCTTTAGATTAGGTAGGGACAGGTTAGGGTTAAAAAAAAAAAAAAAATAGTTTAAAATTTTATTTTTTTCGGCGTACCTCAGTGGGTGTCCGTGGGTCCGTAGCACCTTTAGCTGCGTGACCCCGGCCCTGCTGGGTCGCTGCGGTCTGCCTTCAGCCTTTTTTTTTGGCGCAGATCTTTTTTTTTTTTTTTTTCACTAAGCGTGTGTGCGGACCCTCTTAGTTATAAAAGAGCGGTCCGCCACCGTTTGTTAAAGCCCACCCGCCGCTGATCAGTCCCGTAGTACTGATCAGCGTTTTTTTTTTTGTGGTGCCGGCGCTTTTTTTCGGGTTTTCTAGCGTGTTTTTGCACCCATAGGCGGTCCGTGCCACCAGTAGCAGGCGTGTACTGTGTGGCCGGACCGTATCTGTGTGTGCGGCGTGCCTCACCGCTGTCAGTGATTTATCACTGATCAGCTTTTTTTTTTGTGGTAAAGGCACCTTTTTCGATTAACGCATATTTTTTTTTGCACCCATAGGCAGTCCGTGCCAAAAGTAGCAGGCGTGTACTGTGTGGGCGGACCGTACCTGTGTGTGCAGCCTGTCCCACCGCTGTCGGTGATTTATCACTGATCAGCGTTTTTTTTTTGGTTCAGGGGGGTGCATTTTTTTCGGGGTAAAGCGTTTTTTTATTTAATTTTTTGGGTTTTTTGTGTGGGGGTCTGTGAACAAGCCACCAGCCACTGTCCTGGGCTGAGTGGCCGGACCCCCCACTGACTTCAAGTGCTAATCAGTGCGCACACCACTGATTACATAAACGCTTATTTTTTTGGCACAGGGTTTTTTTTGCGCTAGAAGTCCCCCTTTTTTTTAAAAGTCCCCTTTTTATTTTATATTTTTTTCTGTTAGGCGGGTTAGTTTAGTTAGGTTAGGTTAGGGCGGGTTAGGGCGGGTTAGGGAGGTAGTATCGCACCCCATGCAGCACACACACCAATAAAGTTTCCCCCCCCCCACACACACATACCCGTATCCCCATTAGAGTAGGGAAATGGCCCGCAGAGTGTTTTCGGCTGAGGAGGCATATGACCTAATTGCCTCCGACTCTGAAAGCATCTCAGAGGACGATGAAGACCCCACCTTCCTTATTTCATCGTCCTCCTCATCATCTAGTTCAGATGATGAGCCACCAAGGCGGCGAACTCGCCGCCATGCGGTGCCGCAAACCTCCTCTGTCCTTGAGCCTGTGCGCCATACTAGTATGAGTCCCCCTGACGCTCATACTAGTGAAGCCCCCCTGCCAAGGTCACTGGTACCTCGTACCGGAGAACTTGACTGGGCTGAGCCAGCGGACCACGAGCCCGTGATTCCTGAGTTTGTTGGCGACTCAGGAATCAAAATTAACATCGCCGGGTTCACTGAAAAGGACTTTTTCGGTCATTTTTTCAGTGACAACTTTGTTAATTTGATGGTTACACAGATGAATCTGTACGCCCAACAGTTCGTCGCCGCTAACCCGGGCTCACTTTTAGCTAGACCCGGCGGCTGGACTCCAGTCGATGCAGACGAAATGAGGACCTTTTGGGGCCTTGCGCTGCATATGGGTATAGTAAAAAAAACCAGTGTCAGGCAATATTGGAGTGGGGACGTCTTTTACCAGACACCCCTCTACAGTATGGCCATGACACGTTCCCGGTTCGAGGCCATTCGGAGATGTTTGCATTATGCTGATAATGCGGCATGTCCCCCCCGAACTGATCCCGCGTATGACCGCCTGTATAAAATCAGGCCGGTCATCAATCACTTCGGGGCCAGATTTTGGGAGGCCTATGTCCCGGGGCGGGAGGTCTCTATTGATGAGTCGCTCATCAGCTTCAAGGGGAGACTTAGCTTCCGGCAATACATCCCTACCAAGCGAGCACGGTATGGCGTGAAGATGTATAAACTTTGCGAGAGTACCTCCGGGTACACTTGCAAGTTTATGGTGTATGAGGGACGAGATTCCCGCATTGAACCCCCAGATTGTTCCCCCACTCTGGGTGTTAGCGGGAAAATCGTTTGGGGCCTTTTGCACCCATTGCTAGATAAAGGTTACCACCTTTACAAGGATAACTTTTATACTAGTATCCCTCTCTTTTCATCCCTCGCCGCCAGATCCACGGTCGCTTGTGGGACAGTCCGGAAGAATCAAAGAGGCCTTCCGCCCCATCATTCCCTACATGCTCCTATCCCCCGGGGTGAGTCACGTGCCTTTTCCCATGAGAACCTGTTGTTGGTCCGATATAAGGACAAGAGGGATGTCCTTATGCTCACCACAATTCATGGGAATGGCAGCACCCCTGTCCCTGTGCGAGGTACCGCGGGACCGGTCCTCAAGCCCGATTGTATTCTGGACTACTATCGGTATATGGAGGGAGTTGATCTTTCTGATCAAGTCCTCAAGCCATATAATGCCATGCGGAAAACACGCGTATGGTATAAAAAGGTTGCGGTCTACATGGTACAGGTTGCCATGTACAACTCTTTTATACTGTAACAGAACGCTGGCAACACAGGGACATACCTGGAGTTCCAAGAGGTAGTTCTAAAGGCCCTCATCTATGGTGATCGCCAAAGAGCGGGTCAGAGCACCTCTGGAACTTTAGGTCCCCGGATCGTCCCCGGCCAACACTTTCCAGGTGTGATCCCCAACACTGGAAGGTCGGGACGAACCCAGAAAAGATGCAGAGTGTGTCACAGGAAGGGGAGACGGAGGGACACCACCACTCAGTGTGACACTTGCCCCGATCATCCGGGCCTCTGCATAGGTTGCTTCAGGGAGTATCACACTTCCATGGAGTACTAAATTTTCCATCCTTTGCCCTAAATTTCATTCCCCAGAATTCGGCTCCAATGTACCAGTCCAGGGTACATTATCTTCCAAATTTTATACCAAAATACCCTACCCCCAAAAAATCAAACCCAAAACCTCTTTCCCAATGCCCCTCATAATATCTTTGTCCCCCCAAAATGGGTCATGGGACACAGAGTCAACAGCATTGGAGGTTTGCAGTTGCCTCAAATGCGCAACGCTCTCTCTCTCCACCTGAGCGGGTTGCGCATTTGAGGTAACAGAATAGGGACGGCCCCACACATCCCCTTCCCAGAATGATGATTCAGAGTATAGGGTTTGGGGCGGGCATCATTTGTACTTTTGGCTGTACTCTGGGTCATCATTCTGGGAAAATAATTGGCATATCAGTTCTAAAATTGCAATTTTCTTCCCCCCCCATAGTACTCTTCATCCATTCCTGGAAAATAAATGAAGGGAACACCCGTCTGTTCCAAATCTCCACTTCACCCTATACACTTTCCCTAGGGGGTGTACTGTTTGTAATAGGCTCACATGTGGGTGTTCCTTTCTTGTATTTTCCTCTGAATGTATGAAACTGTTAGGTCCGTAACAAACATCCGCCTCAAATGCGAAGAGTTCTCGCTGAGCTCTGTCGTATTTCTAGGCGACAATTCGGAGTCACATGTTAGTTGTTCCCAGAAAAATGAAGCAGAGTATAGGTTGAAAATTGCAATTTTCAAAAGCTACCCTTCATCCATTCCTGGAAAATAAATTTAGGAAACACTTGTGCATTAAAAATGTCCTCTTTACCCCTATACCCAATCCTCAGGGTGGGTACTTTCTGTAATGGTGCCACATGTGGGTGTTTCATTTTTGTATTTTGCTCGGAATGTATGTAACCGTCAGCTACTGATATGCCAAAGGTCACAAATACAAAGTGACCTCTATGACTTCTGAGCCTTGTTGTGCGCCCGTCCAGCACGTTAACCCATATGTGGATGTATTTTTATAGTCAGGGGGAAAAGCCCTCCAAAATGTGTAACCCAATTCCTCATATTACCCCTTGTGAAAATGTTAATAATTGGGTAACCTCAGCATTTTACTGTAAAAAAATCTAATTTTTCAATTTATGGCCCACTTTTCAAAAAACCTGTGAGGTGTTATTTCCCACTGTACCCCTTGTTACATTCATTGAGGGATGTAGTTTCTAAAATGGTATCACATGTGTGTTTATTATTTTTTTTGGCTGTTATTGCACAATGGGGGCTTTATAAATGCACATGACCCCCGACTTCAATTACAACAAAATTTTCACTCCTTCTATTCTGAGCATTGTAGTTCGTCCACAGAGCAATTTACATCCACATATGGGGTATTTTTTTTCTCAGACAAAATTGTTTTACAAATTTTGGGGGCATTTTGCCCTATTACCCAATGTGAAAATGAAACATTTGGGGTAACACTATCAATATAGTGCAGAAAAATCAAATTTTTCACTTTTACGGCCCACTGTTCAAAAAACCTGTGAGGTGTAAGTACTCACTGTAACACTGTAACGTTCCCCAAGGGGTCTAGTTTCCAAAATGTATGCCATGTGTTTTTTTTTTTTTTTACTGTCCTGGAACCATAGGGGCTTCCGAAATGCGGCATGCCCCCAGAGCAAAATTTGTAACTCCTCTTCTGAGACCTGTAGTGCGCCAGCAGAGCACTTTTCACCCCCATATGGGGTGTTTTCTGAATCGGGAGAAATTGGGCTTCAAATTTTGGGGGGTATTTTCTGATTTAACCCTTTGTAAAAATGTAAAATTTTTGGGAAACCAAGCATTTTACATAGTTACATAGTTACATAGTTAGTACGGTCGAAAAAAGACATATGTCCATCAAGTTCAACCAGGGAATTAAGGGGTAGGGGTGTGGCGCGATATTGGGGAAGGGATGGGATTTTATATTTCTTCATAAGCATTAATGTTATTTTGTTCCATGAATGTATCTAATCCTGTTTTAAAGCTGTTAATTGTTCCTGCTGTGACCAGTTCCTGAGGTAGACCGTTCCATAAATTCACAGTCCTCACGGTAAAGAAGGCGTTTCACCCCTTGAGACTAAACTTTTTCTTCTCCAGACGGAGGGAGTGCCCCCTCGTCCTTTGGGGGGTTTAACCTGGAACAGTTTTTCTCCATATTTTTTGTATGGGCCATTAATATACTTATATACGTTTATCATATCCCCCCTTAAACGTCTCTTCTCAAGACTAAACAATTGTAACTCCTTTAATCGCTCCTCATAGCTAAGATGTTCCATGCCCCATATTAGTTTAGTCGCGCGTCTCTGCACCCTTTCCAACTCCGCAGTGTCCCTTTTATGGACAGGTGCCCAAAACTGAACAGCATATTCCAGGTGAGGCCGTACCAATGCTTTTGTAGGTAAAATGTATTCTTTTTTTTTTGCATATGCCAAAGTCGTGAAACCCCTGTGGGGTATTAAGGTTCACTTTACCCCTTGTTACGTTCCCCAAGGGGTCTAGTTTCCAAAATGGTATGCCATGTGGTTTTTTTTTGCTGTCCTGGCACCATAGGGGCTTCCTAAATGCGGCATGTCCCCAGAGCAAAATTTGCTTCAAAAAACCCAAATGTGACTCCTTCTCTTCTGGGACCTGTAGTGCGCCAGCAGAGCACTTTTCACCCCCGTATTGGGTGTTTTCTGAATCGGGAGAAAGTGGGCTTCAAATTTTGGGGGGAATTTTCTGCTTTAACCCTTAAGAAAAATGTAAAATTTTTGGAAAACCAAGCATTTTAGGTAAAATGTATTCTTTTTTTTTTGCATATGCCAAAGTCGTGAAATCCCTGTGGGGTATTAAGGTTCACTTTACCCCTTGTTACGTTCCTCAAGGGGTCTAGTTTCCAAAATGGTATGCCATGTGGTTTTTTTTTGCTGTCCTGGCACCATAGGGGCTTCCTAAATGCGGCATGCCCCCAGAGCAAAATTTGGTTCAAAAAAGCCAAATGTGACTCCTTCTCTTCTGGGACCTGTAGTGCGCCAGCAGAGCACTTTTCACCCCCGTATGGGTGTTTTCTGAATCGGGAGAAATTTGGCTTCAAATTTTGGGGCAAATTTTCTGCTTTAACCCTTTGTAAAAATGTAAAATTTTTGGGAAATCAAGCATTTTAGGTAAAATTTATTCTTTTTTTTTGCATATGCCAAAGTCGTAAAAACCCCTGTGGGGTATTAAGGTTCACTTTACCCCTTGTTACGTTCCCCAAGGGGTCTAGTTTCCAAAATGGTATGCCATGTGGTTTTTTTTTTGCTGTCCTGGCACCATAAGGGCTTCCTAAATGCGGCATGCCCCCAGAGCAAAATTTGCTTCAAAAAAGCCAAATGTGACTCCTTCTCTTCTGGGACCTGTAGTGCGCCAGCAGAGCACTTTTCACCCCTGTATGGGGTGTTTTCTGAATCGGGAGAAATTGGGCTTCAAATTTTGGGGGGTATTTTCTGCTTTAACCCTTTGTAAAAATGTAAAATTTTTGGGAAACCAAGCATTTTAGGTAAAATGTATTCTTTTTTTTTTTGTATATGCCAAAGTCGTGAAACCCCTGTGGGGTATTAAGGTTCACTTTACCCCTTGTTACGTTCCCCAAGGGGTCTAGTTTCCAAAATAGTATGCCATGTGGTTTTTTTTGCTGTCCTGGCACCATAGGGGCTTCCTAACTGCGGCATGCCCCCAGAGCAAAATTTGCTTCAAAAAAGCCAAATGTGACTCCTTCTCTTCTGGGACCTGTAGTGCGCCAGCAGAGCACTTTTCACCCTCGTATGGGGTGTTTTCTGAATCGAGAGAAATTGGGCTTCAAATTTTGGGGGGTATTTTCTGCTTTAACCCTTTGTAAAAATGTCAAATTTTTGGGAAACCAAGCATTTTAGATATTTTTTTTTTTTACATTTGCAAAAGTTGTGAAACCCCTGTGGGGTATTAAGGCTCACTTAATTCCTTGTTACGTTCCTCAAGGGGTCTAGTTTCCAAAATGGTATGGCATGTGGGCGGTTTTAGCTGTTCTGGCACCATAGGGGCTTCCTAAATGCAGCATGCCCCCCAAAAACCATTTCAGAAAAACATACTCTGCAAAATCCCCTTGTCGCTCCTTCGCTTCTGAGCCCTCTACTGCGCCCGCCGAACAATTAACATAGACTTATGAGGTATGTGCTTACTCGAGAGAAATTGGGCTACAAACACAAGTAAAAATTTTCTCCTTTTACCCCTTGCAAACATTAAAAAATTGGGTCTATAAGAACATGCGAGTGTAAAAAATGAAGATTTTGAATTTTCTCCTTCACTTTGCTGCTATTCCTGTGAAACACCAAAAGGGTTAACACACTTACTGAATGTCATTTTGAATACTTTGGGGGGTGTAGTTTTTATAATGTGGTCATTTATGGGGTATTTCTAATATGAAGACCCTTCAAATCCACTTCAAACCTGAACTGGTCCCTGAAAAATATTGAGTTTGAAAATTTTGTGAAAATTTGGAAAATTGCTGCTGAACTTTGAAGCCCTCTGGTGTCTTCCAAAAGTAAAAACTCGTCAATTTTATGATGTAATCATAAAGTAGACATATTGTATATGTGAATAAAAAAAATGTATTTTGAATATCCATTTTCCTTACAAGCAGAGAGCTTCAAAGTTCGAAAAATGCAAAATTTTCAATTTTTTCGTCAAATTTGGGGATTTTTCACCAAGAAAGGATGCAAGTTACCATAAAATTTTACCACTATTTTAAAGTAGAATATGTCACGAAAAAACAATCTCGGAATCAGAATGATCAGTAAAAGCATTCCAGAGTTATTAATGTTTAAAAAGACAGTGGTCAGATTTGCAAAAAACGCTCTGGTCCTTAAGGCCAAAATGGGCTTGGTCCTTAAGGGGTTAAAGGGTACTCTACTAGTGAAACATGAATTTCATACCAAAAGACAATCATCACACTTGATCACTCCTATAGCACCTGCGGCACTTATTCCAAAGGTGATGAACGTTTCATCATACTCAGGGAACCCTATATAGCCTATGTTGGCTTCAGTGATGCTGGAGGACTTCCTACCTAATAATACACCCCCCACCATGGAATTACTCCAGTCTCTGGTGCACTCATACCCTTCAGCTGAAATGCATAGTTATTCTACGAGACAGACATGTATTGCCTTTCTAAAAGAGTTTAAGGTGGAGCGATCCACCACATGGCTAGATGACATCCGCTCCACCGACAAAAAGACTAAGATGAAACTAGCTGCTTTTCACAGGTTCCTATTAGCAGATTCTAACGTCGGTGACCCTCTGTACTTGCACTCTTGGGAAACAGAATTGAATATTCAACTCACCGATGAACAGAGGAGATTTGTCCCTCGCAATTCCCATGGATTCTCTCGGTGTGTCAAACTACAAGAGAACCATTTTAAATTACTCTCCCGATGGTACAAAACACCCGAGGTGCTGTACAGACTTGGTCTTCAGAACACTAGCTCCTGTTGGAGATGTGGGGAAGGCATAGGCAATCTAACACACATTTGGTGGAGCTTCTCGATGATCCAACCCTTTTGGAGGATGGTGGAGGATACGATTAATAGGGTGTGTTAAAGTTCGATCTCGCTCTCAATGGCTGTCATAGCCTTAGCTCTACCCATGCCATCCTTAAGACCCTCAAACAAGTCCCTGCCTACCCACATGATAGCAGCAGCTAAGACTCTTATTCCCCAATTATGGCGACAAACCGTTCCTCCCACAAAAACGCAATGGATAGAGAAGTTGAATCAAATATGCTGAATGGAGGAAATATCCAGTTGGTCATCCCTCACCCATGATAAGTTTGAAATGTTGTGGGGACCCTGGCTCTCATACAAATGCCTTTGCCCTCCAATTAGGCAGACTCGAAGTATCTAGACCTCACAAATAGACCACCGCGGAGTACAACCTCCAGGCGTGCTGCTCCACGCAGGTCTCCCAGATATATCCCCCCCTTCCCTTACCCCCCCCTTCCATCCCTCCCTCCCCCCCCACACCGATGTACTTACCTAGCTTTTACCCTACTAGAGACCATACTCTTAATGATGCACCCTTAGCTATCTGAGTTAGTTTACTACTTTCTTTCACCTAAGGGTAACAAGTCTCTCACCAGCTAGACTCACGTGATTTGTTTGTTTGTTGATAATTGTGTTTTGATATAGGATCTTTCTAGAATGATATATATATACGCATGTTCTCTTCTTTTTATTAATAGCTATGTGAACTGTATATGTGTACCATTCCGACTGTTTATTGCTTTATCCAGCGATGAGAGACGTTGTGAAGATCTTACTCCTTGTTATCATTGTATTTTACTTACTGTTATGTAAAAAATAAAAACAGACTTGTTAAATAAAAACTAAATCCTACATGGCTGACAAATGATGTTAAAAGAGCAATAAACAACAAAAAAAATAGCCTTCAAAAAATACAAATCTGATGGGTCAGCTATAACATTTAAACAGTTCAAGGAGCTTAATAAAATCTGTAAAAATGTAATAAAAACAGCAAAAATTCTAAATGAGAGACAGGTGGCCAAAGAAAGCAAAACTAATCCTAAATATTTTTTTAGATATATAAATACAAAAAAAAACAAGGACAGAGCATGTAGGACCCCTTAATAATGATAATGGGGAGGTTGTCACAGGCGATAAAGAGAAAGCGGAGCTACTGAATGGGTTCTTTAGTTCTGTATATACTATGGAAGAAAGAGGAGCTGACATTGGACAGGTCAGTGCTGGTAACACATCATGTACAGGTCAGTGCTGGTAACACATCATGAAATGTACTGAACTGGCTTAATGTAGAAATGGTACACGGTAAGTTAAGTAAAGTAAATGTAAGCAAATCTCCAGGGCCGGATGGACTACACCCAAGAGTTCTTAGAGAGGTAAGTTCAGTAATATCTGTACCCCTGTTCATGATATTTAGAGATTCACTGGTGTCTGGTATTGTGCCAAGGGACTGGCGCAAGGCGAATGTGGTGCCAATCTTCAAGAAGGGCTCTAGGTCTTCCCCAGGCAATTATAGACCGGTAAGTTTAACGTGCATTGTGGGTAAATTGTTTGAAGGACTTATAAGGGATTACATACAGGAATACATAGGGGATAATAGTATTATAAGTGATAGCCAGCATGGGTTTACTAAGTATAGAAGTTGTCAAACCAATCTAATTTGTTTTTATGAAGATGTGAGTAGAAGCCTTGACAGAGGAATGGCTGTGGATATAGTGTTTCTGGATTTTGCTAAAGCGTTTGATACTGTCCCTCACAGACGTCTGACAGGTTAGTTAAGGTCTTTGGGCTTGGAAACTTTAGTTTGTAACTGGATTGAACACTGGCTCATGGATCGTACCCAGAGAGTAGTGGTCAATGATTCATACTCTGATTGGTCCACGGTTATTAGTGGTGTACCCCAAGGTTCAGTACTGGGCCCGCTGTTGTTTAATTTATTTATCAATGATATAGAGGATGGCATTAACAGCTCTGTTTCTATCTTTGCAGATGACACCAAGCTTTGTAGCACAGTACAGACTATAGAGGATGTGTATAGGTTACAAGATGACTTGGATAGACTAAGTGTCTGGGCATCCACTTGGCATATGAGGTTTAATGTGGCTAAATGTAAAGTTATGCATCTGGGTACTAATAACCTGCATGCGTCGTATGTCTTAGAGGGGATTAATCTGGCAGAGTCACTGGTAGAAAAGGATCTGGGTGTACTTGTGGATCACAGACTACAGAATAGCATGCAATGTCAGGCTGCTGCTTCCAAAGCCAGCAGAATATTGTCATTAGTGATGTCGCGAACATAAAATTTTCGGTTTGCAAACGCGAATGTCCGCAAAAGTTCATGAACCGGCGAACCGGGCGAACCGCCATTGACTTCAATGGTCAGGCGAATTTCAAAACCCACAGGAACTCTCTGGCCACAATAGTGATTTAAAAGTTGTTTCAAGGGGACTAACACCTGGACTGTGACGTGCCGGAGTGGGATCCATGGCAAAACTGCCATGGAAAATGACATAGTTGATTCAGAGTCCGGTTTTAATCCATAAAGGGCATAAATCACCTATTATTCCTAAATGGTTTGGAATAACGTGCTTTAGCCCCCTTTAAGCATCACATAGTTAGATTCCTCCCTTAAGACAGCACATAGATTCCCCCATATTAGGCAGCACATAGTTAGAGCCTCCCTTTAGGGAGCACATAGTTACATCCCCCCTTTAGGCATCACATAGTTAGATTCCCCCATGTTAGGCAGCACATAGTTAGATCTCCCCTTTAGGCAGCTCATAAGATTCCCCCATATTAGGCAGCACATACTTAAAGCCCCCCTTGAGGGAGCATATAGTGGGATTTGAACACATGTGCTAACTAGAGATGAGCGACCTTACAGTAAATTTGATTTGTCACGAACTTCTCGGCTCGGCAGTTGATGACTTTTCCTGCATAAATTAGTTCAGCTTTCCGGTGCTCCGGTTGGCTGGAAAAGGTGGATACAGTCCTAGGAGACTCTTTCCTAGGAATGTATCCACCTTTTCCAGCCCACCGGAGCACCTGAAGGCTGAACTAATTTATGCAGGAAAAGCCATCAACTGCCGAGCTGAGAAGTTCGTGACGAATTGAATTTACTGTAAGTTCGCTCATCTCTATTGCTAACCTCTGAGCCACCATGCTACCCTTAGCATACATGGACAGAGATGTCAGCAGAGAGTACCTGAAAAATTAGGCATGTACACATTCCTGAAAAATGTGGTATTGTTGCAGTCGCTTCTGTAGCACCGGCCATAAAAATTGCAGCACCATAACAATTGCAGCAGCAGAGGCCAGAAAAATTGGGGATGTACACATGGATGAAAAATTGGGTATTGTCGCAGCCGCATCTGTAGCAGCAGCCAGAAAAATTGCAGCACCAGAAAAAGTGCAGTAGCAGAGGCCAGAAAAATTAGGCATGTACACCTGGCTGGAAAATTTGGTATTGTCGCAGCTGTAGCAGCGGCCATAAAAATTGCAGCACCATAACAAGTGAAGCAGCAGAGGCCACAAAAATTAGGCATGTACACCTGGCTGGAAAATTTGTTATTGTCGCAGCCGCAGAAAGTGCCCTAAAACATTGCTAGCTGGTGGCGGATAAGTCACGCAAGTCATCCGGCATTCATTGTTCAAATACAGCAGAGTGTGGACCATTTTTATGCCAAGTCAGGTCATCTGATCAGGCCTTGTTCAGTCAAATGTATTGCCCAGTGTCAGTTCCTTCAGGATCCATCTTTCATTCATCTTAAGAAAGGTGAGGTAATCCAGACTTTTTTCACCAAGGCAACTCCTCTTCTCAGTGACAATACCTCCTGCTGCACTGAAGGTCCTTTCTGACAGGACACTTGAAGCGGGACAGGCCAGAAGTTCGAGCGCAGATTGGAACAGCTCAGGCCACAGGTCAAGCCGGCACACCCAGTATAGAGGGGTTCATCGCTCCTCAGAGTTTTGATATCTGCGGTTAAGGCCAGGTAGTCTGCTACCTGTCGGTCAAGTCGTTCTCTGATGGTGGACCCAGAAGGGTTGTGGCGATGCGTAGGACTTAAAAAGCTCTGCATGTCCTCCAACAACAGCATGTCTGTAAAGCATCCTGTCCTTGCCGGCGTGTTCGTGGGAGGAGGAGGAGGATCACTTTCACCTCTTCCCCTGTTAGATCCCTGTTGTGCTGTGACATGACCCTTATACGCTGTGTACAGCATACTTCTTAATTTATTTTGGACCTGCTGAATCCTTTCCGTCTTGCTGTAATGCGGTAACATGTCAGGCACTTTATGTTTATACCGGGGTTCTAGTAGCGTGGACACCCAGTACAGTTCGTTCTCCTTCATCCTTTTTATGCGAGGGTCCTTCAACAGGCACGACAGCATGAAAGACCCAATTTGCACAAGGACGGATGCCGAGCTACTCATGCCCCGTTTCTCATCCTCAGTGATGTCAGGGAAGGTATAATCTTCTTCCCCCCAGCCACGTACAACACCACGGGAACCAGATAGGTGACAAGGAGCACCCTGGGATGCCTGCTGTGGTTGGTCTTCCTCCTCCTCTTCAAAGCCACATTTCTCCTCTGACTCCTCTTCCTCCCCATCTACTGCCTGATCCAGCACTCTTCGCAGGGCACGCTCCGGAAAGAAAACAAATGGTATGAAGTCGCTGATGGTGCCTTCGGTGCGACTGACCAGGTTTGTCACCTCCTCAAAAGAACGCATGAACCTACAGGCCTCCAGTAACGTGGCAAAAAAATTCCCAGCTCCGCAGATGATGTCCTAGCACCCCGGTCATACAAATATTCGTTGACGGCTTTTTCTTGTTGGAGCAGGCGGTCGAACATTAGGAGCATTGAATTCCAACGTGTCGGGCTGTCGCAAATCAAGCGCCTCACTGGCATGTTGTTTATCTGACAAGGTGGATATCTGACAAGTGTGCCATGGCCGTGCAGGAACGCCTGAAATGGCCACACACCTTCCTGGACTGCTTCAGGACATCCTGTAAGCCTGGGTACTTGAGCACAAAGCGTTGTACAATCAGATTACACACATGTGCCACGCACGACACGTGTCAACTTGCCCAACCTCAATGCCGCCAACAAATTTGTTCCATTGTCACAAACCGCCTTGCCGATCCCCAATTGGTGCAGAGTCAGCCACTGGTCCACCTGTGCGTTCAGGACCAACAGGAGCGGTGTGGCTCTCCGCTTTGAGGCAAGTCAACCCCAAGATGGTGTGACACTGCAGTATCCGGGATGTGGAATAGCAACTGGGGAGCTGGGGGGGTGCCGGTGATGGGGAGCAAGACGCAGCAGTGGAAGAGGACTCGGCCGAGGATGTTATGGAAGAGGATGGAGTAGGAGGAGTAGAGGAGGTGGCAGCAGGCCTGCCTGCAAGTCGTGGCAGTGTCCCCAACTCCTCTGCAGAGCCACACATTCCATGCTTGGCAGCCGTCACCAGGTTTACCCAATGAGCAGTGTAGGTGATATACCTTACCTGCCCTGACCATGCTTTCCAGACCAGGTATCAGTGGTCAGATGGACCCTTGCCCCTATACTGTGTGCCAGACATGCCATAATTTCCTTTTGCACAATGGAGTAAAGGTTGGGGATTGCCTTTTGTGCAAAAAAATTTTGTTCGGGTACCTTCCACTGCAGTGTCCCAATGGGTACAAATTTTTTAAAGGCCTCAGACTCCACCAGCTTGTATGGTAAAAGCTGGCGGGCTAGCAGTTCCGACAAGCCAGCTGTCAGACGCCGGGCTAGGGGGTGACTTTGAGACATTGTCTTCTTGCGCTCAAACATCTCCTTGACAGACACCTGACTGTGGGCAGATGAGCAGGAACTGCTCAAGGCGAGAGAGGGAGAGGCGGATGGTTGAGAGGGGGCAAGGAGGGCAGCAGTGGTTGACCTGGCTGAAGATGGTGGACCAGGAGGAGGATGGCTGCTTTGACTTTGTGTGCTGCTTGTACTGACATGTTGATCCCATAGGCGTTTGTGATGTGACATCATGTGACTTCCCAAAGCAGTTGTGCCTAGGTGGGTGTTGGACTTCCCACGACTCAGTTTCTTCTGGCACAGGTTGCAAATGGCCTCGCTGTTGTCAGAGGCAGACACACAAAAAAATGCCACATTGCTGAGCTCTGCGATGACGGCTTTCTGGTGGTGGCAACAGCATGCATTGATTGGCGTCCCGTCTGGCTGACCCTGGGTGCCGATGCATGCTGTCCACTAGCTGCTTGCAACGACCTCCCCCTGCTTCCAACTCGTCTCCTCCTCCTCTCTGTCTCCCCATATGAACTTTCCCCCTCTTCTTCTCTTCTAGCGGGCACCCACGTGGCATCCACGGACACATATCGTCATCATCAACACCTTCACCGCTATCTGACACCTCAAGAAAGGAAGCAGCAGTGGGTACAACATCATCATAACACCGTACGTCCATGTGTGTAATGCTGCCTGACTGAGACATATCCCTGTTAACTACATCCTCTGGCAATAATGGTTGCGCATCACTCATGTCTTCAAACTGATGTGTAAATAACTCCTCTGACGGATCAAGTAAAGCTGCTGTGGTACTTGTGTTGGTGGTGGCGGCAGGCGGGCAAGTGGTAGCATGAGAGGTGCCCGAAGCTAAGCTAGAGGAGGAGAAGGACGGTGCATCAATGTTCCGAGCGGAAGCTGTAGTATATTGGGTGTCTTGCGATAGCCAGTCAACTAAGTCCTCAGAACTTTGGGGGTTCAGGGTACGTGGCCTCTGAACACTGGCCATTCTAGGGCCAAAGGGAATCCCAGCACCACAGGTGGCCTTCCTCAGCCTGTCATTTTTTGGTTACATTTACACAAGTGTCACACCTAATGTGATTTGCACTAAGGTGACACAATTTGCCCTGCAGGCAGGAAAAATGGCACCTGTGACGTGAACTAACAGTGACAGCTGATTTTATTTAACAGCCAAAAAAGGTATTTTTCTTTCATTTGCACAACTGTCACACCTAATGTGATTTGCACTAGTGTGACAATGAGCAAAAAAACTTGCAAGCGGAGTTCCCTTTTATGCAGTATTCCCCAACCAGGGTGTCTTCAGCTGTTGCAAAACACACAGACTGATATATTTCAGCCCTTTGAATACTGTAGTAGTTAGTTGCTTTAAAGAAAAAAAGCTTGCCAGCGGAGTTCCCCTTTTAAGCAGTGGTCCCCAACCAGGGTACCTACAGCTGTTGCAAAACACACAGACTGATATCTTTCAGCCCTTTGAATACTGTAGTAGATAGTTGCTTGAAGGAACTTAAGTTTGATTCTGGAGTACCCCTTTTAACCAGCGGTTCCCTCCCAACCAGGGTGCCTCCAGCTGTTGCAAGACTAACGGACTAATATATTTCAGCCCTAAAAAGGGCTTTTTTGGGTGCTGTCCTTAAAGCAGATGTTACACTAGTGCTTTAGGAGTAAACTGGACCCTGAATACACCACCTAGCAGCAACCTAGCTATAGCTTTCCCTATACAGGAGGAGCAGCTTCTCTGACCCTCCACTTCCTAAGCCTGCAGCATGCTGAATGAGGGTAAAATGGTGTCCGTGCAAGAGGTAGGAGGGTCTGGAAGGGAGGGACTGATGCTGATTGACTGTAATGTGTCTGCTGACTCTGACTCACAGGGTCAAAGTTTACTGCAATGTTAAAGTATAGGGGGCAGATCGAACTTCACATATGTTCGCCCGGCAATGCAAACATGCGAAATTCGCCGGGAACTGTTTGCCGGCGAACAATTCGTGACATCTCTAATTGTCATGTATCAAAAGAGGTATGGACTCAAGGGACAGGGACATAATACTCCCCCTTTATAAAGCATTGGTACGGCCTCACCTGTAATATGCTGTTCAGTTTTGGTCGACTGTTCATAAAAGGGACACTG
Organism: Hyla sarda; assembly: GCF_029499605.1. NCBI lineage: Eukaryota > Metazoa > Chordata > Amphibia > Anura > Hylidae > Hyla > Hyla sarda. The sequence continues at coordinate 20,376,816 of NC_079189.1, forward strand.
AGGAGCTGGAAAGGGTGCAGAGACGCGCGACTAAACTAATATGGGGCATGGAACATTTTAGCTATGAGGAACGATTAAAGGAGTTACAATTGTTTAGTCTTGAGAAGAGACGTTTAAGGGGGGATATGATAAATGTATATAAGTATATTATTGGACCATACAAAAAATATGGAGAAAAACTGTTCCAGGTTAAACCCCCCCAAAGGACGAGGGGGCACTCCCTCCGTCTGCAGAAGAAAAGGTTTAGTCTAAAGGGGCGACACGCCTTCTTTACCATAAGAACTGTGAATTTATGGAACAGTCTACCCCAGGAACTGGTCACAGCAGGAACAATTAACAGCTTTAAAACAGGGTTAGATACATTCCTGGAACAAAATAACATTCATGCTTATGCAGAATTATAAAACTACATCCCTTTCCCTTATCCCCTTACACCCTTCACTTCAATTCCCTGGTTGAACTTGACGGACGTATGTCTTTTTTCAACCATACTAACTATGTAAAGGGGGCTGTAAATCTATGCAGCCTAAAGGGGACTCTAAATCTATGCTGCCAAAAGGGGGACCCTATATCAACAGCATAGATTTAGAGCCCTCCTTTAGGCAGCATAGATTTAGAGCCCCCCTTTAGGCAGCATAGCTTAAAGGGGGGCTCTAAATCTATGCTGCCTAAAGGGGGGCTCTAAATCTATGCTGCCTAAAGGGGGGCTCTAAAACTATGCCGCCTAATGGGGGGCTCTAAATCTATGCTGTAGATATAGGGCCCCCCTTTAGGCAGCATAGATTTAGATCCCCCCTTTAGGCAGCATAGATTTAGATTCTCCTTTAGACAGCAGAGCCTAAAGGGGATCTAAATCTATGCTGCCTAAAGGGGGGGGGGGGCTCTAAATCTATGCTGCTTAAAGGGGGATCTAAATCTATGCTGCCTAAAGGGGGGCTTTATTCTATGCTGCCTAAAGGGGATCTAAATCTATGCTGCCTAAAGGGGGCTCTAAATCTATGCTGCCTAAAGGGGGCCCTATATCTACAGCATAGATTTAGAGCCCCCCCTTTAAACAGCATACATTTAGAGCCCCCCTTTAGGCAGCATAGATTTAGATCCCCTTTAGGCAGCATAGATTTAGAGCCCCCCTTTAGGCAGCATAGATTTAGAGCCCCCTTTAAGCAGCAGAGCCTAAAGGGGGGATCTAAATCTATGCTGCCTAAAGGAGTGGGGGGGGGGGGGTGCTCTAAATCTATGCTGCCCAAATTAAAATTGATCAAAAACTACCTGAGGTCTACCATGGGGCAAGACAGACTGAGTGGACTGGCTATGTTATCCATAGAAAATGAACGGGCCAGGATGGTCGACTTAAATAAAGTCATTGATGAATTTGCAGAAATGAAGGCCAGAAAAATGAGGTTCAAGTAGATCAACCATCTGTCAAACAGGCCAGCAAATTGCAGAATCAAACAATTAGTTTGTGCTTTGCCATTTGCACTTTTTCTCATATGTTTTCTGTCAACAGAAAAAAAAACTTACATTGAATTGATAACTAATTTTCTGTTCCCTTGATTTTGGTTTATTACCTTGGTTAATAATATTTTGTTCTATGTGTTTACCTACAACATTGTTTACTGGCACCAAAAATCCTTAGCCAGCAGCTGAGCAGCACAATGCTTTGTTTGTTAGGGGGCAAGGAACCTTTTCTTGCTCCTGACCTGCCCGTGTTAATAGCTTCATGCATTCTGAAATGTAATAACAATTCTGGAGCATCTTTTTATGACACTATGTTGTGCCATTCCTTTATTATTTCCACTATAAGTTATGAATGAATTGCTAGCAGTCTGCAGTAACAATACAGAGTGGGGGTAACCAATTGGGGGTATGTACCTGCACAGTCTCACTTTATCCAGTCAGTGCTGCCATTGTCAGACTGTGCAAGGACACATTCTCAACTGGTAACACCCCTCTGTATCCTTACTGCAGACTGTTAGCAATTAATTCATAATTTGTAGTAGAAATAATAAAGGAATGGAACAACATAGTGTCATTGTTATTGTTATTCCATGGGGAATGCATGAAGCTATTAAAACAGGCAGGTCTGGAGCTGGAAAGGTTCTCTTTAAAGTTGCACATCTAGCGACCCCTCCAACGTTGAGGAAAAATGCCTGAGGGATAGCTCACCTAATGACTGGTGGGTTTGCTGAAGAGCGCCAAGTTTATATGTGAATGGACCCTTACTTCTGTTACAACCTAGCAATAAAGTGTGTATATAGATTCATCTTTAGAGTCTTTTTTTTTTTTCATTTTAAAATCTTTATTCAAGTTTTACAATACAAAACGGACACCACACAATAGGCTATGACACAAGAGAAACATTGCAGAGGAGAAAGTGTGGGGAAAACATAGTTACTAGTCGAAGCAATCTCTGCATCCTGGAAAAAACAGTAACTAATTGAACCAAAAAAGGTAAACGGATCTTAGAATATAGTAGGGAAGGGTATAGCTATCCGAATGGAGAGTATATAGGTAGTGCATCCATTATGGGTGCGGTCAGTTAGATATTAAACTGTAGGTAGATGCAATATGTAACGAACTATAGACCCCTCTTTACTGTCAAAGTAATAAACTTTCCATATGAGTACAATTGACAGTGTCTTAGAGCTGACAAACAAGGTGCAAAAGAAAAAAGACCGTTACCCATATATCAAACACAAACAAATTGGTTGAAACAATCAAGAGTATTAATATTAATGTAGCAGTACATCTTAAAGACTGTCGGCTCGGAGCAGCCGCTCCGATCAGCACCTAGAGAAGGCCAAGTTGGCTTGTGACATTATGTGAACTGGAGAAGGCGGCGAGGCAAAAAGGCAAAAAGCAGGCGGGCAAAAAGCAAGAGAGAGTGTAAGCACTGCGTGAACAACACGTGGTGCATCTCCCTTGGGAAAAGATAGGGAGGGGAGCAGATGGGACGTAGCGGAGTCAGGGAAGACAGTGAAAGATCATGTGGAAGGACTTCAGCCAGTATGCATTCCCAGGGGGACATAATGTGCACTGTGCTTCCACACCTCCCACCTCTTTTGGAAACAGGGTTCAGACAGGTTAGCCAAGGCGAACGCTCTTTCATAGTCATAGGAGAGGTTTACGTTGGCCAATATTTCAGATAGGGTAGGCACAGTAGGAGATTTCCAGTGCCTGGTAATGAATAATTTAGCTGACATGAGGAGGTGTGCAATCACAGTGCGTGAGTCATAAGGGATCTCATCCAGACCAATCATTAAGAGGGCCATTAGAGGAGACAGTGAGAAGGTTATCCCCATCATCCTAGAGACCACTAACTCGATCCCTCTCCAAAGATTACCCAGAGCAGGACAGTCCCAAAGGACGTGCAGCAAAGTCCCCTCTCGTCCGCACCCCCTCCAACACCTCTCTGAGCAGGCAGTGTCTATTTTGTGCAATCTGTGGGGTGTAAAGTACCACCTATGAATTGTCTTAAACATTGCTTCTTGATGGTTTGCGCATTTGAAGCTATCTCTAACAGTCTGGAAGGCCAGTTTCCACTGTTCTAAGGAGATCGAGACTCCAAGTTCACTCTCCCAACGGGACATGAATGGCAGAGGGACGAGTTCCGTCTTTCCATTCAGCATATCATAGAAAAGTGTAATCCCACCCCTCAGGGGGCCCGATGATCCCAGCGAGCCTAGCATTCTCGGAGGTAGTCTAAAAGAGCGTAGCCATCCCGTGTTAAGTAGGCTTCTAATCTGAAGGCTCTTGTAAAATTCCGTATGTGGGATGTTGAAACGATCTCGAATTGATGGGAAATGAACTGTGCCTGAGTCATCTAAAATGTCTTGTATGTTATGAATGCCCGCAGCTTTCCACAAAGAAAGATCCAGGTCAGGTATGTGTAGGAGTAGTTGCTCAAGGGGGATAAGATTAGCAGGACATTGGGTTAGAGTGGGAAATTTTGTAATGCTAGTAGCCCAGATCCTGTCCGTGACATTAATTGCTGAAAGAGGGGTGGGAAGAGGCGGTTTATTTGCTAGGGGAGCCAGAATTCTTGATCTTAGGGAGCAATCCGTGCTGTGGGCTGTCTCAACAGATACCCACAACTTGTTGGAGTTCCCTGACCACCAATGTGTCATCTGTTCTAGAATAGCCGCCCTATAGTAATCTTCCAGGTCTGGTCTGCCTAGGCCTCCCATTCCCCTATGGTGTGTCATGACTCGCCTAGAGACCCTAGGTCTCTTATTCTGCCAGATGAAATCATCCAGCAGCCTGTTAGCAGATTTAAAGTAGGATTGGGGAATGGCTATGGGGAGAGTTCGGAAGAGGTATAGCATCTTCGGCAGAAGCATCATTTTGAATGCCGCAATACGGCCGAACCAGGATAACATGCGTTTGTCATAGGTAGAGAGAAAAGTGGACAGAGCGGAAAGGAGCGGTAGAAAGTTGGAGGCAAACAGAGAAGAGGAGGGTGAGGTGAGTTTAATACCCAGATAGTCAACAGAGTGACGCTGCCAATCTAAAGGAAACCGGGGGCGGAGGGACTCCAACAACTCGATGGGGAGTCCTACTGGGAGTGCCTGAGTTTTGGTGACATTCAACTTATAGTACGATAATTTGCTAAAGTGGTCTAGAGTCTCAAAAAGAGAGGGCAAAGAGGAGGCTGGGTTTGTCAAGGTCAAGAGCACATCGTCAGCAAAAAGTGCTAATTTATGCTCCCTGTCCCCCACTGTAATCCCCGAAATGTTCTGGTGCAAGCGAATCGCTTGGGCTAGGGGCTCTATAGCAATGAGAAAGATCAAGGGCGAAAGGGGGCAACCCTGTCTGGTTCCATTCGACAGGGTGAGCCGGCCAGAGAGTGCTCCATTAGTAAAAACCTTCGCCACAGGGTTAGAGTACAAAGCCTGTATAGCGGAAACGATAGGGCCCTCAAAACCAAAGGCCCTTAGGGCAGAAAAAGCATAAGGCCAGCTCACCCTGTCGAACGCTTTCTCCGCATCCAGGGTCAAAAAGATCGCAGGGACTCCCCCACCCTCACAATGTTGTAACAGGGAGATAACCCGCCGTGTATTGTCGGGGGCTTGGCGACCCAGTGTGAACCCTACCTGCTCCTCCCCTAGTAAAGCGGGCATAAAGGACCGAAGACGGGCCGCAATCACCTTCGCGTATAGCTTAATGTCCCCGTTAAGGAGTGAAATAGGGCGATAATTTGAAGGCAAGTCAGGGGATTTGCCAGGCTTCGGGATAGTAGTTATGAGGGCATCTAGCATATCTGCTGGAAGAGAGCCCGTCTCTACAGATGTCGTGAACACTAGGTGTAAGTGAGGGAGTAATATGGGTAAGAATCTCTTATAGTACTCATTGGGGAGACCATCCGGTCCCGGTGCCTTGTTGTTGGGCATAGTCCTAACAGCGTCAGTTATTTCCTGAGGGGAGATAGGTCGATTTAGAATAGATAAAGCAGAAGGGGAGAGTTGAGGGAGATGTAAAGAGGCAAGAAAGGCGTCAATGTCAGGTTGAAGAGGCTGGGGACACGAGGGATCTTGATTAAGATTATAGAGTGCTTCATAGTACTCTTTAAAAGCGTTTGCTATTTGTCGGGGGGAGGTTTGAGGCTGCAGAGTAGTAGGGTGTTTAAGGGTAGAGATACGCTGCTTGAGGAACTCAGGTTTCAGTTTTTTCGCTAGAAGTGATCCTACTTTATTGTCATGTACATAGTAAGATAGTTTAGACTTCCTAAGTGATTTCTCGTAGTCATGCAACAAGAGTCTCCTCATATGCAGCCGCTCGGCCCGCAGATGTTCAGCAGTGTCTCCAACATCACCAGCTGGGGACGAATGCTGAATGGCCTCTAAAGCCCTGATCTTATTAAGGGACTCGTTTAGCTCAAGTGTCCTACGTCTTTTCAGGGTGGCCCCTAACTGAATAAATGCACCCCTCACCACCGCCTTGTGGGCCATCCATACTGTTGTGGGATCGACGTCAGGGGTCGTATTCAGGGTGAAGTATTCTGTCAGGACGGTTTCTAAAAAGGAAGCATGAGTGTTGTTTGCAATGAGGTGGGAATTGGCACGCCACACAAAATCTGAGTGTTTAGGGAAAACATCCGATATGGTCACAAAGACCGGCGCGTGGTCTGACCACGTCCTAAGACCAATGTCAGACCCTGAAATTCTATCTAGTAGGGGCCTACCTATCAGAATCATGTCTATGCGGGAGAAAGAATGAAATCTAGCTGAGCAGTGTGTGTAACTACGCTCTGTAGCATGCTGCAGTCTCCATATATCAAAAAGGTCATGAGCCATTAGGAAATTTGTTAGTGAAAAGCTGCGAGTGCTAATATTGGTGGAGCAGTCTAGAGGAGGAGACGCTACTGAGTTAAAGTCTCCACACACCACCAGGGAACCCCTCCGGATCCTGTCCACCCTCTTCATCAATCTCAGTAAAAAACGACCCTGACCTGTATTAGGAGCGTATAGATTCACTATAGTGTATTCAATATTATCAATGAGACCCACTATGATGATGTAGCGACTTTGAGGATCAATCACTGTTTGCTGTATGTTGACTGCATGATTATCGCTAAACGCTATCAGGACCCCCCGTTTCTTCTTGACATATTCAGAAGAGACAATAGTTGGGAACTTTCTATGACGCAGAGGTGGGGGATGAGCAGAGGACACATGTGTCTCCTGGATGCACAGTATATCCACAGGATTGCGCAACGCCTCCCGCCAGAGAAAGTTTCGTCTCTGAGGACTATTAAGTCCGTTCACATTTAGGGACATCACCTTCATACCCATAACCACTAAGTAGGAGTCAGCTAATAGGTGCGGAGGAGGAAAAGGAGCCAGAGATGAGGCGGTGGGATGTGGAGGGGAGGGGGGAGAGTGGCAAAATAATAACGAAGAGCGAGTAAGGGGGAGAAGAAGAGGGAGAAGAAAAAGGGGATGCACCAATGCAGCAAGACTCACCCGCCGCTCACCGCCCCCTCCAGTCACAGGACGCCCAGTCAATGAAGCTGGTGTGGAAAGCACTGCAAGCCAAAGAAAAAAAAAAAAGTAAAAGCAAACTAACATGACAAAAACAATGGAGTAGATATCAACAGACACCTATAATTCGGGAACGTGAAAAATAATCAACTATAGTATGTACTAAGCAGCTAAAGCCATAGGGGATAATACGCTCTCAGACAGGAGACAACCAATCTTGGCAGTGAAGGTCTGTAGTTGACAGCTCACAGTCCGGCTTAGGGAGGCGCCGAGGGTCCCTGGTCAGGGGAGCGGGGCCGTGAATCGAAGCGTCCAGGAGCCTCAAGGTCCCATCCATTTAAAAGCTCATGTCCCTCCGAGACCGAGGAGATGGCGTGCATCCTGTTGCGGTGTTGCACAAGGAGCTTCGTGGGGAAGCCCCACCTGTAAGGGACCCCCATCTTCCTGAGTTCCTGGGTGATGGGGTTAAGATTCCTCCTCGCTCGGAGTGTGGCAGCTGAGAGATCCACGAAAAGCTGGATACCCTCATAAGGCGCTGGGAGGGAATTGCTTTTCCTCGAAATACGCAGGAGTGAGTCCTTAGTCTTAAAGAAAGTGTAGCGGGCCAATACATCTCTCGGAACTTCATCAGGCAAAGAACTTGGTTTAGCCACTCGGTGTGCCCTGTCAATGCTGTACTCAAAGGGCTCCAATTCAGGTAGAAGATGTTTTGTCAGCTCCCTTACATAGATTGACAGTTGAGAGCCTGGGATCGTCTCAGGGATGCCCCTGAATTTGACATTGTTTCTCCTGTTGCGGTCTTCTGAGTCCACCAGTTTCTCCTGTACAGCTGCAATCTTGTCATCTAGTGCGTTATGCGCATCCACCAGGCTATTGTGGGCCACAGCAAAGGCTGCCATCTTAGATTCGGTATGGACCACTTTGCGTTCTAAGGCCTTAACCGAGGAACTGACAGGCGTTAGCAGCGAAGCGAAGTCCATGTGTAGGGAGGACCGGAGTAGCTGCAGCATCTCCTTCAGAGTCGCCTCCGAGACCGTTCTGTTAGAGGCCTGATAAGAGGCGAAGACATCCTCTCCACTCACCCCTCCGCTAGCATCTCCTATGGGGTCAGCGGTCCATGGGTCCTCTGTGGCAGCAGAGAGCCTCGGTTTTTGCTTAGCCGGACTAGCAAGGGGAGAAGAGGCACCGCGCTGTGGTGGTGAGCTAGATTCAGCCTCCAGCAAGGCAGATACATCACTAGGCTGTAGCGGTAGGGTATCGTCTTCTCCCTCCGTCGCCATTTCCTGGCCGGGGTCTGTGGCGACAGCCCAATCAGTCGGCAGATAGCAGGTAGGACCGGCTCTGGAGGGGGACATGGACCCAGAGGGGTGATCAGAGGTAGTCGCAGCCTGGGAAGGGGTCCCGAGGGATGTAGGCAGGGTAGGACTCACTGTGTCAGCGCCATAGCGAGAAGAGGCAGCGCCATCCTTGTTCCCTCGCGCCGAATCCGAGCCCGGAGCAAAAAAGTGCTTTAAAGTCTTATGTTCTCCTGGGTTGGTCGTCCTTTTCCTGCTCCAAGTCGCCATGGTGCCGTGTAAGCACCTGGAGTCGCTGGGTGAGTCGCTGGCAGGGAGAAAGTAGCTTTATCCCACGGGCTTGCTGCGGAGCTGTACAGTTAAGCGGCCATCTCGTCTCGCGGCCAAGCCACGCCCCCTTTAGAGTCTTTTTATTAACAATATATATTTTATTTGCATTTATATGTTCATCTGTGTTGGGGGGGGGCAGACAAATTTTTTATACAGGGGCCCTCTGCTGTCTGTGTCCGCCCCTGCCTGGTAATGTCAGGCTGTTGCTGCTTGGTTGGTATCTGTTTTTTTCCCCCATAAAGAAATAAATAAACACATAGTGTTCCCTGTATTTTTATTCTCAGCCAGATACCAACCAGGCAGTAACAGCCTGATGTTACCAGGGTGGGCGAGGACAGCTTGTTACCACCTACCGGCTCTTCCCGGCCCTCCTGTGGCAGTGGGAATTGGGGTAATAATTGGAGGTTAGCGCTAGCTGTTTTTGGGGCTAACGCTAAGCCCCGGCTTAGTAATGGATTCCATCAATATAACGGCTTCCACTACTAAGCCTGAAAATTCAATAAAAATATTTACACATTGGAAAAATTATTTTATTTAAAAAAACACTCCCCCAAAGCCCACAATATCCATTTTATTAAAAGAAAAAAAATCCAGTTCATCCGCCGTAATCCAACTAATCTGCTGTAATCCTCTGCATACACGGATCTGAAACGAGAAAAAATAAAAGGTTAGGACATTTTTGGCACTTTCCGCTGGGGAGAGCACCCCTATTGCAATGTCTATCCAAACAGGGAGCCTACAATTGTAGCAAAACTACATCTCCCAGCATGCCCAGACAGCCTTTGGCTATCTGGACATGCTGGGAGTTCATTAAATTCCATTTTACAGCGTTCCTGGCTAAAGGAGACCTAAAATGTCGGATCCACAAGTCAGTACATGGGGCAGGGGATGATGGGAGGGTGGGAAACTGCGGCGGGAATGAAGGTAGGCGGGCTGACCCTGAATCACATGCGAGATGCAGCCTATCAGCATTCATTGACCCCTCTGATGTCACAGCCCTATTTAATCGGCAGCCATCTTGCCTCTCTTCATTTCATCCATGCACTTAGAGAGAGAGAGGACGGGACTGCGTGTGTGTGAATAGCTTATACCACAGCGTACCACTGCAACTGCTAGTCACATCAGCATTGCGGACAGACAGGAGTGCAGAGTGCTTTGGTGTTCTCACTGAGAAGGATCATACGATATATAAACATCCTATTCACGTTATGGAGCATTGCATCAGAGAGGGGCAGATAGATTTTCACTGCCTCATACAGATCAACAAGCTGCCTGAACTTTATGAACCCTCTCATCTCCTCATTTTTCAGCGCAATTCAGTGCTTTTTTTGCTCCACAAATCATCTGCTGCTCAGAATTGTGTAGACTGTATAAAAACCAGTGCACACCATTACTAACACTCAGACAGAGTGCAATTTAGGGTTTAACCCCTTAATGACGCAGGACGTATATTTACGTCCTGCGCCGGCTCCCGCGATATGAAGCGGGATCGCGCCGCGATCCTGCATCATATCGCGGCGGTCCCGGCGCTCATCAATGGCCGGGACCCGCGGCTAATACCACACATCGCCGATCGCGGCGATGTGCGGTATTAACCCTTTAGAAGCGGCGGTCAAAGCTGACCGTCGCTTCTAAAGTGAAACTGAAAGTGACCCGGCTGCTCAGTCGGGCTGTTCGGGACCCCCGCGGTGAAATTGCGGCGTCCCGAACAGCTGATCGGACACCGGGAGGGCCCTTACCTGCCTCCTCGGTGTCCGATCGACAAATGACTGCTCCGTGCCTGAGATCCAGGCAGGAGCAGTCAAGCGCCGATAATGCTGATCACAGGCGTGTTAATACACGCCAGTGATCAGCATAGGAGATCAGTGTGTGCAGTGTTATAGGTGTTATAGGTCCCTATAAAAAAAAGTGTTAATAAAGGTCATTTAACCCCTTCCCTAATAAAAGTTTGAATCACCCTTCTTTTCCCATAAAAAAAATAAAAAAGTGTAAAAAAATAAATAAACATATGTGATATCGCCGCGTGCATAAATGTCCGAACTATAAAAATATATCATTAATTAAACCGCACGATCAATGGCATACGCGCAAAAAATTCCAAAGTCCAAAAAAGCGTATTTTGGTCACTTTTTATACGATTAAAAAAATGAATAAAAAGTGATCTAAAAGTCCGATCAAAACAAAAATAATATCGATAAAAACTTCAAATCACGGCGCAAAAAATAAGTCCTCATACTGCCCTGTACGTGGAAAAATAAAAAAGTTATAGGGGTCAGAAGATGACATTTTTAAACGTATACATTTTCCTGCATGTAGTTATGATTTTTTCCAGAAGTGCGACAAAATCAAAACTATATAAGTAGTGTATCATTTTAACCGTATGAACCTACAGAATAATGATAAGGTGTAATTTTTACCGAAATATGCACTGCGTAGAAACGGAAGCCCCCAAAAGTTACAAAATGGCGTTTTTTTCCGATTTTGTCGCACAATGTCACTGCAAAGAAGAATTGGCGATGCTAAAAATAAGCCATAATATGGATTTTTAGGAGGAAAATTGAAAGGGTTATGATTTTTAAAAGGTAAGGAGGAAAAAAAGTGCAAAAACGTAAAAACCCTGAGTCCTTAAGGGGTTAAAGGGGTACTCCGGTGAAAACCTTTTTTTCTTTTAAATCAACTGGTGGCAGAAAGTTAAACATATTTGAAAATTACTTCTATTAAAAAATCTTAATCCTTCCAGTACTTATTAGCTGCTGTATGCTACAGAGGAAATTCCTTTCTTTTTGGAACACTGATGACATCACGAGAACAGTGCTCTCTGCTGACATCTCTGTCCATTTTAGCAACCATTAGAGATGAGCAAACTTTTCAAAAATTCGATTCGGCCGATTCGCCGAATTTTCCCGAAAAGTTTGTTTCGATCTGAATTTATTCGCTGTGAATCGATGTTAAAAAAAGGCTATTTCTAGCCTACATACAGCCTCTATAGGGGTATAGAACACTTTGCTGTGTCCTAAAACGCATATGGAGTGTGCTGGGGTAGTGAAATAATACTTTTATTCAGAATAGCATGCAGATTACTGGCATCGCTCTTAGAATCACTGCCGCACAGCAGCACAATGACAGAGCCTGGTGGTGGCATTAGTGTCAGGAGACCATATAGTGACTGAATAACATAGCGTGGACATGTTGGCAGCAAGAGGAGACCATTTAGTGGCTGAATGGCACAGCGTGGAGTTGGCTGATGCACTAGTACGTAGTACACCTGGGCTTCACAACCCCCCCCCCCCCCCCCCAAAAAAAAAAAAAAAACAACACAATATATGAAATTTTTGTCAAAGATTTCTCATTGGTAGCACCCGCTATCCCAAAATTAGAAATTTCCAGAACCAGGCCCCAACCCTCTGGCATCAGGAACCCATATATTGCCTGAAGGACACAGCCTGGAGTTGGCTGATGCAAGAGTACTCACCAGGGCTTCACAATCCCCCCCTAAAAAAACAACACAATATATTACATTTTTGTCAAAGATTTCTCATTGGAAGCACCCGCTATCCAAAAATTAGAAATTTACAGAACCAGGCCCCACCCCTGCGGCATCAGTAACCCATATATTGCCTGCATGACACAGCCTGAAGTTGGCTGATGCAAGTGTACACACCAGGGCTTCACAATCCCCCCCAAAAAAACAACACAATATATGAAATTCTTATCAAAGATTTCTCATTGGTAGCACCCGCTATCCAAAAATTTGACATTTCCAGACCCAGGCCCCAACTCTGCGAAATCAGGAACCCATATATTTCCTGTAGGACACAGCCTGGAGTTCGCTGCTGCACCAGTACACACCCGGGCTTCACAATCCCCTCCAAAAAACAACAACATTTTAGAAATGTTTTAAAGAAATACCTTTGTGTAAGAACAAGCGCATATCCAACAGTTCACAAGACTCTATAATGCAGGACGGTGGACCACCCAAAGACATTCTTCTAAAAATAATAAACCACACAATGTTTGAATTTTTTTTACTAAAACTAATTCAATATGTGTGTAAGCGCATCTGTCTCCAAAAGATCAGATCACCAAAGGACTTTTTTCGCCCAAAATGATGAAGCAGAGTTAATCCCTGTCCGTACTTTTTTTTTTTCATAAAAAAATAACACGCAACAAGCGTTGCGTTGTGTAACGATTAGCATTCTGGAAAATTCAATTTTATTACTGATAAAATTATCAGTAAATTAAAAAAAAACACTACCCAAGAGTGTTTAATTACCCCATACATTGCACCAGGAGCAGTCAGGAGTAGGCCTCAGCAGTACCCAAGAGGCTTTAATAACCTCCAACCTTCTCACGATCAATTGCGAAATCGAGCAATACCAGGTGTGTTATGCCCTCTGATTTCCGGGGCCGCAGGCGCGCTCCATTGAACGGATTAGCGTGTCTCTATCTTTCATCGACCGGTGTTGGTAACCCGCTAACTCCCGGAAAGGTAAGCTGCCGCGAAGCAGGTGGTCTCCCCCGGGCACGTTTGGCTCCAGAATTTCCACTACTGCCACACCACTGCCAACCGTGCTACCGCCTTGCTGACTCAAGGGCAACCTGCAACTCTCTTCTCCCGATGATGAACCCCCCTTCACCTGAGATCGAGCAATAACAGGTGTGTTATGCCCTCAGATGTCCGGGGCCGCAGGCGCGCTCCACTGAACGGATTAGGGTGTGTCCATTTTTTTTTGTAGCACCCACAATCCAAAAATGTTTAATTCCCAGACCCACGCCCCACCTCAGCGGCATCAGGAACCCATTTATTGCCTGAAGGACACAGCCTGGAGTTGGCTGATGCACCAGTACACACAGGGCTTCACAATCCGCCCCAAAATCAACAAAATTGTATACATTTTTTTTTTTTAATTTAAAACTTTGTGTAAACACAAGCGCATATCCCACATTTCAGAAGACTCTATAAGGCAGGACGGTGGACCACCCAAAAACTTTTTTCTCAAAAATAATGAACCAAACAATTGTTGAATTTTTTTTTTTAAATTGAAATTCCTAGACCCAAGCCCCACCTCAGCTGCATCAGTAACCCATAGATTGCCTGAAAGACACAGCCTGGAGTTGGCTGATGCATGAGTACACACCCGGGCTTCACAATCCACCCCAAAAAAACTCAATTTTTTTTTAAAATTGTCTGACAAAATACCTTTTTGTTAAAACAAGTGCATATACAGCAGTTCAGAAGACTCCAAGACCGAGGCCCCACCTCTGCTGCATCAGTAACCCATATATTGCCTAACGGACATAGACCGGAGTTGACTGATGCACGAGTTCACATTACACACCCGTCACCCGGGCTTCACATTCCACCCCAAAAAAACGCAAAATTTTATCGAAATTGTTGGACAAAATACCTTTTTTTTAAACAAATAACTAGTGCATATACAGCAGTTCAGAAGATTCTATAATGCAGGATGGTGGACCACCCAAAGACATTCTTCTCAAAAGTAATAAACCACACAATGTTTGAAATTTGGTTAAAAAAAATTATTACATGTGTAAGTGCATCTGTCTCAAAAAAATCAGAAGGCAAAAAGATTCTAATCGCCAAAAATGATTAAGCAGAGTTAATCCCTCTCCATCTATTTATTTTATTTTTCATAAAAAAATCACACACAACAAGCGTTCCGTTGTGTAACGGTTAGCATTCTGCAAAATTCAATTTTATTACTGATAAAATTACCAGTAAATTTAACAATAACACTACCCAAGAGTGTTTAATTACTCCATACATTGCACCAGGAGCAGTCAGGAGTAGGCCTCAGCAGTACCCAAGAGGCTTTAATAACCCCTTACCTTGCCCGATCAATTGCGAGATCAAGCAATAAAAGGTGTGTTATGGCCTCAGATGTCCTGGGCCGCACTAGCGCTCCACTGAACGTATTAGCGTGTCTCTATCTTTCAAGGACAGGTGCGTGTTGCACGCTGAAACCAGTTTGTGATAGGGATCTGTGATTGCAATTATTTAATCTTAAAATGAGGAATTACCAGTAAGTGAGGGTCATAAGCTGGCGTTTATTAAGTCCCTGCTCCTACTGCTAAACTTCAAAAATGATAGGCCCAAGGCCAGAAGCTTCAGTTTTCCCCATATTAGGAGCATAGTTGTCCCCCAGATTACGCAGCATAGATGTCCCCCAGATTAGGAGCATACTTGTCCGCCAGAGTAGGCAGCATAGATGTCACCCAGATTAGGCAGCATAGATGTCCCCCAGATTAGGAGCATAGTTGTCCCCCAGATTAGGCAGCATAGATGTCACCCAGATTAGGCAGCATAGATGTCCCCCAGATTAGGAGCAAACTAGTCCCCCAGAGTAGGCAGCATAGATGTAACCCAGATTAGGCAGCATAGATGTCCCCCAGATTAGGAGTATACTTGTCCCCCAGATTAGACAGCATAGATGTCCCCCAGATTAGGCAGCATAGTTGTCCCCCAATCAGCACGGGCCGGTCAGAGCCAATCAAAGGGCCATATGTGTCAAGCGGGCCGTACAATCCCCAGGTCTGCCCCAGAAGGTTTCATAACCAACCACAATACAGAAAATGTTGTTGTAGGAGCAAGATCAATCTACTCAGACCCATCTGTCATTGGTGGCTGGAAATCCTGGCTGATCCATCCCTGATTCATCTTGACAAGCGTCAGTCTCTCCACATTTTTAGTGGACAGACGAGTTCGCCTTGGGGTGACTATGGCCCCGTCCGCACTAAACACCCGCTCTGATGGCACACTACTGGCCAGGCAGGACAGCTTTTCCAGTGCAAACTCCGCTAGTTGCGCCCATAAATCGAGTTTGGCTGCCCAGAAGTCCAGCGGATCTTCAACGGTTGTTGGCAGGGTCATGTCGAGGTAAACCACCACCTGCTGGTTCAGGTCCTGCTCCATGTCCACCTGCTGCTGATGAGTAGCTTCACAATGCAAATGAAGGAAGCTACTCATCAGCGACTGTAGACTCAGGCTGCTGCTAATTGAGCCGGTACTGCTCCTGCCACCCCTCCCCTCCCCAGCAGCCGTGGCAGTGGAAGGTGAGCGCAGAGGGCCCCCCGAGTCAGACCTGCGAGTGGATGGACCATGTGGCCGATAGGCATCGGCCAACCGACTATGTAGAAGCTCCCTGAAGTAGGTCAGTTTGTCCTCCCTCTCAGTGGGTGTAAAAAAGGCCCCCATTCTGGGCCGGTAGCGAGGGTCTTATAAGGTGGAGATCCAAAAGTCATTGCGCTGACGAATTTTGACAATTCGGGGGTCACTACACAAGCAACTCAGCATGCATCGTGCCATTTGTGCCAGTGACTCGCAGGGACTATCTGCCTCCATCTCCACTGCATACTGCCACAGTGTGTCTGGGTCCTCTGTCTCGCCTCCCTCGTAATAACCATCCAGCTCCTCTGGCTGCTCCTGCTCCTTCTCTCCTGTCCAATGACCAGAAACACCGGCCATCTCATCCACCGTAAACTGTGCTCCGTTCTGCCCCTCATCATCCTCCTCCAGTTCATCCCCCACAGGACTCATGTAGCCTTCTGATGTAGGCGCAACATCTCCATTTCTGTGACCAGTCATGTTTTCAATCATTTTTTGGAGTAAATGTAGGAGTGGAATTATTTCGTTCATGGCGTAATTCGAGCGACTAACAAAAAAAGTGGCTTTCTCAAAGGGCCTCAGCAAACGGCAGGTGTCACGTATGAGCTGCCACTCGTTCACATTGAAGTTACACAGGGGAGTACTAATATCTGCTTGTATCATCAAAAAATCCATGATGGCTTTTCTTTGTTCGTATAGTCTGTCCAACATATGGAGGGTGGAATTCCAACGTGTGGCAACGTCACAAAAGAGACTATGTTGTGGGATACCATTCTAACGCTGCAGCTCAAGCAAAGTGTGCTTGGCAGTGTACGAGTGGCTGAAGTGCATGCACAGTTTCCTTGCCAATGTTAGGACGTCTTGCAAATGGGGTGAAGACTTGATAAACTTCTTGACAACCAGATTCAACACGTGTGCCATGCAGGGCGGATGTTCACACTTCCTTGTCGCAGCGCGGCCACAATGTTCTTCCCATTGTCGTTCACCATGGTTTCCATTTCCAGATTTCGTGGAGTAAGCCATACTCGAATTTCTTCCCTAATGAACTTCAGCAATTCCTCCCGTGTGACTCCGTTCGCCAAGGCAAACCATGTGAAGGACGGCTTGACACCGCTGTACCCTACACATGTGGTACGATGAAGGGCCACCGAGATTTGGATGTTCAGTGGAGGCCGAGGACACGGGGGAGGAGGAGGTGGCGCACACTGTAAAAGGACCAACTGCCTGGGAGCGAGAGCGTGGAGGAGGAAGCGGTGTGACGTGTCCAAGTTGCTGTTGTGGCTGTGCAGGAACAACATTTACCCAGTGGGCCGTAAAAGACATGTATTGTCCCTGCCCGTAGTTACAGCTCCACACGTCGGCGCTGCCGTGCACTTTTGAACACACCAACAGGCTCAAGGACTGGCTCACCTTCTCTTGTACAAACTTATGCAGGGCTGGTACTGCCTTCTTCGCAAAGAAATGACGGCTTGGGACTCTCCACCTCGGCTCGGCACAAGTCATCAATTCCCTGAAAGCTGCAGAGTCCACCAGTTGGAAAGGGAGGGACTGCAACACCAGCAACTTGGACAGGAGCACGTTCAACTTCTGCGCCGTTGGATGAGTGGGCGCATACTGTTGTTTCTTGGACATAGCATCGCCGATCAATTGTTGGCGGAATGGCTGACTACGAGCGGAGGAAGCAGGAGCGCAAGAAGGATGGTTTGACACAATGCTCCCTTCGGCTGAGGTGGTGGAGCCTTGACTGGATGACGGAGGGAGCGGATGGCCACTGGTTGATGCGGCAGGCTGGACCACTACCTCGGAGCCACGGTTATCCCAGGCTGCTTTATGGTGGCGAATCATGCGTTGACGCAGGGCCGTGGTGCCGAGTTTGGGACCCTGACCACGCTTCACTTTCTGACCACAGATTTTGCATGTGACTACGCTAAGGTCCTCCGGTTTCTTTATGAAGAATAACCACACCGCAGAGTAGCTGATTTTCCCACCCGTAGTTCGCACTATTTCACTGCTATTGGCACCGTCTCAAGGAACCCCTGTTCCACTACCTCCCTGAATGGTAGCTTGCCGCGAAGCAGGTGGTCTCCCCCTGGCACGTTTGGCTCCTGAATCTCCACTACTGCCACCACCACGCTGATTGCCAACCGTGCTACCGCCTTGCTGCCTCATAGACAAAGAGCAAATCTCTTCTCCTGATGATGATGAAGCCCCGGCTTCTGCACTCGGCTCCCAATTGCGATCGGCTTCATCATCATCAAAAGATGTGGGCACATCACTGATGTCCTCCTCGTGTTCCACAACAGTGTCTGCCTCAGGACCCTGAGCAATTGAAACACCGCCTCCCACGTCACTCTCCGCATCACTACTTGGCCGCCTTGCAGAGCAAGGGACGCATGTCTCCTCACATTCTTGGCCGCCCATTAGATGCTGACTGTCCTCTATTACATCGTCCTTGCTAAATAGTGGAGCTGAACCCAAAGGATGAGATACTTCTTTTGGAGAGGGAACAGCATAGGACAAAGGCAATGGGATTACAGGGACTGCTCCCGGGCCATGCAAACTGAGGGTTGTGTCTGAGGAACCCACCGACTCTTGACTGGGGTTGTCACATGTCGCTTGTGATGATGGGGATGAGTGTGCAAACCAATTGACGAGGAGAGATGGGTCGACTACACGACCACTGGGTTTTAACAGGAGCTCAGGCCTATTGCTGCGACTCCTGCTGCCACTCGCCCCAAGTCTGCTGCCAACTCTGCCTGACATATGTAGGCCTCTGCCCCTTCTCTGTGCACGTCCTGGCACTTCCCTGCCTGACATACTTAGTGCGTTTATGAGGGTATAGAACAGCAGCAGGCGATTACTTACGGCTTTCCTTTCAAAGTATATAGGCCATAGACAGAACAGTTACTAAATAGTACACTCCTTTGTTGTATGTATGCCCTTTGCAATGATGAGCGCACTGGTATGCTTATTTCTACGCAGTAAAAACACTTTTTTTTTAAAAATATACCAGCCGGTCTATACTAATGTGTGGAATAGCACTGAATTTAGCACCGAGACAGAAATATAGGTACTAAATAGTACACTACTTGGTTGTATGTATGCCCTTTGCAATGATGAGCGCACTGTTAAGCATATTTGTACGCAGGAAAACTTTTTTTTTTCTTTAATACACCGGCAGGTGTATAACGTGTGGTATAACACTGAATTTAGCACAGAGACAGAAAAAAAGGTAGTATATGGTACGCTATTTGCTTGTATGTAGGCCCTTTGCAATGATAAGGCCACTGTTAAGCGTATTTGTACGTAGGAAAAACTTTTTTTTTTCTTAAATACACCGGCAGGTGAATAACATGTGGTATAACACTGAATTTAGCACAGAGACATAAAAAAAGGGAGTATATGGTACACTATTTGCTTGTATGTAGGCCCTTTGCAATGATAAGGCCACTGTTAAGCGTATTTGTACGCAGGAAAAACTTTTTTTTTTCTTTCATACACCGGCAGGTGAATAACGTGTGGTATAACACTGAATTTAGCACAGAGACAGAGTAACAGGTGAAAAATGGTAAAAAGGCACTAAAGTCCACACTAATATGACTTATTTCTGAACAGCAGCAGTACCCAACAGTGCAGCACCACCAAAAAAAAAAAAAAAAACCCTAAATTGCAGCAGAAGATTTTTGGAGCAAATAAAAATAAACTCAATTGGGCTGAAAAATGAGGAGATAAGATGCTTCAAAAAGTTCAGGCAGCTTGGAGATCTGTATGAGGCAGCTGACAGCTATCTGCCCCTCTCTGCTGCAATGCTCAATAACGTGAATAGGAGGTTTAGCTATCAATGATCCTTCTCAGTGTAACAGCACAACACTCTGCACTCCTGCCTTTCCCTAATGCTGATGTGACCAGCAGTTGCAGTGTAACGCTGTGATATGAGCTATTCACACACACACAGTCCCGTCCTCTCCATCTGAGTGCATAGATGAAATGAAGAGAGGCAAGATGGCCGCCGATTATATAGGGGCTGTGTCATCACAGGGGTCAGTGAACACTGATAGGCTGCATCTCACATGTGATTAAGGGTCTGCCCGCCTACCTTCATTCCCGAAGCTGTTTCCCACAGTCCCATAATCCCCTGCCCCATGCACTCACATGTGGATCCTCCATCTTAGGTCTCCAATAGCCTGGAACGCTGTAAAATGGAGTTTAATGAAGCGATTCGCGTGATAGAATCGCGGCGATATTCATATTCGTTGCAAATCGAATTTTTCATGAAATTCGTAACGAATTCGGGTTCGTCAACTTCGATTCGCTCATCTCTAGTGGTGGTCCAGCCTGCTGCATCACCCAGTGGCACGCCACTCCCTCTTTCAGCCAGCCTCGCTCTCAGGCAGTTGGTCCAGTGACAGTGTGCGACGCCGCCTCCTCATCTTCCAGCGTGTCCTCGGCCTCCACTGCACGTACAATTCTTAGTGGCCCTTCATCGTACCATGTGTGTAGGGCACAGTAGAGTCATGCTGTTCTTCACATGGTTTGCCTTAGTGAACGAAGTCACACAGGGGAGGAACTGTGCTAAAATTAATTTGTCAAGAAATCGGAGTATGGCTTACTCCACGAAAACTGGAAATGGGAACCATGGTGACGGACAATGGGAAGAACATTGTGTCCGTGATGCGACAAGGAAGTGTGAAACATGCGCCCTGCATGGCACACGTGTTGAATCTGGTTGTCAAGCACTTCCTGAAGTCTTCACCCCATTTGCAAGACATCCTAACCCTAAAAATGGGAAGGAAACTGTGCATGCACTTCAGTCACTCGTACACGGCAAAGCACACCCTCCTTGAGCTGCAGCATCAGAACGGTATCCCACAACATAGTCTTATTTGTGACATTGCCACACGTTGGAATTCCACCCTCCATATGTTGGACAGACTATACGAACAAAGAAAAGCCATAACCGATTTCTTGATGATCCAAGCAGATAGGGGTACTCCCCTGTGTAACTTCAATGTGAACCAGTGGCAGCTCATATGTGACACCTGCCGTTTGCTGAGGCCCTTTGAGGAAGCCACATTATTTGTAAGTCGCCTGGATTACTCGATGAACAACGTAATTCCACTCCTACATTGCCTACAACAAATTATTAAAACGATGGCTGGTCATGGCAATGGAGATGTTGCGCCAACATCTCACGGCTACATGCGCCCTGTGGGGGCTGAACTGGAGGAGGAGGATGAGGGGCAGAGAGGAGCACAGTTTAGGTTTGATGAGATGGGCGGTGTTTCTAGTCATCGGACAGGAGAGGAGGAGCATGATCAGCTAGAGGAGGTAGAGGGTTATTATGCGGAACGCGAGAAAGAGGACCCACGTGGTAGTATACAGTGGAGATGGAGGCAGGGAGTCCCTCTGAGTGACTGGCGCAAATGGCACGATGCATGCTCAGCTTATTGAGTCTTCATAAGTTGGTTTGCAACTTACTAAATGCTTCCCTTTGCCATCATAAAGTGATTTCACAGTAGGAACTACTGGCATAGCATTTTCTTTATCTGATACAGTAATACTGGTAATGCTAGAACTGTCTTCAGGAGTAACTGGGTAGGACATCGTAAATTTGTAAGGAGTCAAAAGTGAATTTTTTGTAGCTGAATTGCCATTTACTTCGGCCTGTGGAATCTTGCACAAGCTTAATGAACCATCACTTGAGTTGATTCTGTTAGACATTTTCTGTCTGTGGTTGGGCAATTCTGTACCTCGGCAACTTTAAAAATTTTAAAGAAATCTTCTGTCTGTTAAATCTGACTGCTTATACTTTCAACTTGTTAAGGATTTACCTCTTTGCCATTAACAGTAAGGTGTTCCTGTACACTGCAGGATTTTGCCATATTTTTGCTCTTTTCAGATTTGGCCACAAGCTGCAGAGATTTCTTAACTGTCTTATGTACCTTTCTTAAGTGCAGTATAGCTCGGTCTAATCGTTTGGATATGTGCTTGTTCTTACACAAAGGTATTTGGTCAGACAACATACCTAAAATAACTTTAATATTTTCTTCTGACTGAGAGAACTTTTGAATTCTTCTAGTACACCTTTTAATAAACACTGAAGTTACCCCTTTTTTTATTCAGTCTATTCTTTATTGTGGGAATATCAATTTTGTGCAAGGCTTTATTTGATGGAACTGGGCTACAGGTGACTGCTGTGTCATGTGACTGAACACTGTTATCCACTTAATGAGTGTCTCAAGGTTGTCATTTTTACTTTCTATTAAAATTGGAGTGTCTGTCTGAATTTCTGAGATAGAATCTGCTATCAGGTGATCTTGAGTTAAATAATTCAAATCCTCAAATGAGTTAAATGTTGCTTGTTGGGATGGACCAATTTCCTATTTGTGTGATCCATATTGGCTTCGCATTGCTTCAGCCACCTCAAGGATGTGGCTTTCAGACACCGTATAGTCTAGAATATGCTATCACGTGATCTTGAGTTAAATAATTCAAATCCTCAAATGAATTACATGTTGCATCTTTGGATGGACCAATTTCCTATTTGTGTGATCCATAGTGGCTTCCCATTGCTTCAGCCACCTCAAGGATGGGGCATTCAGGCACCATATAGTCTCGAATCTGCTATCAGGTGATCTTGAGTTAAATAATTCAAATCCTCAAATGAATTACATGTTGCTTCTTTGGATGGACCAATTTCCTATTTGTGTGATCCATATTGGCTTCACATTGCTTCTGCCACCTCCAGGCTGTTCCTTTCAGACGCCATATAGTCTCCTCATACTGCGGAGTATGAGTCATCCTCATATATGCCCCCTCCAGGCTCTGTAATTGTGCCACCATGTGACATGTGGCTCCTTGTTCAATTTGATCCTTCATAGCCACATGCTGGGTCCTGGGACACTTAAACTTGATATTTTTAAATGAAAGCCCTCTTATGTACGCATCCTCCTGCCAGATCCAGGCTGGGTCTTTCAACAACTAGATTGTTTTGGGATGCAGCTGGGCCTCTGCCTAATATGTTTGGTTGTTAGCACTACCTAACGTGAGTGCTTCATAGAAATTTCAACATTGATATTTCAATCTTATTGCTTATGAAATCCCCTGGTGTGCTGCAGATGCCTTTTCCTGACTGTTTGTTTCAGGAACTAATTTACTTAATGCTACTTCTGGCATTGGCCCTTAAATTTTGGGATATTTAGCACAAGCTAAATACATTCTTAATTGAAATTTCAACATTGATATTGCAATTTATAAGGTTATTAAAACCTCTTGGGTACTGCTGATGCCTGCTCCTGACTGCTCCTGTTTCTTTCTGGAACTACTTGCCTTACTGATGCTTCCGGGCTTGGGCCTTTAATTTTTGGATGTTTAGCAATAAATAAATCCATGCTTAATAGAAAATTCAAGATTGATTTTTCGATTCAAGGGGTTATGAAAGCCTGTTGGGTACTGCTGATGCCAGCTCCTGACTGTTCCTGTGTGTTTCAGGAACGACTTGCCTTACTGATGCTTCTGGCCTTGGGCCTTTAATTTTTGGATGTTTAGCACTAGCTAAATACATGCTTAATTGAAATATCAAATTTTATCTTGCAATGTATGGGGTAATTAAACCCTCTTGGGTACTGCTGATGCCTGCTCCTGACTGCTCCTGTGTGTTTCAGGAACTCCTTGGCTTACTGTTTCTGCTGGGCCTGGCACAATTATTTTTTTTTTGATGGTAGCACTAGCTAACATACCTCTTCAATAGAGATTTCAACAGTCATCTTTCAATCTTAGAGGTAGTAATTTTTTCAAGACAGAGGCCCTTTGGCCGTTGACGTCATATTACCTGTGGAATTATCACAAGAATCCAATTAAACATGTTGGAGCAATAACAATGAACAATAACGGATTAAATTAAACATTCGTACTTTCATAGTCAGGGGGGCACTGAGAGCCAGGTGTTGGAACAGGGGGATCTTGCCTGGCGGAGGACTGCCAGCTCAATGCTCACCAGAATGGGTAAGGAAAAAAATGTGATTTTCACACGACATTACATGAAATAGGACATAAAAGATCTCTTTAGGCTCTTCAATTTTCACACCTTATGATCTTCCTGCTGCCACATAGATGCTGTGCAGCAGTGATTCTAATGGCAATGCCTGTAATCTGCATGACATAGTGAAAAACAGTATGATTTCACTAACCTATCACATTCACTATGCGTCTTACAGCAAGGCAACATTTTCTGCACTCCTATTGGGGCTCTCAGTAGGCCAGAAATAGCCGTTTTTAATATAGGTTCACCGCAAATTTATTCGACCCGAAACAAACTTTTCGAAAAAATTCAGCGAATCGGCCAAATCAAATTTTTGAAAAGTTCACTCATCTCTATTAGAGATGAGCAAACTTTTGAAAAATTTGATTTGGCCGAATTTTCTGAAAAAAGTTCGCAGAAACTATATTAAAAAAGGCTATTTCTAGCCTACAGACAGCCTCAATATGGGTGTAGAACTCTTTTCTGTGTTCTAAGACACATATGGAGTTTGCTGGGGTAGTGAAATAATACTGTTATTCAGAATAACATGCAGATTACCGACATCACTTTTAGAATCACTGCCGCACAGCAACACAATGACAGAGCCTGGTGGTGGCATCAGTGTGAGGAGACCATATAGTGACTGAATGACACAGCGTGGAGGTGTTGGCAGCATGAGCATACCATATAGTGGCTGAATGACACAGCTTGGGTGAGGCTGAAGCATGAGGAGACCATATGGTGGCTGAATGGCACAGCATGGAGGTGTTGGCAGCATGAGGACACCATATAGTGGCTGAATGACACAGCCTGGAGGTGTTGGCTCCATGAGGAGACCATATAGTGGATGAATGGCACAGCCCGGAGTTGCCAGCAGCGTGAGTAGGCACTAGCCCTTCACAATCCTTAAGATTGTGATTAAGAGTAACAGGTACAAAATGGTACAATACTTGGATGTAGAAAAACATCTGTATTTTTGTAAAACACCAGTCGGTGAATACTATTGTTTGGACTTTCACAGTATGTAGGCCCTTGACGGATTAACAGGTACAAAATGGTACAATACTTGGATGAACGTATGCGGTATGCACTGATGAGGGCAGTAATATGCGCAACTATATGCAGAAAAAAAATCAATATTTTTGTAAAACACCAGCCGGTAAATACTATTGTTTGGACTTTCACAGTATGTAGGCCCTTGACAGATTAACAGGTACAAAATGGTACACTACTTGGATGTCCGTATGCGGTATCCACTGATGATGTTTGAAAAACACCAGCAGGTGATTACTTTTGCCTGGAGTCAGGACTTTCCCTGTATCTAGACTTGTTACAGATACAGAATAGTAGACTGCTTTGATGTAGGCATGTGGTATGCACATATAAGGGCAGACAAATGCACTACAGTTCGCTGAAAAATAACTTATTTGTGAACAGCAGGAGGACCCAACAGTGCAGCACCAGAAAAAAAAAAGGGATTAAACCCTAAATTGCACTCTGTCACACAATTCTGAGCAGCAGATGATTTATGGAGCAAAGAAACCACTGAATTGCGCTGAAAAATGAGGAGATAAGATGCTTCAGAAAGTTCAGGCAGCTTGGAGATCTGTATTAGGCCGCTGACAGCTATCTGCCCCTCTCTGCTTCAATGCTCAATAACGTGAATAGGAGGTTTAGCTATCAATGATCCTTCTCAGTGAGAACACCAAAGTACTCTGCAATCCTGCCTTTCCCTAATGCTGATGTGACTAGCAGTTGCAGTGTAACACTGTGGTATTAGCAATTCACACACACAGTCCCGTCCTCTCTATCTCAGTGCATAGATGAAATGAAGAGAGGCAAGATGGCTGCCGATTAAATAGGGGCTGTGACATCACAGGGGTCAATGAATGCTGATAGGCTGCATCTCACATGTGATTCAGGGTCATCCCGCCACAATTTCCCGCCCTCCCATAATCCCCTGCCCCATGTACTGACATGTGGATCCACCATTTTAGGTCTCATTTAGCCTGGAACACTGTAAAATGGAGTTTAGTGAAGCGAATCGCGGCGATATTCGCATTCTTTGCAAATCTAATTTTTCATGCAATTCGTAACAAATTTGGGTTCGTCAGCTTCGATTCGCGCATCTCTAACCTCTAGTCTTACCAAGGTCATGTATAGAAAATAGTCTAGAATGGGGTGGAAATTCTTTATATCCTTATAGATTTGCTCATTCTTGGAGTTATGTGATTTGTAGTTGGTTAGAAGGGGTCAGGGAGTGTATTTAGCATTCCATATTGATATGTCTATAATTAGATATTGCCCATCTTGATATCATGAGTAGTGTTGCTCGCGAATATTCTCAATACAAATATTATTCTTGAATATCGCATATTCGCGAATATTCGCGAATATAGCATTATATATCCGTAATTACGAATATTCTTCTTTTATTTATTTTTTTATCACAGTACACATCACAGTGATCACCCCTCTCTGCTTCCAGCTTGTGTGGTGAAAGAAGGCTCTAATACTACTGTGTGAGACTGGCGTGCGAATTTTCGCTTATGCTAATTTTTGTATATGCTAATTTTCGCATGTTATCTTTTGCATACGCGAATTTTCGCATATGCAAAAATAAAACGAGAATATTACGAATATGCGAATTTAGCGAATATGACGAATATTAGTCCATATATTCGCGAATATTCGCGAATTCGAATATGGCCTATGCCGCTCAACATCCTCTGGATAGAGTGATATGTAACCTTTTCTTATATGAAATTCCTAACTTTGTAGCTTTTATTTTTTTGTAACAAGTTACTTACTACTCACATGTATGGTTCTACTAGATGTAGTCAAATAACAAGCTTGCAATGTTTACTAATATATCTAATTGATATTAATTTGCATATATCATTGTATTTATTACTCATTTATGTTTATAATCTTATAACCAATAAATCTGCATACTTTATAATACCTGTGTATTATTGTATATTGCAAAACTACATCCTTAAAGGGATACTCCGCCCCTAGACATCTTATCCCCTATCCTAAGGATAGGGGATAAGATGTCAGATCGCCAGGGTCCCGCTGCTGGGGACCCCCGGGATCTCGGCTGCGGCACCCCACTATCATCACAGCACAGAGCATACTTGCTCCGTGCGTAATGACCAGCGATACAGGGGCCAGAGCATCGTGAGTTCACGGCTCCGCCCCTCGTGAGGTCACGGCCCGCCCCTTAATGCAAGTCTATCGGAGGGGGTCGTGATGGCGCGTTACGTCACGAGGGAGCGGAGCCGTGACGTAACGATGCTCCGGCCCCTTTGCTTTAATGATAGCTGGGTGCCACAGCCTTGATCCCGGGGATCCCCAGCAGTGGGACTCCTACGATCTGACATCTTATCCCCTATCCAATAAATCCTATAAAATGTCTAGGGGTGGAGTACTCCTTCAAGTGTTAATGTCATCCTGTCATGAAAAAAACTTGTTAATATCTGAGGAAATAGATGTATTGTATTGTATTGACTGGCTGTGTCCACAATTCACCAGCTCATAATTTTGATATTTTTAATAATTTTCATAATTTTAAATTTTTCATAATTAACAATTGTTATGACCATAATTCATAATTTAGTTATTACCGCACGACTACCCCCTGAAAGCCTGCACAAACCTTGAGGATGCATATATGCCTGGCACAACAGCCTCACCACAGCTCATGCACCCAGCACCCCCTCATCAGACGTATAGTGCCTTTGGGATCACAGATGCCCACCCCACTGCACCAAAAAGTGCAAGGCCACCTGGACCCCATAGCCACTCTGCTGTGGTCCCACCTGCCTCATATTGTTCTCTAGACCATTATCCACTGCTGTCATCCTTTCAACAACCTGTACCTGGCCCCCCTTCTGTTAATGCTATAAATTGGACAGACACAATGAACTCTGATATCTCACATTCGGAGGATGACTCTCATGACTCTGTGGCACATAGTGATACTCCCGACTATTGGGGTGCCCGCCCCCCTGCCAAGGAGAAATTATTTAAAATTTTGAATAAAACAGCTGTGGGCTCAGTCCCAAGGACTGATCACTCCTCCTCAGATGATACCCTGACTGAACGGCGGCAGAACCGCAGGCGTAATTGCACGCCAGACCGCTCAGTTGCGCCTGTCTTACTCCCCCGGACTCATCTTTACCATCTCCTGAGATGGCGACAAACACTTTAACGCCTTAAGGACCTAGGGTGTATGGATACGCCCTGGCTTTCAGGTACTTAAGGACCCAGGACACGATGACCAATAGCAGATCGGGGTGGGGGACTTTACTTTCGGTTTCCCCGTCCTGCCCACCCAAAATAGGCGGGGCAGAACGGGGAAAGGACACAGGACCGGCGCCGAAGTCCACTCACCCATCGGCGACGGCAGCGGGTGACGATCGACGGCGGCAGCGGGCGACGATCGACGGAAGAAGGGGACGGCGACGCAGTTCCGTGGATCCTACGGAAGCCGGTGAGTTGCTTAGCAACATCTGGAGGGCTACAGTCTGAGACCACTATAGAGTGGTCTCTAAACTGTAGCCCTCCAGATGTTGCAAAACTACAACTCCCAGCATGCCCAGAGAGCTATTTAGGCATGCTGGAATTTGTAGTTTTGCAACAGCTGGAGAGCTACAGTTTCAGACCACTGCACAATGATCTCTATACTGTCACTCTCCAGATCTTGCAGAACTACAACTCCCAGCATGCCCACATAGCAGTTTGCTGTCTGAGCATGCTGGGATTTGTAGTTTTGCAACATCTGGAGGTCCACAGTTTGGAGATCACTGTGCAGTGGTCTCTAAAATATAGCTCTCCAGATGTTGCAAAACTGCAAATCCCAGCATGCTGTTTCGGCATGCTGGGAGTTGTTGTTGTGTACCTCCAGCTGTTGCATAACTACATCTCCCAGCATGCCCTTCGGCGATCAGTACATGCTGGGAGTTGTAGTTTTGCAAAAGCTGGAGGCACACTGGTTGAAAAAACTGAGTTAGGTAACTGAAGTTAGGAAATACTGAGTTAGGTGTGCCTCCAGCTGTTGCAAAAGTACAACTCCCAGAGTTGTAGTTTTGAAACAGCTGGAGGTTTGTCCCCCCATGTGAATGTACAGGGTACATTCACACAGGCAGGTTTACAGTTAGTTTTCTGCTTCAAGTTTGGGCTGCGGCAAATTTGTCGCCGCAGCACAAACTCCTAGCGGTAAACTCACTGTAAACGCCCGCCAGTGTGAACGTACCCTAAAAACACTACACTACACTAACACATAATAAAGGGTAAAACACTACATATACACCCCCTTACACTGTCCCCCCTCCCCAATAAAAATGAAAAACGTATCGTATGGCAGTGTTTCCAAAACGGAGCCTCCAGCTGTTGCAAATCACCAACTCCCAGCATTTCTGGACAGCCACTGACTGTCCAGGCATGCTGGGAGTTTAGCAACAGCTGGAGGCACTCTGTTTGTGAATCACTGGCGTAGAATACCCCTATGTCCACCCCTATGCAATCCCTATGAAGTCCTCAAATGCGCATGGCACTCTCTCACTTCAGCGCCCTGTCGTTTTTCAAGGAAACAGTTTAGGGTCACATATGGGGTATTTCCGTACTCGGGAGAAATTGCACTACAAATTTGGGAGGCTTTTTTTCCTTTTACCCATTATGAAAAGGAAAAGTTGGGGTCTACACAAGCCTGTTAGTGTTATTTTTTTTTATTTTTTAAACTAACATGCTGGTGTTGCCCCATACTTTTTATTTTCACAAGCGGTAAAAGCAAAAAAAGACCCCCAAAATTTGTAACGCAATTTCTCCTGAGTACGGAAATACCATATATGTGGGTGTAAAATGTTCTGCGGAACGCACAACAAGGCTCAGGAGTGAAAGCACACTATGTACATTTGAGGCCTAAATTGGTGATTTGCACAGGGGTGGATGATTTTACAGCGGTTCTGCCATAAACACAAAAAAATAAATAGCCACATGTGACCCCATTTTGGAAACTACACCCTCATGGAAAGTAACAAGGGGTATAGTGCGCCTTAACACCCCACAGGTGTTTGACAAAATAGTTGGATGGGAAAATGAGAAAAAATTTTCCCTAAAATGCTGGTGTTACCCTAAATTTTTAATTTTCACAAGGGAAAATAGGAAAAAAGTCCCCCAAAATTTGTAACCCCATTTCTTCTGAGTAAGAACATACCCCATATGTGGATGTAAAGTGCTCTGCAGGTGCACTACAATGCTCAGAAGAGAAGGAGCGCCATTGGGATTTTGAAGAGAAAATTTTCCGGAATTGAAGGCCACGTGTGTTTACAAATCCCCCATAGTTCCATTACAATGCACCCCCCCCCCACACATGTGACCCCATTTTGGAAAATACACCCCTCACGTAATGTAATAAGGGGTACAGTGAGCATTTACGCCCCACAGGTGCCCCACAGATTTTTGGAACAGTGATCCGTGAAAATTAAAAATTAAATTTTTCATTACCACAGCCCACTGTTCCAAAGATCTGTCAAACGCCAGTGGGGTGTAAATACTCACTGCACCACTTATTAAATTCTGTGAGGGGTGTAGTTTCCAAAATGGGGTCACATGTGGGGGGGGGTCGACTGTTCTGGCACCACGGTGGGCTTTGTAAACGCACATGGCCCCCGACTTCCATTCCAAACAAATTCTCTTTCAAAAAGCTCAATGGGGCTCCTTCTCTTTTGAGCATTGTAGTGCGCCAGCAGAGCAATTGACATCCACACATGGGGTATTTCCCTACTCAGAAGAAATGGGGTTACAAATTTTGCTGGTCATTTTCTCCTATTACCCCTTGTAAAAATGTAAAATTTGGGGAAAACACAGCATTTTTGTGAAAAAAGGTTTTTTCATTTACACATCCAACTTTCACAAAAAGTTGTGAAATACCTGTGAGGTGTTAAGGCTCACCGTACCCCTTGTTACGTTCCTTGAGGGGTGTAGTTTCCAAAATACTATGCCATGTGTTTTTTTTTTTTTTTTTGCTGTTCTGGCACCCTAGGTGCTTCCTAAATACGACATGCCCCCCAAACACCATTTCAGCAAAATTTGCTTTCCAAAAGCTAAATGTGACTCCTTCTCTTCTGAGCATTGTAGTTCGCTCGCAGAGCATTTTACGTCCTAACATGGGGTATTTATATATTCAGAAGAGATGGGGTTACAAATTTTGGGGGGCATTTTTTCCCATTACCCTTTGTAAAAATGATAAATTTGGGGGAAAAACTGCATTTTTTTTTCATTTACACATCCGACTTTAACGAAAAGTCGTCAAACACCTGTGGGGTGTTAAGGCTCACTGGACCCCTTGTTACGTGCCTTAAGGGGTGTAGTTTCCAAAATGGTATGCCATGTGGGGGTTTTCTGCTGTTCTGGCACCATAGGGGCTTCCTAAATGTGACATGCCCCCCAAAAACCAATTCAGCAAAATTCCGTCTCCAAAATCCCATTGTCGCTCCTTTCCTTCTGAGCCCTCTAGTGCACCCGCCGAACACTTGACATACACATATGAGGTATTTCCTTACTTGAGAGAAATTGGGTTACAAATTTTGGGGGGATTTTTCATCTATTACCCCTTGTAAAAATTCAAAAACTGGGTCTACAAGAACATGCAAGTGTAAAAAATGAAGATTTTGAATTTTCTCCTTCACTTTGCTGCTATTCCTGGGAAACACCTAAAGGGTTAACAAACTTTCTGAATGTTATGTTGAATACTTCGAGGGGTGCAGTTTTCATAATGGGGTCATTTATGGGGTATTTTTGATAAGAAAGCCCTTCAAATCAACTTCAAAACTGAAGTGGTCCCTGAAAAATTCTGATTTTGAAAATTTTGTGAAAAATTTGAAAATTTCTGCTATACTTTGAAGCCCTCTGGTGTATTTCAAAAGTAAAAACATGTCAACTTTATGATGCAAACATAAAGTAGACATATTGTATATGTGAATCAATATAACATTTATTTGGAATATCCATTTTCCTTATAAGCAGAGAGCTTCAAAGTAAAAAAAATTCAATATTTTCAATTTTTTCATCAAACTTTGGAATTTTTCACCAAGAAATGATGCAAATATCGACAAAATGTTACCACTAACATAAACTAGAATATGTCACGAAAAAACTAATCTCGGAATCAGAATGAAAGGTAAAAGCATCCCAGAGTTAATAATTCTTAAAGTGACAGTGGTCAGATGTTCAAAAAATGGCCGGGTCCTTAAGGTATATTTGGGCTGGGTCCTTAAGGGGTTAAACAACCACCCTGAGCTGCAAGCATTACTGGCTCTGTTGCAGACTAAATCTGATATCCATGCGATAGTGACTGACCTACGCCTTGCCTGGTGACAAGACCTTAACCCCTTAACGACGCAGGACGTATATTTACGTCCTGCGCCGGCTCCCGCGATATGAAGCGGGATCGCGCCGCGATCCCGCATCATATCGCGTGGGTCCCGGCGCTAATCAACGGCCGGGACCCGCGGCTAATACCACACATCGCCGATCGCGGCGATGTGCGGTGTTAACCCTTTAGAAGCGGCGGTCAAAGCTGACCGCCGCTTCTAAAGTGAAACTGAAAGTATCCCGGCTGCTCAGTCGGGCTGTTCGGGACCGCCGCGGTGAAATCGCGGCGTCCCGAACAGCTGATCGGACACCGGGAGGGCTCTTACCTGCCTCCTCGGTGTCCGATCGACGAATGACTGCTCCGTGCCTGAGATCCAGGCAGGAGCAGTCAAGCGCCGATAACACTGATCACAGGCGTGTTAATACACGCCTGTGATCAGGATGAGAGATCAGTATGTGCAGTGTTATAGGTCCCTATGTGACCTATAACACTGCAAAAAAAAAGTAAAAAAAAAGTGTTAATAAAGGTCATTTAACCCCTTCCCTAAAAAAAGTTTGAATCACCCCCCTTTTCCCATAAGAAAAATAAAACAGTGTAAAAAAAAATAAAAATAAACATGTGGTATCGCCGCGTGCGTAAATGTCCGAACTATAAAAATATATCATTAATTAAGCCGTACGGTCAATGGCGTACGCGCAAAAAAATTCCAAAGTCCAAAAAAGCGTATTTTGGTAACTTTTTATAACATTAAAAAATGAATAAAAAGTGATCAAAAAGTCAGATCAAAACAAAAATCATACCAATAAAAACTTCAGATCACGGCGCAAAAAATGAGTCCTCATACCGCCCCGTACGTGGAAAAATAAAAAGTTATAGGGGTCAGAAGTTGACATTTTTAAACGTATAAATTTTCCTGCATGTAGTTATGATTTTTTCCAGAAGTGCGACAAAATCAAACCTATATAAGTAGGGTATCATTTTAACCGTATGGACCTACAGAATAATGATAAGGTGTAATTTTTACCGAAATATGCACTGCGTAGAAACGGAAGCCCCCAAAAGTTACAAAATGGCGTTTTTTTTTCGATTTTGTCGCACAATGATTTTTTTTTCCGTTTCGCCGTGCATTTTTGGGTAAAATGACTAATGTCACTGCAAAGTAGAATTGGCGACGCAAAAAATAAGGCATAATATGGATTTTTAGGTGGAAAATTGAAAGGGTTATGATTTTTTAAAGGTAAGGAGGAAAAAACGAAAGTGCAAAAACGGAAAAACCCTGAGTCCTTAAGGGGTTAAACCAGTCAAAGCAGAAATCAGTCAACTGAAGGACAAAGTGCTTAGAGGAATTTTGTACCACTGTCATCACTCAAATCCATTCTCTACAAGAAGCCACAAAGAATCTCTTCCTCCACCAAGCGGCGAAAATAGATCACCTTGATGACCTAGACAATAGAAATAAGCGAAATAACATAAGGGTCAAAGGTTTACCGGAATCAGTTCCAACAAGAAATTGCAAATACCCTACAGAACATCTTTAACGGCATACTCCAAAAACCTCAGGACACTCCACTGGAATTGGACAGGGCTCACAGAGCCCTCAGAGCGAAACACCCAGACCCAGCAAAATCCAGAGACATTATCTTTAGAGTTCACCATTTTATCTTGAAGGAAGAAATCATGAAAAAGGCCAGATGTCCAAAGTGTCTCTCCTACAATGGTGATCCAATTCACCTGTTTCCTGACTTGTCTCTACGTGCACTCAAATTGAGGGCTGTGCTCAAACCACTACTTCAACTGCTGCAAAATGCTTGCATTCTTTACAGATGGGGATTCCCATTCTCATTAATTGCTAAATACCGGACTACTACGGCAATACTTCGCCATCCAGCAGATCTTCAGATTTTCCTGACCACTTTCCGGCTTCCTCAAGTGCCTCTACTCGATTGGCATAGACTTTTTCAACTTACTTCTGCTCCTCCACCAATGCGGTCTATTGCCCGGATATACACCACATGCCCCCAAAGTCGCCTTTGACACAATGCAAGACCTGATGACTGCATCATTTATTTGACATGTGTCCCCTGTGAGACGACCCTACCAGGCAACAGTTTCCTGTGAGGACCAACCGGTCCTGTCCCAGTTGACTTGTTCTAATTGTATTGTGTTATTTTACTGTCAAGTTTGATGTATACTATGCACATTGCATGTTCCCCCTTTTTTAGGTTCTGCCTATCTCCACTAGGCTCCTCTTCATAATCCAAGGGCCTGCCTCATGCATCTTCATATTGTTAGCCCTTGGTTACATACATGCTATTTCACATAGTCTCCTGCTTTCTCTCTATTTACTTTACCTACATTGTCTCCTGACTACTTGTCTGACATGTATGTTGCTCATATCTGTTTACACCATTAACCACCCTAAGAAAGCCTAGCGAGCCATCTTACTAGTTGTTCATAGCCCCAACCAACCCCGATACAGGAAGTCGGGTATTTACCTTAGTGCCTCCCTTTAGGTGTTCTAGCGGTCATGGTTTAGACCCATGTTTTCCCCATTACCTTACCCTAGCGTAACCACCAATAAATACATGGTTAGCCTGATTCTAATCTTACTACTGGCCCTTATGGCCCTTCTTCTAGCTCTGTGTCCCCAATGCCTTATGGCTACTCCCTCCTACTCTTGCTATGTTTCCTACTAATCTTTTTTCCCCTTTTCTTTGTTACTTAAAGGACCTCTTCTCCCTATCTTATACTGCCTGGCGGCCTGGATGACCTGGAGCCCCCTGATATATGACAGTTTGTAAACTGTGAACTACTGGGGTAACGGTTCACATTCGCAAATATTTATGCACCCAACCAGGACCAAATTCCTTTCCTTCTCTGGACTCAGGATGTCCTAGCCGCCTTGGCTACTGGTCTGCTATTACTAGGAGGCGACTTCAACCTCCCGCTTTTTCCCCAGGTTGATCCCTTTTCGGGTAACTTTGATGTCTCTCATCACAGGCTCGATCCCTGAGAAGGAAACCTTATACACTACAACTTAGTGATATCTGGAGATCCCACCACCCTCAGGACAGGGACTACTCCTCTTCTTTTCTCATGGACGGCAAACGTACAGTAGAATTGATTACCTGTTTTACCCTCATTTATATCCCGCACTCATATGCTGTCCTCATGTGTCATTCTTATATCCTGTCCTCAGGAGGGGTTGAGTTGTGTTGAAGAGATTGTAGGCCAAAAATAGAAGGAGGCTGGGTTTTGTGGAAGTGGGCATGACTTGCAGGCTTCAATGGTGAGTGTGGCTTTGCAGGATGGGGTGCAGCATGCAGGGGGTGTGTGGCCAGGCTGACGCACTCCCCGACGCACTCCAAACAGAGCTTAGTGTAAGGTACTGGAAGTCCTATATACTTGCATGGGACTTAAAGGTGTACTCCACCCCTAGACATCTTAGCCCCTATCCACAGGATAGGGGCTAAGATTTCTGATCGTGGGGGTCCCACCACTGGGGACCCCCGTGACCTCTCCTGCAGCACCCCATGGCTGATGACAGGTGATACAGGGGACGGAGTATCATGACGTCATGGCTCCGCCCCCTCATGATGTCATGCCCCCCCAATGCAAGTCTATGGGAGGGGGTGTGACGCTCGCTACGTCCCCTCCCAAAGACTTGCATTGAGGGGACGGAGCCGCGATCCTCGCTCCATGCAGCTGAAGAACGAGGGTGCTTCAGGAGAGATCGTGGGTTCCCCAGCGGTGTGACCCGTGTGATCAGACATCTTATACCCTATCCTTCGGATAGGGGATAAGATGTCTAGGGGCACGGTACCCCCTTAAGAAATTACTTGCATGGGACCCCATCCTTCAAGTAAGGGGGTAGGTTAGGGTTAATTTAACTATCATATATTTGTTGTTGACATAAAAAGTAACATGTGTACCTATGTTTCATCAAAATATCTCCAGCCACTTGGAAGTTATGCTGAAACATACATTTCCCATAGACTTGCATGGGACTTTAAATAAAAACCCCGACCCTAACATAGGCAAGATCATTTTCCATGACCAAATATACCAGTATACAAGAAGGAAATATATTCCATCACACAATAACTGGATAACACATACATACTGTACTGAATAAAATCACAATACACAGACCAGTATTTCCCCATATACATCAGTGCCTGTATTGAAGTAGATTTAGGTAGTTAGGTAGCTTGGTAGTTCTATAGCCAGACACATAGGTAGGTAGTTAAGTAGCCAGGTAGTTAGATAGCCAGATGTGTAAATAGGTAGAAAGCCCGGTATTTATGTAGTTAGGTAGCCAGGTATGTAGATAGTTATTTGGGTAGCCAGGTATTAAGGTAGTTAGGCAGCTAGATAGTTCTGTAGCTAGGAATGTAGATAGGTAGTTCTGTAGCCAGATACGTAATGAGGTAATTAGATAGCCAGGTATGTATGTACTTACCTAGCCAAGTATGTAGGGAGGTAGGTGGCCAGGTGTGTAATTAGGTAACCAGGTATGTAGGTAGGTAGCCAGGTATGTAGGTGTGTAACTGGATATTCAAGTAAGAAGGTAGGGAGTTAGGCAGCCAGGTATGTAGGTAGGTAGTTAGGTAGTCAGTCATGTAGGACTGGTATGTAGGTAGTTAGGTAGCCAGGTACATAGGTATGTAATTAGGCAGCCAGGTATGTAGGCAGGTAGTTAGGAAACAAGGTATGTATGCCAGGTTATCCCTCTCCGGGAAAGTGCTAGGTTGAAGAAAAAATTAATTAAAAAACAAAAAGAGATACTTATCTTTCCCACGCGGCGATCTTCCTTTCACTATCACTGGGAGCATTCTTCTGCCTCCACAATGCAGGCACTTATAAGTAATGTCATTGGTGCCTGCACTGCGCAGCAAGAGCTGAGGCCAAGTTTCCTCTCAGTGAAGGCCGCAGATGTGGCTCACACTGAAAGAAAGCTTTTGCATGGCCATGCATACAGCTGAAAGCATTAGCCTGTGGATATGGGATGAATGTTCTGGTTTTGGATCTGGGCCCTCAGACCACGTCCCAATGGACTAGGTTGTCAGTCCACCCCTGCCGATCCTTGGTAGTAGATACACGTGATAAGCAATCTACAATGGCATTAAACTGTGAATTTATACTTAACACAGCCTATAGACTATATTCATTAATATATTTGTACAAAATAAATGTTTTCTTAAGAACAAGAGATGACAAAGGAAAAAATATATTAGCTGAAAGATATATAAGCTTTATACAAGAATCTAAGAAATTCATATCTATGAAATATTCACATAACACGTCTCTGGGACAAATGTCCTTTACTGTTCACTTCAGGCTCCATCAGGATATTGTAACATTTAGGTAGAAACATGCAGATCAATATTCCTCCACCTGAGGCCAATATGGCAAATATCTCTACAGTGACCATGTGTTTCCCTGCACTGCTCAGATAGGCCGGGATGGCACCGATCCAGACACTGCAGAACACCAGCATGCTGAAGGTGATGTACTTGGCTTCATTATAGATATCAGGTAATGTCCTCACCATGAAAGCTAGAACAAAACTCACAGCCGCCAGAAACCCCATATAACCCAACATGAGGTAAAAGGCCAAGACAGACCCTTCATTACACTGAATGATGATCTTCCCAGGATAATCCAGGTTAAGTTCTTGATATGGAGGAGACAATGACAACCAGATAACTGCATTCAGGATCTGAAGAGATGAACAGACCAACACTACAGAATAAGGAAGCTTAACCCCCACACACTTTCTCCAGGAGCTGTCTGGTCTGGTGGCCTTGAATGCTATGCAGACTATGATGGTCTTGGCCAGGACAGAAGACACGGCTACTGTGAAGAAGATCCCAAAGAAGATTTGTCTCAGCATGCAGGTTATATCCACTGGACGACCGATGAATAGAAACACACAGAGTAAGCTGAACATGAGAGAGGTCAGGAGAATGAAGCTTAGGTTCCGGTTATTGGCTCTGACAATGGGAGATTTCCAGAATAAAGTGAATATTCCAATTATAAATACAGTTATAAGAGAGAATAATATGGAGATGATGGAGAAGACTAAAGAAACAACATCAGATTCATATGAGAGAAACTCATAATCCCTCACAACACAAGTGTTCTTTATCTCATTTGGCCATTCATCTTCAGGACATTTCTGGCAATTTTCACTATCTATGAATAAAAAGAAGTGTAATTATCATTCTCTACTCCTGGGTTTATTTGCTGGATCAGCGTCATAGTCTGGTCAGTACTCCCTGATGTTACTTCCTGCTGGAACCTGTTGCTCTAGTATCATGTGTGGTTTTCCAGTTTTATATAAAACAGTGCACAGGAGACCCATGAAATGTCTGTCAATGTACTGCTCCATTGTGTGCGCTCATCTACCTGTATCTACCTTAGTATTGTTTGTCCGGATCTCGATTTGTCTAACTAGAATTCTTCTTGATGATTCCTTTGTTTCTAACCAGTTGTCGCTTTTGGAAATTTTGAGGGATCTACAATCCTTCAGGAAAGCCCATACTTTATGATGGACTTGAAGTTGAAGAAGTGGTAATCCCTTCGGACACCAGGCAATTAACTGCTTAAAAATGCCTAATACAGTGAGGAACTGCATGGCAGGGAATCAGACAGGTCCACTTAACATTGCCCAATTATCAGAGGTCCACCTTTGTAGATAGTTTTTTAAACATCATACCAGATGAATAGTGGGACTGTTATGCCTTAATGTTTAAAGAGTAACTGTCATATCCCACAAAAAAATGTTATTGTAACTGTGCTCTGGCCAGACACGCGTGCCCGCATGCAAATCGCAGCCTGTCACTTACCTCCCTGGTCTTCCTGTCCTCGTGCCGGAGGTCTTACATTGAAAGGGCCAGTACTCATTTAATTAAGTGTCTACACCTGCACCCTGTCTTTAACCCCTTAAGGACCGGGGGTTTTCCGTTTTTGCATTTTCGTTTTTTGCTCCTTGCCTTTAAAAAATCATAACTCTTTCAAATTTGCACCTAAAAATCCATATGATGGCTTATTTTTTGCGCCACCAATTCTACTTTGTAATGACGTCAGTCATTTTGCCCAAAAATCTATGGTGAAGCGGGAAAAAAATCATTGTGCGACAAAATTGAAAAAAAAAAACGCTGTTTTGTAAATTTTGGGGGCTTCCGTTTCTACGTAGTACATTTTTTGGTAAAAATGACACCTGATATGTATTCTGTAGGTCCATACGATTAAAATGATACCCTACTTATATAGGTTTAATTTTGTTGGACTTCTGGAAAAAATCATAACTACATGCAGGAAAATTAATACGTTTAAAATTGTCATCTTCTGACCCCTATAACTTTTTTATTTTTCCATGTATGGGGTGGTATGAGGGCTAATTTTTTGCGCTGTGATCTGAAGTTTTTAACGGTACAATTTTTGCATTGATAGGACTTATTGATCACTTTTTATTCATTTTTAAATTATATAAAAAGTGACCAAAAATGCACTATTTTGGACTTTGGAATTTTTTGCGCGCACGCCATTGACCGAGGGGTTTAATTAATTATATATTTTTATAGTTTGGACATTTCCGCACGCGGTGATACCATATATGTTTATTTTTATTTACACTGTTTTTTTTATTGGAAAAGGGGGGTGATTCAAACTTTTAATAGGGGAGGAGTTAAATGATCTTTACTCACTTTTTTTTTGCAGTGTTATAGGTCCCATAGGGACCTATAACACTGCGCACACTGATCTTCTATGTTGATCACTGGTTTCTCATAAGAAACCAGTGATCAACGATTCTGCCGCATGGATCTCAGGCACTGAGCAGTCATTCGGCGATCGGACAGCGAGGAGGCAGGAAGGGGCCCTCCCGCTGTCCTGTCAGCTGTTCGGGATGCCGCGATTAGCCGCGGCTATCCCGAACAGCCCGACTGAGCTAGTCGGGAACTTTCACTTTCACTTTTAGCCGCGCGGCTCAGCTCTGAGCGCGCGGCTAAAGGGTTAATAGCGCGCGGCGCCGCGATCGGCGCTGCATGCTATTAGAGGCGGGTCCCGGCTTCACTATGAAGCCGGGCCCGCCGTGATATGACGCGGGGTTACTGTGTAACCCCGCGTTATATCAGAAGAGCAGGACCAAGGATGTACCGGTACGTCTTTGGTCCTTAAGGGGTTAAGTATCAGCTCCTCCCTTGTATCCTTGCCGGATCTTTGTTGCCATTGTGCCCTAGAGAAAGCTACTGTGTTTCAGTGCTCCTGATATCTGTGTTCCGTTGCCTGACCCTGCACCTGTGCCGCCTGACCTACTGCTACCTTGACCTCGCCTTTTGTGCCACGCCACATCCCAGCTAACTCTGTGGACGAGTCGTGGCGGGGGTAGCGACCTGGGTGCCAGGTGGGAATAACCTTGGTTAATGATATCTTGGCTGGTGGCAATTGAGATGCCCTTAATGGTTCATGTGCAGTTGAAATATGGCATTGACAGTTTTATCTGCCAAAGATGACTATATTAAATTATAATACTGCTATAGAAAAATGGAGGTTCTTAGCATACAATCTGATCAGATAGTGTACACCATGCCACTACTTGCCTGATGAAGAGCCCTGTGCGGTCTAGAATCACCTTATTGTAAGTGTAGCATCCTTCTACAAATAAAACTCAATTTTCATGAATTTGGATCCTGTCAGTTCAGCGTCTCGAGTAGTGTTGAGCGGCATAGGCCATATTCGAATTCGCGAATATTCGCGAATATATGGACGAATATTCGTCATATATTTGCGAATATTCGCATATTCGTTATATTCCCGTTTTATTTTCGCATATGCGAACATTCGCGCATGCGAAAATTACCATATGCGACAATTAGCATGCACAAAATTCGCATATGCGAAAATTAGCATGTGCTAATATTCGCATATGCAAATTTTCGCACGCCAGTCTCACACAGTAGTATTACAGCCTTCTTTACACCACACAAGCTGGAAGCAGAGAGGGGTGATCACTGTGATGTGTACTGTGAAGAAAAAAAAAATAAAAAAAAACGAATATTCGTAATTACGAATATATAGCGCTATATTCGCGAAATTCGCGAATTCGCGAATATGCGATATTCGCGAATAATATTCGAATTGCGAATATTCGCGAGCAACACTAGTCTCGAGTGAAGTCCTGTTTTTTCCTTTGTTCAATACACTAAGTTGCACTAAGTCTACAAATTATGGGCATGTGGGATCCAGTTACTGCCTGCTTAACACTATCCTGGTGGATGGGTGAAGTGCACAACCAAAATGAATGGAGCCACTCCAAAACATACAATACAAAAAAATTGGTCAGCACTGTGGCAAGGCCTAGACTGACATTTAGCTCTATGATGCTCTAGTGATGACTTAGTGGCTGCAGCTTAGTGTTATAAGTGATAATGCTTCTGTAACATCGGCCAGGGATAAGGGCAGTCCTAGGCTATCCATAACCTCAACGATCTGCCCTAAACTATGGATTCCCAAATTGGCAATGGTCACTACTCTCAATAGATTTTAGAACGTAACAAAAAAGAAAACAATAACAAAAACCCAGTACTTAAGTCATAGAGCAGGTTCGAACACAGTGGGTTTAACAGGCACAGAATATGGAACAACAACAAGACACAGGGAATAAACAAACAGATAAAGAGAGGTTAGGTAAGCCAAGTCAAAACCAAGATAGCGACATGGTATAGAATCAAAAGCTATAAGGGTCAGGACACAGGCCAAAGTAATAAATGCAGAGTACACAGTAAATACAGAACTAGTACAAGAAAGAACCTGGATTACAGGCATTGAGGCCATTGGTTTCTCGTCCTTGCCCTCTGATTAACCTGAGCCTTGTCACGGTAACAGGTAATGATGTAGCTAAAAATATGAGAAGTTGAAACCAGAGGCAGACAAATCTGTTACAACTAAACTTTAACACCCTATATGTGCTGAGTTAAGTGCTTCCGGCCTATAGGTCTGCTTTTATAGGACTAAGGGAAAGAAATATATATATATATATAATATATATCTACCTGAATGGATTGTAAATTCTCCGTCTGGACATGGAATACAGTCATAGCAACAGATGTAATATCCTTCTCTGAGAACTTTTCGGGTTCCTGGCAGACAGGACTCACTGCACCGACCTTTAGGGATCTAAGTAAATAGATAGAATTGAATTTAATGTAAATTTTCTTATTTAACATTTAAGTACAAATGTATTACGGTATATAAAAGTGAAAACATTAAACAATTGTGGAACTAAAATCCCCTTCATAGTATGAAGCACTTAAAGGAAACTTCTTTGCTGCTTCAAGGGAAATGTAATATTATACAATAATGAATGGAGAACCAGGTAAAGATATTTGTGTTATCAGAGCGGGGTTGTTCTCTTCAGTGATCCTCTGCTCTGACTTATAAAGGGTCCAGAGTAAAGGATTCTAAGACACCATTATGTCCGAGTAGATGGATTTCCACCTACAGTATGACAACTCCCAAAAATGTCTATAATAAAATGGCTCATAAACATCCCAAAAGTTAAAATATTTTCATATTATATATTAGTAACCAAATTTGCTAGTCAATTAAAAAGAAACCAATGACAAAACTTCTGGATTTCCCAGGAGAGCAACCAAACAAATTTACAATGGGAGAGGGGAGAAGAACCCTATATTAATAAAAAAGAAAGATATTTATTATAGAAGGAGATTAAAGGAAATCATCTAAGTATGTTATCACCAGCTCCAAAGTATCAAAAGTTTTCTGAGAACCAATGAGGACACTAGTCAACTTATCATTGGCCATCATCCAATTCAACTTGGATCTGACCAAATGTAAAGCAATAGACTGAGTCTTCCAACTTGTGGCTATGGCGATCTTGGCAGCCAGGAAGATAAGATAAATAAGCTTTCAATTTCCCCTAGATGTTAACGGTATTGGGACACATTCAAAAATCATTAACTCACATGAGCCAGAGAGATCTAACTGACCCCCTGGCTTCTATTAAAGTGGTTATCCAGGTTTTATTTAGTTTTATCTATCATGTGTGATGCCAAGTTATAACGTAAGTGCTTCACTTGCCTTACATGTGTGGGGTGGATCAGCACCTTTTTGGACTTCATGGTCCCCCCAGGTTTAGCATTTCTCCGACATCTGGAAGACTGTTGCCTCGAGCCTTTCCCAGGATCCTGTTTGGCTCAAAACAACAGCTGATAGCAGGAAACTTGGCTTTTTCTTGTCTTCACAGACAAGCCAGGCCCCTGTTTACCTGTGTGGTCCAACTGTACGTGCCGCTTCGCTGACCTTCGATGCATACCCTGCTGTTGCGTGATCTCAGCAGTCTGTAGACAGTGGGGTGCACAATGATAGTTGACATGGTGGCACATATACTGCTGGACTGCACACATCATTAGGAGGCTGGCTTGTCAGGGAAGAAGAGAAGAAGCCTTTTCCAGGATCCTGTTTGGCTCAAGACAACAGTCACCCAGACACTGGAGAAATGCTGAACCTGGGGGATCATGAAATCACAAAAAAGTGATCGATCCACTCTACACATGTAAGGCAAGTAAAGCACTTAGGACATAACTTGGCATTACAGATACAATAGTCAAAAGTTTATAAAATCTAGATGACCCCTTTCAATATCAACCCTCTGATCACCTAAATCAATTACCTAGCAGGTGAGCGGCTCTGCTGTCACCTCACATAAGAGAGGAATCTAGGTGACATATACCTCCCCCCCACAATCAATCCTGCATAGGTGTCCTCAGGGAATATAGGCGACATCCAGGGCCCTGGGAGGGATGGGGGGGTGCAGATTAAGAATTAGAAATCCCCTGCCCTGAATGTTGCAGCCAGTGGCCTAGTGGCTAGCAAGGGGGGTAAGTGAAGCTATCAAGTAGAAAGGTAGGTCTTCCTAGCAGGTAGGTTATTTTCCATTAGGTAAAAGCCCCTAATAGTTTGGTAATTTTTTTTCCCAATTAGGGAGATGCCCCAGGAAATAGATGGGGGATACCTTCAGTAGGTAGATAACCCCCATTAGGTAAATATCACCAATAGATAGGTAATTTCAGCCTCACAATAGATGCCCACAGTAGGTAATTAATTTGCCCCAGGATGCCCCATATAGGTTCATTAATTCCCACCTTCAAATAATATAATTCAAACTAAACTAGTCTCTTTTTCATCCTCTCGTTGCCAGTCTTCTTGAGCGGCACAGGACATCTCTTGCAGACTGAGTGCAATGAAAATAAATAATTGAATGTGGCCCACACCTTAGTCTTACACCGTCATAGTGCAGTACAGGAGCAGGGAGTCCAAACTGGATTGCAGTCCCCACGCTTGTACGTACAATACATAGTGTGTACCGGACCAGGGATCACCACACTCTCTGCTCCTGTACAATTTTGAATGGCAATGTTTACATTTTATGCATTCTCACTGACTTTTTAGGGGCACAAAATTTGATAATCATTTAATTGTCAGACTTTGTCCCACTAAAAATTTTCGGCCT
This sequence comes from Hyla sarda, assembly GCF_029499605.1. Taxonomy (NCBI): domain Eukaryota; kingdom Metazoa; phylum Chordata; class Amphibia; order Anura; family Hylidae; genus Hyla; species Hyla sarda. The sequence goes on from NC_079189.1 coordinate 20,421,485, forward strand.
GGGACAACAGACCCCTTCACCACCCAAACTACGCCACTGCCAACAGCTGTCATTCCGACACTTCGTGTCCCTGCCCATCATTGATTCTTTCCGGTTCCGGTGATGCATCATCCCCGCATCATCCTCCTTTTCTACCCCGTCTCCTTTTATATTGCTCCTTCTTCCCTTATGTTTTGATTATCCCTTTCTTCACTTTTGCTCTTCCTTATTTTTTCTTTTTCGTACACAGAACTGTGTTGTGCCTTTATTAATGATTTTCTTACCCACCCACAGACGGGCCTCTGCTATCTCCTTGCAGTTTGTTATTTGTTTTTAGCCATAACCTTTGTAACACACTGAGTCCTCTTTCATTTTGGTGACTTTTCCTGTTCTTGTTCATGAAAATGTAATAAACTTTTACTTTGAAAATAAAAAATAAAATAAAAAAATGAACAAAAATTATTACCACTAGACAACCCCTTTAAATTATCATAAAACATGTTATATACTGGTAAAGGACTTCATGGTAACTTACTGAGTTCTGTCTCCATGTTATTATCTGGGGATTAATATCCAGCTGTTTATCTTCAAGAAAAGATGCATCAAATCTTCCGACAACCATTTTAGATGTTTTTACATTTCCAGTATATCCTCTTGTTACCCAATTCTGAATATCTAGTCGTGTTATCCAATCTTCATTTTCACTTAAAAAAATATTTTCTTCTTTTATATATCGTGATAGCTTTAAAAGATAAACCAGGGTTGTGATTAGAGATGAGCGAACTTTTCAAAAATTCGATTCGGCCGATTCGCCGAATTTTCCCGAAAAGTTTGTTTCGATCCAAATTTTTTCACGGCGAATAGATATTAAAGGGGTACTCCGGTGAAAACCTTTTTTCTTTTAAATTGTAAATTACTTTTATTAAAAAATCTTAATCCTCCCTGTACTTATTAGCTGCTGAATACTACAGAGGAAATGCTTTTCTTTTTGGAATGCATTCTGATGACATCACAATCACAGTTCTCTCTGCTGACGTTCTTATAATAATAATAACGCTTTATTTATTGTTGTCCTTAGTGGGATTTGAACCCAAGTCCCCAGCACTGCAAGGCAGCTGTGCTAACCACTGAGCCAACATGCTGCCCTTAGCATACATCTGCTATGCAGGGTTGCTAAAATGGACAGAGATGTCAGCAGAGAGCACTGTGCTCGTGATGTCATCAGTGTTCCAAAAAGAAAGGAATTTCCTCTGTAGCATTCAGCAGCTAATAAGTACTGTAAGGATTAAGATTTTTTAATAGAAGTAATTTACAAATATGTTTAACTTTCTGCCACCAGTTGATTTAAAAGAAAAAAGGTTTTCACCGGAGTACCCCTTTAAAAAAGGCTATTTCTAGCCTACATACAGCCTCTATAGGGGTATAGAACACTTTGCTGTGTCCTAAAATGCATATGGAGTGTGCTGGGGTATTCAAATAATACTGTTATTCAGAATAGCATGCAGATTACCGGCATCACTCTTAGAATCACTGCCACACAGCAGCACAGTGACAGAGCCTGGTGGTGGCATCAGTGTCAGGAGACCATATGGTGACTGAATGACATAGCGTGGAGGTGTTGGCAGCATGAGGACACCATATAGTGGATGAATGGCACAGCTTGGAGGTGTTGGCAGCATGAGGACACCATATAGTGGCTGAATGGCACAGCATGGAGGTGTTGGCAGCATGAGGACACCATATAGTGGCTGAATGACACAGCATGGACATGTTGGCAGCAGGAGGAGACCATTTAGTGGCTGAATGGCACAGCGTGGAGTTGGCTGATGCACTAGTACACTACACACAGGGCTTCACAATCACCCCACAAAAAAAACAACACAATATATGACATTTTTGACAAAGATTTCTCATGGGTAGCACCCGGTATCCAAAAATGTGAAATTTCCAGACCCAGGCCCCACCTCTGCGGCATCAGGAACCCATATATTGCCTGAAGGACACAGCCTGGAGTTGGCTGATGCACCAGTACACACCCGGGCTTCACAATCCCCTCCAAAAAACAACAACATTTTAGAAATGTTTTAAAGAAATACCTTTGTGTAAGAACAAGCGCATATCCAACAGTTCACAAGACTCTATAATGCAGGACGGTGGACCACCCAAAGACATTCTTCTCAAAAATAATAAACCACACAATGTTTGAAATTTTTTTACAAAAACTAATTCAATATGTGTGTAAGCGCATCTGTCTCCAAAAGATCAGATCACCAAAAGGACTTTTTTCGCCCAAAATGAGGATGCAGAGTTAATTCCTGTCCGTATTTTTTATTTATTTTTTAAATTTTCATTAAAAAATCACACGCAACAAGCGTTCCGTTGTGTAACGATTAGCATTCTGGAAAATTCTATTTTATTACTGATAAAATTATCAGTAAATAAAAAAAAAAAAAACACTACCCAAGAGTGTTTAATTGCCCCATACATTGCACCAGGAGCAGTCAGGAGTAGGCCTCAGCAGTACCCAAGAGGCTTTAATAACCCCCTACCTTTGCACCATCAATTGCGAGATCAAACAATACCAGGTGTGTTATGCCCTCAGATTTCCGGGGCCGCAGCCGCGCTCCACTGAACGGATTAGCATGTCTCTATCTTTCAAGGACAGGTGCGTGTTGCACCAGTTGAAACCAGTTCGTGATAGGGATCTGTGATTGCAATTATTTAACCTTAAAACGAGGAATTACCAGTAAGTGAGGGTCATAAGCTGGCGTTGATTAAGTCCCTGCCCTTTGTACAAACCGCCCGTCGCTATAAGCGATTGGATTAGTTAGTGAGTTGGTTAGTGAGGTCCTCGGATCGGCCCAGGCGGGGTAGGAGAAGGCCCTGGCAGAGCGCTGAGAATTTAATGATCATTGTTGAAATTTGCATTAAGCATGTATTCAGCTACCCTTAAAATTCCCCCCAACAAAAGCTAAGCAGAAAACCACTAGGATATATACTGAAATCACAATGCCGCCAATAGTACAATCCTACAGTGTCGGTCGGAGGTAGCAGGACAACCACTTGGGAGTCGTCAGCATGTCACAATCAGGTAAAGTCTTGACCTAAGATATCGTTTTATTGTGTGCTGATTGACTGACACTGTAGGATTGTACTATTGGCAGCATTGTGATTTCTGTATATATCGCGGTGGTTTTCTGCTTAGCTTTTGTTGGGTGGAATTTTAAGGGTCGGTTATTTTATGGGTGTTTTTCCACCTGTTTGTATACATTAATAAAGATGAAATTTTGGATATTCTTGGGCTAATTTTTGTAGGTTCTTTTGATTCTAATTAGCCTTTTGGGCTTGTAGGTAATATATGTATTTAGCTACTGCTAAACATCCAAAAATTTAAGGCCCAAGGCCAGAGGCACCAGGGAGGCAAGTAGTTCCTGAAAGACACAGAATGAGTCTGGATCATGCATTTGCAGTACCCAAGAGGTTTTCATAACCCCTTACATTTAAAGATCAATGTTTACATTTGCATTAAGCATGTATTTAGCTACTGCTAAACTTAACCCCTTAAGGACCGGAGGTTTTTCCGTTTTTGCATTTTCGTTTTTTGCTCCTTGCCTTTAAAAAATCATAACTCTTTCAAATTTACACCTAAAAATCCATATGATGGCTTATTTTTTGCGCCACCAATTCTACTTTGTAATGACGTCAGTCATTTTGCCCAAAAATCTATGGTGAAGCGGGAAAAAAAATCATTGTGCGACAAAATTGAAAAAAAAAACGCTGTTTTGTAACTTTTGGGGGCTTCCGTTTCTACGTAGTACATTTTTCGGTAAAAATGACACCTGATATGTATTCTGTAGGTCCATACGATTAAAATGATACCCTACTTATATAGGTTTGGTTTTGTCGCACTTCTGGAAAAAATCATAACTACATGCAGGAAAATTAATACGTTTAAAATTGTCATCTTCTGACCCCTATAACTTTTTTATTTTTCCGTGTATGGGGTGGTATGAGGGCTCATTTTTGCGCCGTGATCTGAAGTTTTTAACGGTACCATTTTTGCATTGATAGGACTTATTGATCACTTTTTATTCATTTTTAAATGATATAAAAAGTGACCAAAAATGCACTATTTTGGACTTTGGAATTTTTTTGCGCGCACGCCATTGACCGAGCGGTTTAATTAATGATATATTTTTATAATTCGGACATTTCCGCACGCGGTGATACCACATATGTTTATTTTTATTTTTATTTACACTGTGTTTTTTTTTTTATTGGAAAAGGGGGGTGATTCAAACTTTTAATAGGGAAGGAGTTAAATGATCTTTATTCACTTTTTTTTTCACTTTTTTTTTGCAGTGTTATAGGTCCCATAGGGAGCTATAACACTGCACACACTGATCTTCTATGTTGATCACTGGTTTCTCATAAGAAACCAGTGATCAACGATTCTGCCGCATGACTGCTCATGCCTGGATCTCAGGCACTGAGCAGTCATTCGGCGATCGGACAGCGAGGAGGCAGGTAGGGGCCCTCCCGCTGTCCTGTCAGCTGTTCGGGATGCCGCGATTAGCCGCGGCTATCCCGAACAGCCCGACTGAGCTAGCCGGGAACTTTCACTTTCACTTTTAGCCGCGCGGCTCAGCTTTGAGCGCGCGGCTAAAGGGTTAATAGCGCGTGGCGCCGCGATCGGCGCTGCACGCTATTAGAGGCGGGTCCCGGCTTCACTATGACGCCGGGCCCGCCATGATATGACGCGGGGTTACTGTGTAACCCCGCGTTATATCAGAAGAGCAGGACCAAGGACGTACTGGTACGTCCTTGGTCCTTAAGGGGTTAAAAAAATGATAGGCCCAAGGCTTGAGGCACCAGGGAGGCAAGTAGTTTGTGAAAGACACAGAATGAATCTGGAGCAGTCATTCGCAGTACCCAAGAGGGTTTCATAACCCCTTACATTTAAAGATCAATGTTGACATTTGCATTAAGCATGTATTTAGCTATTGCTAAACTTCAAAAAATTATAGGCCCAAGGCAAGAAGCACCAGTTTTCCCCATATTAGGAGCGTAGTTGTCCCCCAGATAAGGCAGCATACATGTCCCCCAGATTAGGAGCATAGTTGTCCCTCAGATAAGGAGCATAGTTGTCCCCCAGATTAGGCAGCAGAGATGTCCCCCAGATTAGGAGCATACTTGTCCCCCAGAGTAGGCAGCATAGATGTCCCCCGGATTAGGAGCATACTTGTCCCCCAGATTAGGCAGCATAGATGTCCCACAGATTAGGCAGCAAATATGTCACCCAGATTAGGCAGCATAGATGTCCCACAGATTAGGAGCATAGTTGTCCCCCAGATAAGGAGCATAGTTATCCCCCCGATTAAGCAGCACATATGCCACCCAGATTAGGCAGCATAGATGTCCCCCAGATTAGGAGCATAGTTGTCCCCCAGATTAGGCAGCATAGTTGTCCCCCAATCAGCGCGGGCCGGTCAGAGCCAATCAAAGGGCCGTATGTGGCAAGTGGGCCGTACAATGCCCAGGTCTGCCCCAGAGGGTTTCATAACCAACCACAAGAGAGAAAATGTTGTTGTAGGAACATGGTCAATCTACTAAGACCCATCTGTCATTGGTGGCTGGAAATCCTGATTCATCTTGACAAACGTCAGTCTCTCCACATTTTTAGTGGACAGACGAGTTCGCCTTGGGGTGACTATGGCCCCGTCCGCACTAAACACCCGCTCTGATGGCACACTACTGGCCGGGCAGGACAGCTTTTCCAGGGCAAACTCCGCTAGTTGCGGCCATAAATCGAGTTTGGCTGCCTAGAAGTCCAGCGGATCTTCAACGGTTGTTGGCAGGGTCATGTCGAGGTAAGCCATCACCTGCTGGTTCAGGTCCTGCTCCATGTCCACCTGCTGCTGATGAGTAGCTTCACTATGCGGCTGAAGGAAGCTACTCATCAGCGACTGTAGACTCAGGCTTCTGCTGATTGAGCTGGTACTGTTCCTGCCACCCCTCCTCTCCCCAGCAGCCATGGCAGTGGAAGGTGAGCGCAGAGGGCCCCCCGAGTCAGACCTGCGAGTGGACGGACCATGTGGCCGATAGGCATCGGCCAACCGAGTATGTAGAAGCTCCCTGAAGTAGGTCAGTTTGTCCTCCCTCTCAGTAGGTGTAAAAAAGGCCCCCATTCTGGGCCAGTAGCGAGGGTCTAATAAGGTGGAGATCCAGCAGTCATCGCGCGGACGAATTTTGACAATTCGGGGGTCACTACGCAAGCATGCATCGTGCCTTTTGTGACAGTAACTCGCTGGGACTACCTGCCTCCATCTCCACTGCATACTGCCACGGTGTGTCTGGGTCCTCTGTCTCACCTCCCTCGTAATAACCCTCCAGCTCCTCTGGCTGCTCCTGCTCCTCCTCTCCTGTCCAATGACCGGAAACACCGGCCATCTCATCCACCGTAAACTGTGCTCCGCTCTGCCCCTCATCATCTTCCTCCAGTTCATCCCCCACAGGACTCATGTAGCCTTCTGATGTAGGCGCAACATCTCCATTGCCGTGACCAGCCATGTTTTCAATCATTTTTTGGAGTAAATGTAGGAGTGGAATTAAGTCGTTCATGGCGTAATTCGAGCGACTAACAAAAAATGTGGCTTCCTCAAAGGGCCTCAGCAAACGGCAGGTGTCACGTATGAGCTGCCACTCGTTCACATTGAAGTTACACAAGGGAGTACTCCTATCTGATTGTATCATCAAAAAATCTGTGATGGCTTTTCTTTGTTCGTATAGTCTGTCCAACATATGGAGGGTGGAATTCCAACGTTTGGCAACGTCACAAATGAGACTATGTTGTGGGATACCGTTCTGACGCTGCAGCTCAAGCAAAGTGTGCTTGGCGGCGTACGAGTGGCTGAAGTGCATGCACAGTTTCCTTGCCATTGTCAGGACGTCTTGCAAAAGGGGTAAAGATTTGATGAACTTCTTGACAACCAGATTCAACACGTGTGCCATGCAGGGAGAATGGTTCACACTTCCTTGTCGCAGCGCATCCACAATGTTCTTCCCATTGTCGGTCACCATGGTTCCCATTTCCAGAATTCGTGGAGTACGCCATACTCGGATTTCTTCCCTAATGAACTTCAGCAGTTCCTCCCCTGTGTGACTCCGTTCGCCAAGGCAAACCATGTGAAGGACGGCTTGACACCGCTGTGCCCTACACACGTGGTACGATGAAGGGCCACCGAGATTTGGATGTGCAGTGGAAGCCGAGGACACGAGGGAGGAGGAGGTGAACACTGTAAAAGGACCAACTGCCTGGGAGCGAGAGCGTGGAGGAGGAATTGGTGTGACCTGTCCAAGTTGCTGTTGTGGCTGTGCAGGAACAACATTTACCCAGTGGGCCGTAAAAGACATGTATTGTCCCTGCCCGTAGTTACAGCTCCACACGTCGGCGCTGCCGTGCACTTTTAAACACACCGACAGGCTCAAGGACTGACCCACCTTCTCTTGTACAAACTTATGCAGGGCTGGTACTGCCTTCTTCGCAAAGAAATGACGGCTTGGGACTCTCCACCTCGGCTCGACACAAGCCTTCAATTCCCTGAAACCTGCAGAGTCCACCAGTTGGAAAGGGAGGGACTGCAACTCCAGCAACTTGGACAGGAGCACATTCAACTTCTGCGCCGTTGGATGAGTGGGCGCATACTGTTGTCTCTTGGACATGGCTTCGACGATCGATTGTTGGCGGAATGGCTGACTATGAGCGGAAGAAGCAGGAGCGCAAGAAGGAGGGTTTGGCTGAGGTGGTGGAGCCTTGGCTGGATGACGGAGGGAGTGGATGGCCACTGGGTGATTTGGCAGGATGGACCACTACATCGGAGCCACAGTTATCCCAGGCCGCTTTATGGTGGTGAATCATGTGTTGACGCAGGGCCGTGGTGCCGAGATTGGGATCCTGGCCACGCTTCACTTTGTGCCGACAGATTTTGCATGTGACTACGCTAAGGTCCTCCGGATTCTTTATGAAGAACAACCACCCCGCAGAGTAGCTGATTTTCCCACCCGCAGTCCGCACTATTTCACTGCTATTGGCGCCGTCTCCATGAACCCCTGTTCCACTACTAGTGTTGCTCGCGAATATTCGCAATACGAATTTTATTCGCGAATATCGCATATTCGCGAATATAGCGCTATATATTCGTAATTATGAATATTGTTATTTATTTTTTTTTTTTCCACAGTAAACATCACAGTGATCACCCCTCTCTGCTTCCAGCTTGTGTGGTGTAAAGAAGGCTCTAATACTACTGTGTGAGACCGGTGTGCAAATTTTCGCATATGCGAAAATTAGCATATGATAATTTTCGCCTATGCGAATTTTCTGCTTATGTAAATTTTTGTTTATGCTAATTTTGCATATGTTATTTTCGCATATGTGAAAATAAAATGAGAATATTCCAAATATGCGAATATTCGCGAATATATGACGAATATTCGTCCATATATTCGCGAATATTCGCAAATTCAAATATGGCCTATGCCGCTCAACACTATCCACTACCTCCATGAATGGTAGCTTACCGCGAAGCAGGTGGTCTCCCCTTGGCACGTTTGGCTCCTGAATTTCCACTACTGCCACCAACACACTGATTGCCAACTGTGCTACCGCCTTGCTGCCTCCTGATAAAGCCCCGGCTTCTGCACCCGGCTCCCAATTGCGATCGGCTTCATCATCATCAAAAGATGTGTGCACGTCACTGATGTCCTCCTCGTGTTCCATAACAGTGTCTGCCTCAGGACCCTGAACAATTGAAACACCGCCTCCGTCACTCTCCACATCACTACTTGCCCGCCTTGCGGAGAAAGCGACGCATGTCTCCTCACATTCTTGGTTGCCCATTAGATGCTGACTGTCCTCTATTACATCGTCCTCAGTAAATAGTGGAGCTGAACCCAAAGCATGAGATACTTCTTTGGGAGAGGGAACAGCATCGGACAAAGGCAATGGGATTACGGGGACTGCTCCCGGGCCATGCCAACTGAGGGTTGTGTCTGAGGAACCCACCGACTCTTGACTGGGGTTGTCACATGTCGCTATGTGATGATGGGGATGAGTGTGCAAACCAATTGACGAGGAGAGATGGGTCGACGACACGACCGCTGGGTGTTAACGAGAGCTCAGGCCTATTGCTGCGACTCCTGCTGCCACTCGCCCCAAGTCTGCTGCCAACTCTGCCTGACGTATGTAGGCCTCTGCCCCTTCTCTGTGCACGTCCTGGCACTTCCCTGCCTGACATACTTAGTGCGTTTATGAGGGTATAGAACAGCAGCAAGCGATTACTTACGGCTGTCCTTTCAAAGTATATAGGCTCTAGACAGAATAACAGTTACTAAATAGTACACTCCTTTGTTATATGTATGCCCTTTGCAATGATGAGCGCACTGGTATGTGTATTTCTACCCAGAAAAAAAACTATTTTTTTGCTGTATACACCAGCCAGTGTATACTAATGTGTGGAATAGCACTGAATTTAGCATCGAGACAGAAATACAGGTACTAAATAGTACACTACTTGGTTGTATGTATGCCCTTTGCAATGATGAGCGCACTGCTAAGCGTATTTGTACGCAGGAAAAACTTTTTTTTTTCTGTAATACACCGGCAGGTGTATAACGTGTGGTATAACACTGAATTTAGCACAGAGACAGAAGAAAAGATGGTATATGGTACGCTATTTGCTTGTAAGTAGGCCTTTTGCAATGATAAGGCCACTGTTAAGCGTATTTGTACTCAGGAAAAAAAAAAATTCTTTAATACACCGGTAGGTGTATAACGTGTGGTATAACACTGAATTTAGCACAGAGTAACAGGTGAAAAATGGTAAAAAGGCACTAAAGTCCACACTAATATGACTTATTTCTGAACAGCAGCAGGACTCAACAGTGCAGCACCACCAAAAAAAATCCAGGGATTAAACCCTAAATTGCACTCTGTCACACAATTCTGAGCATCAGAAGATTTGTGGAGCAAACAAAAACTCAATTGGGCTGAAAAATGAGGAGATAAGATGCTTCAGAAAGTTCAGGCAGCTTGGAGATCTGTATGAGGCAGCTGACAGCTATCTGCCCCTCTCTGCTGCAATGCTCAATAACGTGAATATGAGGTTTAGCAATCAATGATCCTTCTCAGTGTAACAGCACAGCACTTTGCACTCCTGCCTTTCCCTAATGCTGATGTGACTAGCAGTTGCAGTGTAATGCTGTGGTATGAGATATTCACACACACGCAGTCCCGTCCTCTCCATCTGAGTGCATAGATGAAATGAAGAGAGGCAAGATGGCGGCCGATTATATAGGGGCTGTGACAACACAGGGGTCAGTGAACAGTGATAGGCTGCATCTCACATGTGGTTCAGGGTCAGCCCGCCTACCTTCATTACTGCCGCTGTTTCCTGCCCTCCCATAATCCCCTGCCCCATGTACTCACATGTGGATCTGCCATCTTAGCTCTACAATAGCCTGGAACGCTGTAAAATGGAGTTTAATGAAGCGATTCATGCGATACGAATATCGCCGCAATTCTATTCGTTGCGAATCGAATTTTTCATGAAATTCGTAACGAATTCGAGTTCGTCAAGTTCGATTCGCTCATCTCTATTCTACAAGATAAAAAAATCAAAAAACTCTAGGTATATTAAATATAGGAACCATGATACTGTTGCCAACAGTAATAATTAAGAAACAGTTACTTTTATCACTACATATAGTCGACAATATAATAAAATTAAAAATATTGTTGGTAAATATCTTCCTACTTTAGAACAGGACATCGTTCTTAAAAATATTATACATAAGGGTTGCAGATTTTCAGCCAAACGGCCACCCAATTTACAAACTATACTTGCACCTTCACATATAACAGCAAATAGCTCCCGTAACACGTGCCTTAATGTTAAGGGCTGTTTCAGATGTGGCGGTAACCGTTGCGCTTGCTGTGCGTTTTTCAAACAAACTAAAGAATTCCATGAAACTATTGCGGGTATTTCATATACCATCTCATCTTTCATAAATTGCAATACCACTTGGGCTATTTACTATATACATTGTGGTATTTGCAATTTAGGTTACGTGGGTTGTACCAGTAGACGTATTAAAGATAGACTCAGAGAACATGTCTACGGAGCCACCCATGTTACCAGAAACCCTTCCAATGTCTCCAAACATTTTTCACACGTGCATGCAGGCGATGTAAGTGCCCTTACGATTACAGGAGTAGAGAGGGTTACTAAGCCACTACGTGGAGGAGACAGACGTTCTAAACTTTTGAACCGTGAAGGTTACTGGATACTGATGTTTAATACCTCGTTCCCTAAGGGCATGAATCAATGGCTTGATTTGGTTATGAGCTATGAGCTCTCTTTTTCTGAGTTTATCATTTTTGTACGGCTTTTGAATTTTGTTGTTTTTTTATTTTTGAATTTTAGTCACTCCCTATTTTGGGTGGAGCTATATGCTCCTCAAATACCGAGCAATACTATCCTCTGTATCTATGATTAAGGCCCAGTAGGGCGGAAACGCGTCAGAGAGGAGGAGGCTGTTACCTCCACACTTTCCGGTTGCACCTGTTTGTACCGTATGGATTTTAACATGGATTTCGATTAAAGTTTTGGTTTTACCAGTGCTGTGCTTATTTTGCATATTTACTTTGAAGACAGTGGAGGAGAACTGACTGCATCTGCACGGAGGAGGTGAGCGCCATTCGAACTTTCTTTTTGTCTTTTATGTTGCACTGCCTTAATAAATTTGTCGCGCATAAGCAAAATCTTGAAATCTGCCACAGGTAAGCAAAAGTAGGTGAGGTATTTTAGTAAGGTTAGAATTCCACCGAGATTTTTTCCCACCAGCAAAAACGCCAGGAAAAACTGCCAGGAAAACTGCCACGAATTTTCCTTGCATTTTGGCAGTTTTTCTGGCGTTTTTTCTGGTGTTTTTCCTGGTGTGTGGAAATAGCCAGTTTTGTCCCCTGTGGCAGTTCTCACTGCCTTCTGGTACCACTCTGTGGGTCTGATGCTGAGCGCCCGTTCCACAGAGTGTAAGGAGATGAGGAGTGATGTATAGCATCACTACTCACCTCCCCAGCAGTATAGTATACAGGGGGGCATAGTGTACCTATGTATACTACACAGGAGCCGAGAATCCTGTCACCAGACTGACAGGACTCCCTGCTCCTAGAGCCCCTTTGGGCAGTATACATTATATAATAGCTGTATATAGTGTATACAGAAAAGGAGATCCCCTTACCTCCCTCGTTCCTGATTCCACCGGGTCCATGTAGCTCCGCCCCTAGTGATGACATAATTAGGGGGGCGGAGGTACAATGGGATCCAGGCTGGTAAGTCTGAAGCTCTATTAACATTGTCTGTTTTGGATAATGTGAACAGACCCTTCTGCCAGTGTCTTCCCAGACAGGGAGACTCCAGCTGTTGCTAAACTACAACTCCCAGCATGCCCAGACAGCCAAAGGCTGAACAATTGGATGCTCCCTGTTTAGGTAGACATTGCATTGTGGGTACTCTGCCCTGCGGAGAGCGCAAAAAATGTCCTAACCCATTTTTTTTGTGTTTTTTTTTTCTTCTCGTTTCAGATCCGTATATGCAGAGGATTACTGCAGATTCGATGGATTACAACGGCTGAACTGTTTTTTTTTTTATTTTAATAAAATGGTTATTGAGGGCTGTGGGGGAGTGTTTTTGTAAATAAAATAATTTTTCCAATGTGTTGTGCTGGAGTAAGTTGCAGGCAGCAGAACCTTCTCCACAGCGTCTTCAGACTCTGTCACGTCTGTCACATGTGCTCAGTGTGAACCTGCTTTCATCTGTGAAGAGCACAGGGCGCCAGTGGCGAATTTGTCTATTTTGGTGTTCTCTGGCAAATGCCAAACGTCCTGCACAGTGTTGGGCTGTAAGCACAAATCCCACCTGTGGACAGAAGAAGAAGCACCACATCTGTGGTGGGATTTGTGGACGACCAGGGGTAGGTAAACACAGATTTTTTTTTTCTATTTTCCCAGGGCCTCAACACTGTATTATCTTATCTACAGCGCCTGAATACCCCTTTAGGGTCTATTCACACGTACAGTATTCTGCGCAAATTTGATGCACAGGATTTCAAGCAGTGTTCAGTCATTCAGTTTACATTGAAATCTGCATCAGAAAATCCTGTGCATCAAATCTGTGCAGAATACTGTGAATAGACCATTAATAATCGATTTACAATTTTTTCTTATATTTTTATATCTTTCTCCTTCCAGTCAAAGTTTAAATAAAAATGATGGAATATAGAGACATTATAATACTCACCCTTCTTTTATAGTCATATATTTTGGAAGCATTTAGTTTTTTTTTGTCATCAATAAAAATGTTCAGTTTGTGCAAAGCCTGAGCCATAATATAGACGGCAAAATACACTTGGTAAGGAGTTGTGTCTCCAGAAAAATTAAACAGTTTATTGAGTTTTGTCTCCTCACAACAATGACGATATGGATTTAGATCTGCTAATGGCAATAGAAAATCCTTAAATTTATTTCCTGTATAGCAATGGAATAAAGTCATCCAAATATCTTCCAACAATGGATCAGAAGGTTGGTTGCATAACTGAACAATATTGAAAAACTCTTTTACTTTGATATTGTACGTGGGGATTGAGAACACTAAACTACAATTACCAGGAATTACATTTTCTCTGTAAATAATAAGTTCTGTTGCCAGTGACCATGAACTTGGAAGTATGAGAGTCTTGTTCTTTAGAAGATGAGCTACATTGTATAAAAACTTGATGTAAGTCATCCTATAGGAGCCACAGATAATAATAACATCAGTAGATGAAGCGGGTTGGATATATTCATAATTATTGACAGATATAAGAATAGTAAATTCTATACAAATCTGATGAGATGTAAATAGTTTGACCAACTCCTGTAACTCTCGCCGTCCATAGTCATCATCTGATGTGATGATACCAACCCAATTCCACTGGAATCTCTCCAGGAGCTTTACAAATGCTGCATATTGTATCTTGTCATCAGGTACAGTATGAAAAAAGTTTGGGTAAAGCCTTTTATTACTGAGAAGAGGATCTGTTGCCCCATAACTGATCTAAGATAAAGAAAAAACAGCAGTATCCATACTGTGTCCATAAATGTTAAATTATTCACTATAAAAAAAAGACACTTAAAGAGGTACTCTGGTGCTTAGACATCTTATCCCCTATCCAAAGGATAGGGGATAAGATGCCTGATCACAGGAGTCCCGCCGCTGGAGACCCCCAGCAACTTGCACACGGCACCCCGTTTGTAATCAGTCCCCGGAGCGTGTTCGCTCCGGGTCTGATTACCGGCGACCACACTGCCGGCGGTGTTTGACCTCACACCTCAGCCCCCGTGTGACGTCACGCTCCGCCCCTAAATGCAAGCCTACGGGAGGCTTGCATTGAGGGGCGGAGCGTGACTTCACACGGGGGCTGAGGTGTGACGTCACACACCGCCGGCCGTGTGGTCGCCGGTAATCAGACCCGGAGCGAACACGCTCCGGGGACTGATTACAAACGGGGTGCCGCGTGCAAGATCCCAGGGGACCACAGCGGCGGGACTCCCGCGATCAGGCATCTTATCCCCTATCCTTTGGATAGGGGATAAGATTTCTAAGCACCGGAGTACCCCATTAACAGTACAATAATATGTAAAACAACCAACATAGAACTGAACAAATAAAAATAAAGTTCACTGCAACCAGTAATTCATAACCCCAAGATATCAACCAATACCGATCAACATTAAATGGCCACTATCGCCAGATATATAAGGCAGCAAGTGGGCAGCCAGTTCTTAAAACTAATCAGAAAAAATCTGAAAAAATGGCAACCATAAAGACCCTGGGGGCTTTGACATGGGATTTTAATGGGTAGATGACCCAAAATATCTCCAAATAGCAAATCTTAGTTAACTTTAGGTATCTTAGTAAACAATGAGAAATGGATAGTCTAACTGATAACATCCGTCGTCTATACTATTCCTCACTTTGATATTGGAAGATGGCTGCTCCCAGCTGGTGAAGATGGATATATACACATACACACATATATATATATATATATATATATATATATATATATATATATATATATATATATATATATAGAGGTTAGCTGAAACAGTTAATATAATTTGTGGGAGGAGTCTGGTCTTTATATACCCACCTGATCCACACAGGTGCTGTTGCCAGCATGCAAGATGTCTTTGCACCGGATGCTGTGGTTTTGGCGGGAGGTTTGATTGCATATGTCGCAGAGAGGCACTGTTTGCTAGCCTAACTATGATGCAAGGAATACGGTAATGTGTTAAGGTACCTTTCACGCTGCAGGCTGTGAAGTAGCTACATCTCGCTCCTACAATATGCAGTAAGCACATGTAGCTGTGCAGGCTCCAGCCCTGGCCTGCTGGCCGTGAAGTAATTTGCATATTTCAGCTTGAGGTTAACTCTTTCCTGCCTCAGTCTCTTAGTCTGCAAAGATCACTCATAGGAGGTCACAGCTGTTGCTTATACAGATAATTGACTGCAGCAGGAGGATGTTTGGCCTACAGAGCAGTACAGGCTGCTGAATCTCCAGGTGTTGGGGGGCCTCCATATTTTGGTGTTGTTTTGACTGTTCTTACATTTACGAGATTACTTTTCCTTCAAATGTGACCTGGTGTAATCCAGTTTCATGCTCACAACCGCTCTCCATTCTGTCCCCTCGCTGGAGTCTCTCCTGCTGAGTCTCCCCATCTGTACGCTCTTTTACGCTGCAGCCCACGACCAATCTCTATCTCAGACATGTCATCGATTATAGGCCATGTATAAATTGTCATTATACATTGTACTGTTATACATCACCAGTGCATTTATTTACTGTGTTTGTCAGTTATATGTACACCACGTATACATCCCTTAGTATATACCATGTAAGTTGCCATCAGTATACTGTTATATATCACCGTGGTTATGTCACTTATTGTAGATACATCATATGTCTCTATTATACTGTTTTATGTTACCATTCTTATAACTTCTATAGTTTATAAATACACACACGTAGTCATGTATGGGTTATGTCCCCATAGAATATACTGTGCGCCCACCTGCTACGTCAGCGGATGTTTCATAGC
This sequence comes from Hyla sarda, assembly GCF_029499605.1. Lineage (NCBI taxonomy): Eukaryota > Metazoa > Chordata > Amphibia > Anura > Hylidae > Hyla > Hyla sarda. Next base: position 20,437,665 of record NC_079189.1, read on the forward strand.
TTTATTGTCACATTTGTCTTGGTTTTTAGTTATGTCACGTTAGGCTTTCATTAATGTATGCAGGGCAGGTTTTTCAAGCTGTCACAGCATGACTCTCATGGTTCTCAGGTGTAGTATATTAGGCTGTTATCATGGCATTGCTTTTACATTTACTTATGCGGGAGGTCAGGTGTGATATGATGTCCTTGCTGACATTACAACATGGTTCCCCACACTTATGTTTCTTTACAGCATTCTGTGTTTCGTTACCATACACGCCATGTTTTCCTGCATTTATCACGCATACGGTTCACACAAGATAACACGTATTCATTTCAACCAGGTACTGACATCACTTGGCTTCCTATGTCACGGCTACATTCTACACAACTACACCACCATGATTGCGTTTCCACTCGGTTGCAACAGCAGGTAACAAGCAAAACCGCGTACTGCCATACGTTCCCACACAGTATACCACGCCTACCTTCCACATAGTGTTCCATGCTTATATCCCATACAGTACACCACGCCTGCGTTCAACAGTGTATTACTCAGGTTCCTACTCTGTGTACGTGCTTATGTTTCCCTAGCGGTGTAACATGTACATCTTCCTTCAATGTGACCTGCATATGTTTCTTACAGTATTGTTTTCATGGCTTGCGGTTACGTTTTTCATGTTCAGCGCTGTCATGCTACTCTTATGTTTCTCATTGAACATAATTCATTCTACCCCATAACGTTCACACTACGCAAATATTCCTATAGCAGGCACATTACGCATAAAATTATGTATACCTTTCTGGAGCGGTCACATTGTACATACATGACTGTGACATTTATGCTACAATAGTTCCGGTGGCATGTTACCTGAGCTGATACCAAGCTTCATGTTATATTGGTTTGCAGTACCAGACGTTGATACCATAGCGTATGTACTGTGCTCGTTTGGTATAGTTGATTTACTGGGCTTTGTGTTAATGTAGCCGATGCTGTGTTACGTTTTCATAGCTGTCATGTGGTGGATTAATGTCCCTATTGTGGTCATACGGTGCTTATGTTACTATAGCTGATAATTTGCATTACATAACAAGTGTCTATATGCTATGAGTTAGTGTTAATTAACTGATATACGGTACATTAATGTTACTTGGGGCTTATGTTACTGTAGCAGATATACTGGGCATTTTACATTATTTTAGCTGACATATGGGCCTATGTTCTATTGCTGGTAATTGCGTTTTACTGTGGCTTATATATACTGTGTATTAGTGGTTAATTTAGCTGTTCTGCTGAACATTAATGTTGTTCAGGGTTTACACTATTGTAAGCTTATATACAGGGCTTTGTGGTTTTCGGAGATGTCATACGGTGCTTACATTACTCCAAGTGATATACCATGCTTCAACGTTAACAGTTCCCTTCAGTGTCACATACATACGGTTCTCTTCAGTGTCGCATACATACGGTTACCTGCAGTGTCGCATACATACGGTTACCTGCAATGTCACATATATACGGTTACCTGCAGTATGACATGCATACATTTCCCTACAGGGTAATACGCATACAGTTCCTTACAGTATACGTTTTATAGTTATTCTCCCATTCTTTTGTTTCAGCTGTCACGTTATGTACGATTGGTTGTTTTACCTCTTAGGGCCATACGTTCAGTGTGGTTGAAGGCTGATTGCTATCGTCAATCCGTAAAGCTTCATCTTTATAGTTTCCTTTTTGGTCATTACATACACCTTGTTACAGCCAGTTTGACCTCGCCATTCCAGGTAAGCTTTAAGTCGTCACTTTACATGCCTTTCGTACGTCACACGCTCTCGTGAGAGAGAGGCTGCCCGACAATCCTCGAGCCTCATATCGTTGTCATTCCTTTGTGCATTAGAAATGTTCTCATTGGGGGCAGATTGTATCATCAATCCACGAGCCTCTTGTCATCTTTTGTTTTGTACGTTACATATGCCCTGTTGGAGGCAGATGGCTTATGTTATACAGTGCTTATGTTACTTCAAGTGATATACAATGTTTCAACGCTAACGGTTCCCTATAGTGTGATATACATATGGTTCCCTACAGGGTAATTAATACGCATACAGTTCCTTACAGTGTTAGTTTCATAGTTTGCTGTCCCCTTCTGTTTCAGCTCTTTTGTTTCAGCTTACGTTATGTACTCTAGGTTGTTTACCGCTTGGCGCTATGCATTCGGTGTGGTTGGAGGCTGATTGCTGTCGCCAATCTGTAAAGCTTCATCTTTATAGTTTCCTTTTTGGTCATTACATACGCCTTGTTACAGTCAGTTCGACCTTGCCATTCCAGGTAAGTGTTAAGCTGTCTCTTTGCATGCCTTTCGTACGTCACATGTCCCTGGGAGAGAGAGACTGGCCGACAATCCACGAGCCTTCATATTGTTGTCATTCCTTTGTACATTACAAACGTTCTTGTTTGGGGCAGATTGTATCATCAATCCACGAGCCTCTTGTCATTTGTTTTTGTACATTACTTACGCCCCTGTTAGAGGCAGATTGCTTGACAATCAACGAGCCTCATGTTGTTTCCGTTTCTATGTTTCATGCGATTTTGTCCGAGGCAGATTGCACTGTCAGTCCACGAGCCTCATGTTTTTTTCCATTTCTGCGTTTCATACGATTCTGTCTGAGGCAGTTTCAGTCCACGAGCCTCATGTTGTTGCCATCTCTATCTTGCTCTTATGTTTGTTACTATGTGTCTGATTGTGGTCTTAGTTGTACATGTCTTAGTGTTAAGTTCTTTGATGTCGGTTCAGCTTGTTCATGTCTTGTCGTGTGTACCTGTTGGGAAATTTCCCTTATCGGTCTTTGTAACCTGCTGGTCATGTATATTTTCTTTTGCAAGAAGCCTCAGGGCGCAGCAGTAATAATCTTCCTTACACCTGCAAGTATGTGGAGACAACCTGAGGTTTCGTGTACCAGTAAGGTAAAGTATGTTATATCCTTTTATGTTTTTTCTATGTGGGTCTGTTGTCGTCACTTTATGTATGGCATGGTTCAATAGGATTACTTATATGTGTAGCTCGGGACACTTTTCAAATATTCCTCTTCAGGCACTACCTATCTAAATACCTACTGACGTTTGTGTTTTGGCCACTTTTCTAACCGACTCATTGTACCTTCTGTCTATCTAGCACTTCGACATTTTCTATATTTGACACTTGGGTTACCTCTATCCATGCGCACCCTGGTAGTACCATCCTGGTAGGTGCTATGGGTCTAGTAGTGCCAAGTGGCATATCTAGAAATTTATCTTGGCTTCGGCTCCATAACAGCTGCGCCAGCTTCTGGGTAGGGGCTTCTCTTTGTCAGTTATCACTTAGATGTTAAGTAAGTTAAGGGCACTGTTATCGCTCTGTTCCATTGACGCATTCCAACCTCCGGCTGTTAACTGGAGTATTTTGTCTGTTATCTTGGGTTCATATGACGTAGGTTATGCTTAACCATTAATTCATGTATTACCTAACTGAGGTATTTTTGCCCCCTTCTCTAGGATACCCTTCACGGCCACCCAGGCACACCCCAGGCCTAATTATTCATGCAAGTGGTACCCTACTTACGGTACATATAAGAATCTGACCACAAGTGGAGGTTAGCTGAAACAGTTAATATAATTTGTGGGAGGAGTCTGGTCTTTATATACCCACCTGATCCACACAGGTGCTGTTGCCAGCATGCAAGATGTCCCCACCCTCCCTTCCCTTTTTTTTCTACAGTCACTCTCAGGGTGTCCCCCTTCTCTAGGATACCCTTCACGGCCACCCAGGCACACCCCAGGCCTAATTATTCATGCAAGTGGTACCCTACTTACGGTACATATAAGAATCTGACCACAAATTATATATATATATATATATATATATATATATATATATATATATATATATATATATAGTCCCAAAATAATGCAGCACTACTTATCTAGTCCAGCAAACAATGGTGGTGCCAGCGTCCAAAAAAAAGACTCGATCAAAGTCCTCCATAGACAGAAACCAAAAACAGGCGCAGCACTCCAAAAAACAGTGTGATTTAATATCTCATGTCAGCATTACAACGTTTCAACTCCTCCTGGAGCCATTTTCAAGCATGCTTGAAAATGGCTCCAGGAGGAGTTGAAACGTGTTAATGCTGACATGAGATATTAAATCACACTGTTTTTTGGAGTGCTGCGCCTGTTTTTGGTATATATATATATATATATATATATATATATATATATATATATATATATATACCGTATATACTCGAGTATAAGCCGACCCGAGTATAAGCCGAGACCCCTAATTTCAACCCAAAATCCCAGGAAAAGTTATTGACTCGAGTATAAGCCTAGGGTGGGAAATACCTCATCCCCCCCTGTCATCATCCAGACCCGTCATTAACATCCTCATCATCCCCTTGTCATCATCCCACACATCCCCCCTTCATCATCCCCTTGTCATCATCCCACACATCCCCTTATCATCCCACACATCCCCCCTTCATCATCCCCTTGTCATCATCCCACACATCCCCTCTTCATCATCCCCTTGTCATCATCCCACACATCCCCTTATCCCACACATCCCCCCTTCATCATCCCCTTGTCATCATCCCACACATCCCCCCTTCATCATCCCCTTGTCATCATCCCACACATCCCCTTATCATCCCACACATCCCCCCTTCATCATCCCCTTGTAATCATCCCACACCCCCCCCTTCATCATCCCCACCCCCCTTCATCATCCCCACACCCCCCCCCCTTCATCATCCTCTTCTCATCATTCGCCCTCAGTGGTCTTCAACCTGCGGACCTCCAGAGGTTTCAAAACTACAACTCCCAGCAAGCCCGGGCAGCCATCGGCTGTCCGGGCTTGCTGGGAGTTGTAGTTTTGAAACCTCCGGAGGTCCGCAGGTTGAAGACCACTGCGGCCTTCAACATGCGGACCTCCAGAGGTTTCAAAACTACAACTCCCAGCAAGCCCGGGCAGCCATCGGCTGTCCGGGCTTGCTGGGAGTTGTAGTTTTGAAACCGCCGGAGGTCCGCAGGTTGAAGACCACTGCGGCCTTCAACATCATCCAGCCCCCTCTCACCCCCTTTAGTTCTGAGTACTCACCTCCGCTCGGCGCTGGTCCGGTCCTGCAGGGCTGTCCGGTAAGGAGGTGGTCCGGTGAGGAGGTGGTCCGGGCTGCTATCTTCACCGGGGGCGCCTCTTCTCCGCGCTTCCGGCCCAGAATAGAGCCGTTGCCTTGACAACGACGTATCTGCGTCGTTGTCAAGGCAACGTGACTATTCTGAGGCCGGGCCCGAAGCGCTTAGAAGAGGCCTCCCCGGTGAAGATAGCAGCCCGGACCACCTCCTCACCGGACCACCTCCTTACCGGACAGCCCTGCAGGACCGGACCAGCGCCGAGCGGAGGTGAGTACTCAGAACTAAAGGGGGTGAGAGGGGGCTGGATGATGTTGAAGGCCGCAGTGGTCTTCAACCTGCGGACCTCCGGAGGTTTCAAAACTACAACTCCCAGCAAGCCCGGACAGCCGATGGCTGCCCTGGCTTGCTGGGAGTTGTAGTTTTGAAACCTCTGGAAGTCCGCAGGTTGAAGACCACTGCGGGTGGGGGAGTTCACTCGAGTATAAGCCGAGGGGGGTGTTTTCAGCACGAAAAATCGTGCTGAAAAACTCGGCTTATACTCGAGTATATACGGTATATATATATATATATATATATATATATATATATATATATATATATATATATATATATATAATATATATATATATATATATATATATATCTCTACATATCCGTAACAGTGCTATGCCTGTGGCACAACTTCACCAGATAAGCACACCTCTTACCTCTACTACCCATTTCTACATGCTGAAAGGGTAGCTGCACTAGATAGCGTCTTTTTTCTCTTCTTTTTGACATATACTCTGGATTCAGATTTACATGGAGCAGCGAGTCATACAAGAGAACCATCATTCATTTATTGTCTAAGGAGCTGCTTCATTATTTTCAATATTTATGCATAAAAGTGACTTTAAAACTAAACCAGATTTCCACACAAGTCCTCAAAGTAGATAAAGAGGGTAAAATCAGAAGAAATGTCAAAAATATTTGAACTGGCCATTTATTTATTAAGGAAAATGTCTAATGTCTGTAAATATGTGAAGTTTTGCTATTAGCAGATAATTTAAAGATAAAATTCAAGACGTGAGTTTTCAATCATTCTAATGACCATCAGATATGTAACCCCTTAAGGACCAAGCGTTTTTCTGTTTTTGCACTTTCATTTTTTCCTCCTTACCTTTTAAAAATCATAACCCTTTTAATTTTGCACCTAAAAATCCATATCAGGTCTTATTGTTTGCAACACCAATTCTACTTTGTAATGACATCAGTCGTTTTACCTAAAAATATACGGCAAAACCGGAAAAAAAAATAATTGTGCGGGGGCTTCCGTTTCTACGCAGTACATTTTTCGGTACAAATGACACTTTATATTTATTCTATAGGTCCATATGATTAAAATGATACCCTACTTATATAGGTTTGATTTTTTTTGTACTTTTGGAAAAAATCATGCACGAAAATTAATACATTTAAAATTGTCCTATTCTGACCCCTATAACTTTTTTATTTTTACGCTTACAGTGCAGTATGAGGACTCTTTTTTGCGCCGTGATCTGAAGTTTTAATTGGTACCATTTTTGTTTTGATCAAATTTTTTTTATCGCTTTTTATTCCTTTTTTATGGTATAAGAAGTGACCAAAAATACTCTATTTTGGACTGTGGAATTTTTTTGTGCGTACGCCATTGACCATGTGGTTTAATTTATGATACATTTTTATAGTTTGGACATTTAAGCACGTGGCGATACCACATATGTTTATTTTTTATTATGTTTATAGATTTTTTACATGGAATTTGGGAAAAGGGGGATGATTTGAACTTTTAATAAGGAAGGGGTTAATGTGTGTGTTTTGAAACTTTTTAAAAAAACTTTTAGTCCCCTTAGGGGACTTTTAGGAGGAATCATTAAATTCCTCATATAGATCATTATATTGATCTGTGTGCTCTGCGCTCGATTGATAAAGCCTGGTCCTGCTAGGCTGTATCATTCCGAGAACTGGAGCCGCCGCAGCAGGAGAGGTAAGCCCTCCAGCTACCTCAGCAGTGGATCGCCCCCCCCCCCCCCCCACGATCGCACTGCTGGGGGGCGATCCACCCCAATGGACCACCAGGGACAGGATAAAGGCACCTTTAGACGCCGCTGTCAATCTAAAGGGTTAATAGCCGGCCGCGGTGATCGCCGCATGTTGGCTATTAACGCCAGCCACCAGCTACAGGAATCAGCTGGGGGCTGGCTGGTATGACGTGGGCTCGAGTTGGGAGCCCGTGTCATACCCTGTTAACGGCCATTGGAGGAGCATAGACGTCCATCGTCATCATTGGGTTAAAGAACAGGGATTTAGTCTGATCATCACAATGCGTTTGTGAAAGAGAATAACGGCATAAAAAAGATTTCCGAGGACCTTTAGAAGAAGATTTCTTGATGTTCACCTGGTTGGAAAAGTTTTAAAAAAAACGTTCTTAACCTCTTAAGGACGCAGGGCGTACCTGTACGCCCTGCGCCCTGTCACGGTCTATAACGCGGGGTCACGCCATGACCCCGCGTCATAGCGGGTCGGTCCCAGTGGTTAATGAAAGCGGGACCCTGAACTAACAGCATGCGGCACCGATCATTGTGCCACATGCTATGAACCCTTTAGACACAGCGTCCAAAGTTGCTCTCCGCATCTAAAGTAACAAAAATACACTCCTGGTAGCTCAGTCGGTTTGACGGGGACCATCACGGTGAAATCGCGATGTACCGATCAGCTAGAGCGCGGTGTGTCCGATCGGTGATTAATTGCTCCAAGCCTGAAATCCAGGCAAAAAAAAAAAAACACATGGCATACTATTTTGGAAACTACACCCCTTAAAGGGGTTCTCCGGTGCTTACACATCTTATCCCCTATCCAAAGGATAGGGGATAAGATGCCTGATCGCAGTAGTCCCACCGCTGGGGACCCCTGTGATCTTGCACGCGGCACCCCGTTTGTAAACAGTCCCCAGAGCGTGTTAGCCCCCTCCCATAGGCTTGCATTGAGGTGCGGAGCGTGACGTCACACGGGGGCGAGGGGTGTGACGTCACACACCGCCAGGCCCTGTGGTCATCCGTAATTAGACCCGGAGCGAACACGCACCGGGGACTGATTACAAACGGGGTGCCGCGTGCAAGATCACGGGGGTCCCCCGCAGCGGGACTCCCGCGATCAGGCATCTTATCCCCTATCCTTTGGATAGGGGAAAAGATGTGTAAGCACCAGAGAACCCCTTTAAGGAATGTAACAAGGGGTACAGTGAGCCTCAACAGGTCACAGGTGTTTGATGACTTTTTGTTAAAGTTGGGTGTGTAAAGGAAAAAAAAAATAGTTTTCACTAAAATGCAGTTTTCTCCAAATTTTTTATTTTTACATGGGGTAATAGGAGAAAATACCCCCCCAATATTTGTAACCCCATTTCATCTGTGTATGGAAATACCCCATTTGTGGACGTCAAGTGCTCTGCTGGCGAACTACAATGTTCAGAAGAGGAAGAGCGCCATTGAGCTTTTAGAAAGAGAATTTGTTTTGAATGGAAGTCAAGGGCTATGTGCATTTACAAAGCCCCCCGTGGTGCCAGAACAGTGGACCCCCCCACATGTGACCCCATTTTGGAAACTACACCCCACACAGAATTTAATAAGGGGTGCAGTGAGTATTTACACCCCACTGGCGTTTAACAGTTTGGAACAGTGGGCTGTGCAAATGAAAAAAATTATTTTCCATTTTTACGGACCACTGTTCCAAAAATCTGTCAGAAACCTGTGGGGCGTAAATGCTCACTGTACCCCTTATTACATTACATGAGGGGTGTAGTTTCCAAAATGGGGTCACATGTGGGGGGGTCCATTGTTCTGGCCTTAAATTTCGGACATATTTTCCCTTCAAAATCCCAATGGCGCTCCTTCTCTTCTGAGCATTGTAGTGCGCCAGCAGAGAATTTTACATCCACATATGGGGCATGTTCTTACTCTTACTCTTTTTTTCTATTCTCCCTTGTGAAAATGAAAATTTAGGGTGACACCAGCATTTTAGTGAATTTTTTTTCATTTTCCCAACCAACTTCAATGAAAATTCCAAAGTGAGAGAGCGCCATGCGCATTTGAGGACTTCATTAGGGATTGCATACAGTGGGGATCAAAAGTTTGGGCACCCCAGGTAAAATATTTATTAATGTGCATAAAGAAGCCAAGGAAAGATGGAAAAATCTCCATAAGGCATCACATTACAGATAAGACATTCTTATAATATGTCAACAAAAGTTAAATTTTATTTCCATCATTTACACTTTCAAAATAATAGAAAACAAAATAATGGCATCTCCAAAAGTTTGGGCACCCTGCAGAATTTATAGCATGCACTGCCCCCTTTGCAAAGCTGAGACCTGCCAGTGTCATGGATTGTTCTCAATCATCCTCTGGGAAGACCAGATTATGTCAATCTCAAAGGTTTTAAATGCCCAGACTCATCCAACCTTCCCCCAACAATCAGCACCATGGGTTCTTCTAAGCAGTTGTCTAGAAATCCAAAACTGAAAATAGTTGACGCTCACAAAGCTGGAGAAGGCTATAAGAAGATAGTAAACCGTTTTCAGATGTCAATATCTTCTGTTTGGAATGTAATTAACCCCTTAAGGACCACGGGTTTTTCAGTTTTTGCACATTTGTTTTTTCCTCCCCACCTTTTAAAAATCATAACCCTTTCAATATTGCACCTGAAAATCCATATGATGGCTTATTTTTTGAGCCAACCAATTCTAATTTGAAGTGACATCAGTCATTTTACCCAAAAATCTACGGCGAAATGGAAAAAAAAAAATATTGTGCGACGAAATTGAAGAAAAAACTAAAAATTTTTTACCTTTTGGGGTTTCCGTTTCTACGCAGTCCATTTTTCGATAAAAATGATACCCTATCTTTATTCTGTAGGCCCATACGATTAAAATGATACACTACATATAAGTTTGATTTTGTCGTACTTCTGGAAAAAATCATAACTACATGCAGGAAAATGTATATGTTTACAATTGCAATCTTCTGACCCCTATAACTTTTTTATTTTACCCCTTATGTAGCAGTATGAGGACTCATTTTTTGCGCCGTGATCTGAAGTTTTTAGCTGTACCATTTTCGTATTGATCGGACTTTTTGATCGCTTTTTATTCATTTTTTCATGATATAAAAAGTGACCAAAAATACTTTATTTTGGACTTTTTTTGCACGTACGCTATTGACCGTGCGATTTAATTAATGAAATATTTTTATAGTTCGGACATTTACGCAAGCAGTGATACAACATATGTTTATATTTATTTTTTATTTACATGTTTGTTTTTTTATGGGAAAAGGGGGGTGATTCAAACTTTTATTAGGGAAAGGGTTAAATTACATTTATTAACTTTTTTTTTTACACTTTTTTTTGCAGTATTATAGCTCCCATAGGGGGCTATAACGTTGCATACACTGATCTTATACCTGGTTCACTGAAAATCCATAGCTTTGCATCTTAGGCTTGGAGCAATCAATCGCCGAAGGGACTCACCGGAGGAAGGGAAGAGGACCTCCGCTCGTGTCCCAGCTGATCGGGACACCGCATTTTCACTGTGGTGGTCCTGATCAGCCCCACTGAGCAGCCGGGCAGCTTTCACTTTCGTTTTAGACGCGGCATTCAACTTTGAAAGCTGCATCTAAAGGGTTAATAGCACGCGACACCGCAATCGCTGCCGTGCACTATTAGCCCTGGGTCCCAGCTTCAGATACATGCTGGGACGAACCCGATATCACGCGGGGTCACCGCGTGACCCCGGCCAAGGACGTAAATATACCGCATTTATCAGCGTATAACACGCACCCCCATTTTAACAGTGAAATTTAAGTAAAAAATGAAATGTAAAATAAATGACTTGGACTAAATGCCACATCATCCCCCCAACTTCGTTTTCTTCTGCACCTCAGTTTTGTCCCGTCCCCTCCAGTGCCACATCATTCCTTCCCTTTTATCAGTCCCTGTGCCACATTTACCCCTCTCATCGCCACCCACCATGTCTCATCATCCCCCCATGTCTCATCATTTCCCCCTGTTATAGACCACCACTAGCCATACAGACATTAAGCCTTTAGTGCCTCCCCCACCATAATTTCCCCCTGTCTCATCATCCCCCACCCTGTCTCATCATGCTCCCCATCATTCCCCCCTCATCATTTCCCCCTGTCTCATCGTTCCCCCACCATGTTCCTCCGCGAGTCAGGGTTCAGAGTGCGGCGACTACAGGAAATGAAAAGTGACATCACTGTTGCCACGCAGAGAAGCCACGAGAGGATGTCACTCATCTGCTTCATGACCACACAGCCCGCAAGACCGCCGCCTGACCTGGCCTGCCGAAACGCAGCCAGGTAAGGAAAATTAAAAAAAACTATGAAAATCAGGGAACGTGGGGAATGATGAGGGAGGGGGGAGGTAATAAAAATATAAAGCAGAGCGGGGAGGAAACGCCGCTGGTCACTGATTTAAAGTGGCCGCGGCCGTGCTGCTAATATTTAACAAGCAGTCGCTGCTGCGGCCACTTTAAATCAGTGACCAGAAGATTTATCGGCATATAACAGGCTTTTTGCCTTAAATTTAAGTTTTAAAAGTGTGTGTTATACACCGATAAATATGGTACGTCCTTGGTCGTTAAGGGGTTAAGAAATGGCAGTCATCAGGAACAGTGGAAGTTAAAGCAATATCTGGAAGACCAAGAAAAATATTAGACAGAACAGCTCGCAGGATTGTGAGAAAAACTATTCAAAACCCACGTTTGATTTCACAATCCCTCCAGAAAGATCTGGCAGACACTGGAGTTGTGGTACACTATTCCACTATAAAGAGATACTTGCGCAAATATGGTCTTCATGGAAGAGTCATCAGAAGAAAACCTCTTCTTCGTCCTCACCACAAAAATCAGCGTTTGAACTTTGCAAATGAACATATAGACAAGCCTGATGCATTTTGGAAACAAGTTCTGTGGACCGATGAGGTTAAAATTGAACTTTTTGGCCGTAATGAGAAAAGTTACGTTTGGAGAAGAAGGGGAACAGAATTTAATGAAAAGAGCCTCTGTCCAACTGTTAAGCACAGGGGTGGATCAATCATGCTTTGGGGTTGTATTGCAGCCAGTGGCAAAGGGAACATCTCACGAGTAGAAGGAAAAATGGATTCAGTAAAATTTCAGCAAATTTTGGATGCTAACTTGATGCCATCTGTGAAAAAGCTGAAGTTAAAGAGAAGATGGCTTCTACAAATGGATAATGATCCTAAACACACCTCGAAATCCATGGGGGATTACATCAAGAGGCGTAAATTGAAGGTTTTGCCATGGCCTTCACAATCTCCTGACCTCAACATAATTGAAAATCTATGGATAGACCTTAAAAGAGCAGTGCGTGACAGACAGCCCAGACATCTGTCAGAACTGGAAGACTTTTGTAAGAAAGAATGGGCAAAGATACCTCAAACAAGAATTGAAAGACTCTTGGCTGGGTACGAAAAGTGTTTACAAGCTCTGATACTTGCCAAAGGTGGCAGTACAAGATATAAACTCTGCAGGGTGCCCAAACTTTTGCAGACGCCATGTGAAAGTGTTAATGATGGAACTAAAATCAAACTTTTGTTGACATATTATAAGAATGTCTAATCTGTAATGTGATACCTTTTGGAGATTTTTCCATCTTTCCTTGGCTTCTTTATGCACATTAATACAAATTTTTACCTGGGGTGCTAAAACTTTTGATTCCCACTGTAGGGGGACATAGGGGTATTCTACACCAGTAATTCCCAAACAGGGTGCCTCCAGCTGTTGCAAAATTTTCAGCATGCCTGGACAGTCAGTGGCTGCCCGGAAATGCTGGGACTTGTTGTTTTGCAACAGCTGGAGGCTCTGTTTTGGAAACACTGCCGTACAATATGTTTTTAATTTTTATTGGGGGGTGGGGGGACAGTGTAAGGGGGTGTATATGTAATGTTTTACCCTTTATTATGTGTTAGTATAGTGTAGTGTTTTTAGGGTACATTCGCACTGGCGGGTTACGGTGAGTTTACCGCTAGGAGTTTGCCCTGCAGCGAAAAATTTGCCGCAGCTCAAACTTGAAGCAGGAAACTCACTGTAAACTCACACGGGTCAATGCACCCTGTACATTCACATGGGGGTGGGGGGGGGGGGCAAACCTCCAGCTGTTTCAAAACCACAAGTCCCAGCCTGTACTGACAGACCGTGCATGCTGGTAGTTGTACTTTTGCAACAGCTGGAGGCACACTTGTTGGAAAACCTTCAGTTATGTTCTGTTACCTAACTCAGAATTTTCCAACCAGTGTGCCTCCATCTGTTGCAAAACTACAACTCCCAGCATGTACTGATCACCGAAGGTCATGCTGGGATTTGCAGTTTTGCAACATCTGGAGGGCTACAGTTTAGAGATCACTGCACAGTGATCTCCAAACTGTAGCCCTTGAGCTGTTGCAAAACTACAAATCCCAGCTTGCCCACACAGCAAACAGCTGTCTAGGCATGCTGGGAGTTGTAGTTTTGCAACATCTGAAGGGCTACAGTTTAGAGACCACTGTACTGACCACTGTATGTTGCTAGGGAACTCACCGGCTTCCGTAGGATCTCTTCTTCCGCCGATCCCCGCCTGCTGATGGGTAAGTGGACTTCGGCGTTGGTCCTCTGTCATTTCCCCCTTCTGCCCCGCCTATTGTGCGTGGGCAGGACGGGGAAACCGAAAGTTAACCCCCCCTGCCCCTGATCTGCTATTGGTCATCGCTTCTTGACGACCAATAGCAGGGATAGGTGGGGTTACACCCCTGCCACCTCACTCCTATCCCTTCAGGGGGTTCGTGGGTGTCTCGGACAACTGTGATCCCCCATATAGTGATGAGCAGCATTGCCCATATTCGAATTTGCGATATTTTGCAAATATAAAGACGAATATTCGTCTTATTTTTGCGAATTTCGTATATTTGCATATGCGAATATTCGCATATTCGCGTACTCGAGGAAGAAAACAGTGAGTGGGTGGGCAACTTTACTATTGGTTGCTATGGATGTTGTTGATAACCTCTGACAAGTGTATTTGCATCATTCTAATTGGCCCATAAGTGAAAAGAAGGAATATGCGAATGTGCACAAATGCAGAAAAAAGTGAATATTCGTAATTTCGAATATATAGCGAATATATTCACAATATTCGTGAAATTGCAAATTTGCTATATTCAAAATAAAAATTTGAAATGGGAATACTCGCGCCCAATACTACCCTTTTATATTCCGGTCACCGGGTCACCATAGACCCGTATGACCCGTAATTTGCGCAAATCGCCAGTGTGAATTCACCGGCCATTTGTGACGATCACTGATGACCCCCTTGGGCATTTGCACGGGGTGCCTGCTGATAGATATCAGCAGTCACCCCGGTCCGGTCCCCACCTGGCGCGCGGCCGGGACCGAAATTCCTACGGGCGTACAGGTACGCCCTGGGTCCTTAACCTGTTCAGGACCCAGGGCGTACGGGTACTTCCTGACACCCTAGTACTTAAGGACCCAGGACATACCTGTACGCCCGTGGGAATTTCGGTCCCCGCCACGCGCCGGGCGGGGACCAGACCGGGGTGTCTGCTGATATCGATCAGCATGCACCCCACGCAAATACCCAGGGGAGTCATCAGACCCCCCATGTCGGCAATCACCGCAAATCGTAGGTGAATTCACATTTGCGATTTGCGCCGATTCCGGTGATGCGGGTCACATGTGACCCGCTGACCCGGAGATACATGGTGATCGGGGGTGTAGGATACACCCCCAATCACCTCCTGTATCTATGGGGAGGTGGCGATTTCGTCACCCCCCCCCCCCCCAGGATCGCTTCTATTGGCCGGATGATAGCAGCTGGCAAGGGAGGTATTAATGACCTCTTCTTGCCGCTCTGCCGGCTGGCTGAGTTCAGAGGAAGCCAGGTACCCTCCCTCTGCCGTGATCGGAGCACCTCAGGAGAGAAGATCCCCCTTAGAGCAGGGACAGATTACATCACAGGGACAGGTAGGAAAAAAAGTAAAAAAAAATAAAAAGTTAAAAAAAGGGGGGGGGGGGGGGTTCAGGGCACTGCATTTGGCCCCCACCTTTTTTTTGTCCGCCGTTATATCATACAGTTACACCAAGCACACACACTACATACTCCCCCCCACCCCACACACACCACCTCCCCCCCTGCCACCGCCCCCCCCCTCCGCCCGCCACCATAGAAAAAAGGCGATAGCTTGCCAGGCATTTTCGGCAGTGGAAGCATACGCTTTTCTTGCCTCCAACTCCAAATCTGTCAGTGAGGAAGAGGAAGATCCTACATTCCTGTGTTCTTCCTCATCATCTAGTGCTGATGATGAGTCCCCTGTCAGGCGGCGGAGACGGCGGAGATAGGGGCCCAGTGGCCGGCACTAGTACAAGCGACAATGCCACTCGTATTAGGAGTCCGACCCCCCAGACAAGTGTATCGGAGCCCCCTTCTGGTGAACCTGTCTGGAGACCCCAGAGGCTTATCAGCCACGGATTCCGGAGTTTGTTGGCGACTCTGGAATCAGGATTGACAATTCTGGATTCACTGAAATTGACTATTTCAGTAATTTTTTTCAGTGAAAGTTTTTTCAATCTGATGGTGGAGCAGATGAATCTGTATGCCCAGCAGTTCATCGCCCACCACCCTCATTCTTTTTTTGGCCTGGTCCAATGAATGGTACGCCATTGATGCAGCAGAAATGAGGACATTTTGGGGCCTCTTGCTGCATATGGGCCTGTTCAAAAAGCCAAGTGTCAGACAGTACTGGAGCGTCCTATACAAGACCCCGCTTTACAGTACGGTCATGACACAAAAGAGGTTCGAGGCCATTCAGAAATGCCTCCATTATGCAGATAATGCGGCATGTCCACTCCAAAGTGATCCCGCCTATGACCGGCTTTACAAAGTGAGGCGCGGTATGGCGTGAAGCTCTATAAACTTTGTGAGAGTACCTCCGAGTACACTTACAAGTTTAGAGTATATGAAGGACGAGATTCCCTTATTGAACCCCCAGATTGTTCCCCCCACTCTGGGTGTTTGCGGGAAAATCTTGTGCACCCATTGCTGGATAAGGGTTACCACGTGTACGTGGACAACTTTTATACCAGCATCCCTCTGTTCACATCCCTTGCCGCCAGGGACCGTGTGGGACCGTGCGGAAAAACCAGAGAGGCCTCCCTCTAAATTTGATCCAGACACCTATGACCAAGGGAGAGTCCCGTGCCCTTACTCATGAAAACCTGTAGCTGGTCAGGTATAAGAATAAGAGGGATGTCCTTATGCTGACCATCATTCATGGTAACGGCAGCTCACCCGTCCCTTTGCAAGGTACCCCAACACCGGTCCTCAAGCCCGATTGTATTCTGGACTACAATCGGTATATGGGGGAGTTGATCTTTCTGATCAAGTCCTCAAGCCATACATGGCCATGTGGAATACACGGGTATGGTACAAAAAGTTGCGGTCTACATGGTACAGGTTGCCATGTACAACGCTTTTGTACTGTCCCAGTACGCTGGCAACACAGGGACATTCCTCCAGTTCCAAGAAGAAGTCCTAAAGGTCCTGATCTTTAGCGACCGGAAAAGAGCAGGCTGGAGTTCCCAAGAAACTGAAGTAAAAGGTGCCAGGATTGTCCCAGGCCAACACTTTCCAGGTGAAGTCCCCCACACTGGAAAGAAGGGACGATCCCAGAAAAAAATGCAGAGTGTGTTACAAGAGGGGGATACGGAAGGATACCACCACTCAATGTGACACTTGCCCCGATCATCCAGGCCTCTGCATTAAGGATTGCATCAGGGAGTATCACACTTCCATGGAGTACTACATTTTCCCTCTTCATTTAAATTTTCCACAATTTGACCCCAATGTACCAAGTCCAGAGTACATTGCAAATTTCAACCCCATAAAACCACCAAAAATGTTTTTTACATAAAAAAAGAAAAACCTGATAAGACCACAGGGGGTATTTTTTTCCAAAAATGGGTCATGGGTCACTGAGTCACTATCATCGGGGACTTTTTTATGTTACCTCAAAAGCGCCATGCCCTCATTCCACCTGAGCGGGGTGCGCATTTGAGGCAACAGGTTAGGGATGGCCACACACGTCACATTCCCAGAATGATGATTCAGAGCATAGGGTTTGGGGTGGGCATATTTTTTAGTTTTGGCTATGCTCTGGTTCATCATTCTGGGAATATAACCTTTTTATGATTATGTGTCCCACTGTACCCCACTTTAGTTAGTGTACCCCAGTTATTTACCCCATGTAATGCCCCTTGAGGGGGGGGGTCCCGCTGTTCTGGCTATATAGGCAGCAATGCAGAAGCTAAAGGACCCTGACTGCGGTCCTGCACCTTAGAGAACGGTGTGCACCCTCAGAGCTCCTAATGTCCAGACAGGTATGTCCTTACTCCAAAGAAATGTATTTACAAATTTACAGCGACATTTTTTTCCTGTTGCCACTTGTCAAAATGAAATATTTGAGGTTACCCCAGCATTTAAGTGTAAAAAAATTAAATTTTTCCTTTTCACATACCACTTAAAGAAGAAATCCCATGCCCCAATTTAAAAAACAAAAAAAGCTCATATTAAAGTACATGTTCTTACCTTCATAATGACCTGGTCCCCGTCTAAATTGCTCATTCCGTTCGCCCGCAATCCCAGCTGAAACTCCGTTACTTCCTGCTTCATGTACCTCTCTGTCTTCCGGTCTGCACATGGGTTCCCACAGTTCCTTTCGTTTACTAGCACGGCTCCAGCCCAGCCTACACTGCCTTACTTCTCCACCCCCTCATTAATGCAATAACGCCCACACATTTCTCTTCTTCCCCACCCTCCCCCGTTCTGCTATCCCCCTAGCTTCCCCAGCACAGGTGGCAGCCTGTCTCATCCAATCCCCACTCATGCACGTGTTCCCCGGCTAGTGATCCAGCTATGTAAGCAGTTTGCTTATCTAGCTTTCATCACTAGTGTCGGAGGAGCCGAGGAAGAAAGCCCCATCATGGTAAATCAATGTGCACAAGTGAAACATGCAATACAAAGAAAACAAATATATATTAACCCATGTATGTTTGTGTATATCCATATATATATTATACACATACATACATTTGCACATGTGTATGTGTATGTGTGTGTGTTTGTATATATACACACACACACACACGTGTGTCTGTATGTGCATGTGTGTGTTTATATATATACATTTCTCTTTTGCACCCTCCTTATATGCCAGTGTTTCTCAACCAGTGTGCCTCCAGCTGTTGCAAAACTACAACTCCCAGCATGCCCGGACAGCCTTCAGCTGTCCGGGCATGCTGGGAGTTGTAGTATTGCAACAGCTGGAGGCACACTGGTTTGGAAAAAACACGGGCATAAAAGGACGCCACCGCTGCATGACATGGTGACATCCCTGAGGTACCTGGGGCAGATGAGTAGGGGGGTCCCTATTTTTTACTTTCAATAAAACACGTCTACCACTATGGCTTATTTTTAGGGGATGTCTTATTTTTTAATTACAGTAAGAATGATACAACATTTCTCTTTTGCACCCTCCAAATATGCCAGGGTTTCCCAACCAGTGTGCCTCCAGCTGTTGCAAAACTACAACTCCCAGCATGCCCGGACAGCCAAAGGCTGTCCGGCACCGCTGGGAGTTGTAGTTTTTCAACAGCTGGAGGAACACTGGTTGGGAAACACTGACATATAAGGACACCACCGCTGCATGACATGGTGACACCCCTGAGGTACCTGGGGCAGATGAGTAGGGGGGTCCCTATTTTTTACTTTCAATAAAACACGTCTACCACTATGGCTTATTTTTAGGGGATGTCTTATTTTTTAATTACAGTAAGAATGATACAACATTTCTCTTTTGCACCCTCCAAATATGCCAGGGTTTCCCAACCAGTGTGCCTCCAGCTGTTGCAAAACTACAACTCCCAGCATGCCCGGACAGCCAAAGGCTGTCCGGCACCGCTGGGAGTTGTAGTTTTTCAACAGCTGGAGGAACACTGGTTGGGAAACACTGACATATAAGGACACCACCGCTGCATGACATGGTGACACCCCTGAGGTACCTGGGGCAGATGAGTAGGGGGGTCCCTATTTTTTACTTTCAATAAAACACATCTACCACTATGGCTTATTTTGAGGGGATGTCTTATTTTTTAATTACAGTAAGAATGATACAACATTTCTCTTTTGCACCCTCCAAATATGCCAGAGTTTCCCAACCAGTGTGCCTCCAGCTGTTGCAAAACTGCAACTCCCAGCATGCCCGGACAGCTGAAGGCTGTCCGGGCATGCTGGGAGTTGTAGTTTTTCAACAGCTGGAGGCACACTAGTTGGGAAGCACTGGCATATAAGGACGCCACCGCTGTACGACATGGTGACATCCCTGAGGTACCTGGGGCAGATGAGTAGGGGGGTCCCTATTCATTACTTTCAATAAAACACGTCTACCACTATGGCTTATTTTGAGGGGATGTCTTATTTTTTAATTAATGTAAGAATGATACAACATTTCTCTTTTGCACCCTCCAAATATGCCAGTGTTTCCAAACCAGTGTGCCTCCAGCTGTTGCAAAACTACAACTCCCAGCATGCCCGGACAGCTGAAGTCTGTCTGTGCATGCTGGGAGTTGTAGTTTTGCAACAGCAGGAGGCACACAGGTTGGGGAACACTGGCCTAGAAGCATCGGAAAATGCTTTATATAGCCTAGAACAGTGTTTCCCAACCAGGATGCCCCCAGCTGTTGCAAAACTACATCTCCCAGCATGCCCGGACAGCTGAAGGCTATACGGGCAAGCTGGGAGTTGTAGTTTTGAAACAGCAGGAAGCACCCTGATTTGAAAACACTGGAATAGAAGCAGAGAACAATGCTTTATATAGCCTAGAACAGTGTTTTTCCTAACAAGGATTCCCCCAGCTGTTGCAAAACTACAACTCCCAGCATGCCCGGACAGCTGAAGGCTGTCTGTGCATGCTGGGAGTTGTAGTTTTGCAACAGCAGGAGGAACACTGGTTGGGAAACACTGGCCTAGGGTAAAATGCTTTATATAGCCTAGAACAGTGTTTCCCAACCAGGATGCCCCCAGCTGTTGCAAAACTACATCTCCCAGCATGCCCGGACAGCTGAAGGCTATACGGGCAAGCTGGGAGTTGTAGTTTTGCAACAGCAGGAGGCACCCTGATTTGAAAACACTGGAATAGAAGCAGAGAACAATGCTTTATATAGCCTAGAACTGTGTTTTTCCTAACCAGGTTGCCTCCAGCTGTTGCAAAACTACAACTCCCAGCATGCCCGGACAGCTGAAGGCACACTGGTTTGCAAAAAAAATGGTTCTACAAGCAGGGGGGGGGGGGGGGGGAGAGAGTGCCTGCCTCTGCACACACAATTTATTTTCAACTCACTGCTTCAGCGCTGATCAAAGCAGGGACATATACTTCTATAGCCCAGATGCAGGGGAGTGCGCTCCTGGGCTATAGAAGTCTGTATTCTTGTTCCGATCAGCGCTGAGTCCTCGGTAATATAGTGCTGCCGGGAGGACACAGAGCTAAACTGGACAGGGGAGAGTGCAGGGGGACAAATACAGGGCACAAATGAGGGTGATTACAGGTTTTTTTGACTGAGGCAGGGAAGAACACTGCCAGTTCCTGCTCTCATCTGCCGTGGGATAAGAATGAAAGTGAAAGCGTGCGCAGGTGCTGCTCTAATTGGTTGAAGCAGCTATTACATATTCATAGCTGCTCAGCCAACCACGTAGGAGGGGAGGGGGGGGAAAATGATTATTTATGAGATGGGGCGGGCAGAGGCGTGCACGGGGCGGGCAGTTGAACTGAAGGCTGCGTGGGGTATTGTGGGAATGTGTTGCGTCACGGCCCCCAGTATAACGGAGGTGAATGGGGGGTCGAAAGTCACCAGAAACCGTAACTGCTGACCTTCCTGACTGACCAAAGAATCGCTGAAAACATAATTTCCATGCAGGATGGGTGAGGTAAGTGATTTAAAAACTTATATAACTTTCATTTATGCACCTAAACCTGTACAATTTTTCTCCGTGGGACATCTCCTTTAATGAACATTTATCAAACACCTGTGAGGTGTTAAGGCTCACTGTACCCCTTGTTACGTTCCTTGAGGAGTGTAGTTTCCAAAATAGTTTGCCATGTGTTTTTATTTTTGCTGTTCTGGCACCATAGGGGCTTCCTAAATGCGACATGCCCCCCCCCCCCATTTCAGCCAAATTTTGAAATGTGACTCCTTCTTTTCTGAACATTGTAGTGCGCCCGCATTTTAGTGAAAAATAAAATAAAAAATAATTTACACATCAAAAGTCGTCAAACACCTGTGGAGTGTTAAGGCTCACTTTACCCCTTGTTACGTTCCTTCAGGGGTGTTGTTTCCAAAATAGTATGCCATGTGTTTTTTTTTTTTTTTTTTTTCTTGCTGTCCTGGCACCATAGGGGCTTCCTAAATGGGATATGCCCCCCAAAAACCATTTCAGCAAAATTTGCTTTCCAAAAGCCAAATGTGACTCCTTCTCTTCTGAGCATTGTAGTGCGCCAACAGAACACTTGACGTCCACACATGGGGTATTTCCATACTCAGAAAAGATGGGGTTACACATTTTGGGGGGGGGGGGGGCATTTCTCCTATTACCCCTTGTAAAAATGTAAAATTTGGAGCAAAAACTAAATTTTAGTGAAGAATAAAATAAAACATAATTTACACATCCAAAGTCCTCAAACATCTGTGGGGTGTTAAGCCTCACTGTACCCCTTGTTACGTTCCTTGAGGGGTGTAGTTTCCAAATTAGTAGGCCATGTGTTTTTTTTTTTTTTTTTTTGCTGTTCTGGCACCATAGGGGCTTCCTAAATGTGACATGCTCCCCAAAAACCAGCAGAGCACTTGATGTTCACACATGAGGTATTTACATACTCAGAAGAGATGGAGTTACACATTTTGGGGGGGCATTTTCTCCAATTACCCCTTGTAAAAATGTAAAATTTGGGGAAGAACCAGCATTTTAGTGAAAAAATAAAAATAAATCATTTACACATCCAACTTTAACCAAAAGTCGTCGAACGCCTGTGGGGGCTTTAAAGGAAATCTGTCATCAGAATCACCCGCACTAAACCTGTTACACAGGCATGTAGTGCGGGTGATCCTGATTAAAACGCTTCTTACCTGGTTAAAAATGGTTCAGCGCTTCTTAAGATATCTATATTTTTAGTTTTCTGTTATTCCCTGGCTTGGGACTCAGTGGGAGGTGTTATCATCTGGGACTCGGCCACACGTCATTCTAGCTGGGCGGAGTTGCTGCCCGGCTCATGAATATTCATGAACTTAGACCGAGAAAGAAGAATTAGACCAGGAGGATAAATTCATGAATATTCATGAGCCGGGGGGCAGCTCCGCCCAGCTAGAATGACGTGTGGCCGAGTCCCAGATGATAACACCTCCCACTGAGTCCCAAGCCAGGGAATAACAGAAAGCTAAAAATATAGATATCTTAAGAAGCGCTCAACCATTTTTAACCAGGTAAGGAGCGTTTTAATCAGGATCACCCGCACTACAAGCCTGTGTAACAGATTTAGTGCGGGTGATTCTGATGACAGATTTCCTTTAAGGCTCACTGGACCCCTTGTTACATACCTTGAGGGGTGTAGTTTCCAAAATAATATGCCATTTTTTTTTTTTTTTTTTTTTTTTTTTTTTTTTGCTGTTCTGGTACCATAGGGGCTTCTTAAATGTGACATGCCCCCCAAAAACAATTTCAGCAAAATTTGCTTTCCAAAAGCCAAATGTGACTTCTTCTCTCCTGAGCATTGTAGTGCGCCAGCAGAGCACTTGATGTCCACACATGGGGTATTTCCATACTCAGAAGAGATGAGGTTACAAATTTTGGGGGGCATTATCCCTTGTAAAAATTAAAAATTTTGGGGGAAAACTAGCATTTTAGTGAAAAAAATTAATCATTTACACATCCAACTTTAACGAAAAGTCGTCAAACACCTGTGGGGTGTAGTTTCCAAAATAGTATGCCATGTGTTTTTTTTTTTTTTTTTGCTGTTCTGGCACCATAGGGGCTTCTTAAATGTGTCATTCCCCCAAAAAACCATTTCAGAAAAACTCACTCTCCAAAATCCTCGCTCCTTCCCTTCTGAGCCCTCTACTGCGCCCGCTGAACACTTCACATACACATATAAGGTATTTCCTTACTCAAGAGAAATTGGGTTACACGTTTTAGGGAGATTTCTCTCCTTTTACCAATTGTAAAAATTCAATAACTGGGTCTACAAGAACATGCCAGTGTATAAAAATGAAGATTTTGAATTCTCTCCTTCAATTTGCTGCTATTCCTGTGAAACAAACCTTTTGAATGTCATTTTGAATACTTTGAGGGGTGCAGTTTTTATAATGGGGTCATTTATGGGGTATTTATAATATGAAGGCGCTTCAAATCTACGAACACGCTCCGGGGACTGATTACAAACGGGGTGCCGCGTGCAAGATCACGGGGGTCCCCAGCGGCGGGACTCCCTCGATCAGGCATCTTATCCCCTATCCTTTGGTTAGGGGATAAGATGTCTAAGCACCGGAGTACCCCTTTAAAGTGACAGTGGCCAGATGTGTAAAAAAATGGCCGGGTCCTACACTGAAAATTGGCTGGGTCCTTAAGGGGTTAAGTACCAGGCGTACCTGTATGCCCTGGGTCCCTATGTGGTTAACAGATTATTTTTTTTCGACATTTTTTTTTATTTTATTTTTTATTATGAAGTAAGATTCCAATGATTCCAAACTTGGATTATTTATGTTTCATAAATAATCCAAGTTTGGTATCATTGGAATCTTACTGATCCAAAGAAAAAACTTAGCCTGTCAGTTTTATTGTATTATAAAGGCCCAAAAACGTAGTGCTACACACATTTTCATATCTCATGCTGGAGATAAACTGACACAGGATGTAAACATGCTGTGACAGTAAGGTGACATCAGCTGTCATAGACAGTTGATGGTCACTAGTGCCGACTGTGGGACCCCCCGTGGCTGGCCCCGCCACCCGATTGGCACCCGCTCTGCCGGTGCATCCAAGTCCAGCAGAACAGGTGCTATAGATCTTCTCTGCTCTTCTTCGGCATCCTACAAAACCATTGCGGGGCGTCGATAGTAGCCATGGCAACCAGAGGTTTGACAATGGCCTCTGTTGTCATGGCTACCTAAGTTAATCAGACAAAAATAGGAGGGTATCCGGCTTCACAGCATGGCTGTTAATATTTCAAACTTTAATGAACTCCGTTAAAACATGGATAGAGTGGGTTAAAACAAGCGCGCCGACGGTGGTTCCGGTGGATGTCTGCCGTCAGACGCCGGCCCGCGTGGATGGGAGGATCTAGGCATTATACCACATCAGGTGCACTATATAAATCAGCACTGTACTGTTAGTTACTTGCCATGAATAAGGACCTGCCTGAGGTCCGAAATGCGTTGGCGCTCTTGTTTTAACCCCCTTTATCCATGTTTTAATGGAGTTCATTAAAGCTTGAAATTTTAACAGCCATGCTGTGAAGCCGGATACCCTTCTATTTTTTGTTTGAAGTTCCACGGGCAGACGGCCCGCTTCTCCGAGCTCCAGCGCTTTCAACGCTCCTGGCGTCTCTCCACAATGACTGTACTGGGCTAGGTGGTGAGTGAGCTGAGTGGCTTTCTTTTCCAATTTGTTAAGTTTGTCAGACTCTGCCTGAGTCCGATCGCCTGTACTATGTACTATAATACAGTGCAGCACATATGTATACTTCACTGTATATGTACATAAAAATGTGGGAAAAAATGTAAAAAAAAAATGTGAAAAAAGAAAAAAAAAGAAAAATTAACAAAAAAAGTGAAAAAAATTGAATGTTAACAGGACATGCGCCGTAAATGTACAGTACTGCTGGGCATGCTGGGATTTGTAGTTTGCAACATCTGGAGGGCCACAGTTTAGAGATCAATTTGCAGTGGTTTCCAGATCTTGCATAACTTCAACTCCCATCATGTACGAACAGCAAACGGCTGTCTGGGCATGCTGGGATGGAGTTGTAGTTGTGTGCCTCCAGCTGTTGCATAACTACAACTCCCAACATGCTGCTAGTT
This sequence comes from Hyla sarda, assembly GCF_029499605.1. Lineage (NCBI taxonomy): Eukaryota > Metazoa > Chordata > Amphibia > Anura > Hylidae > Hyla > Hyla sarda. The sequence goes on from NC_079189.1 coordinate 20,463,037, forward strand.
TTGCAACAGCTGGTGGCACACTGGTTGGAAAACACTAAGTTAGGTTCTGTTTTCTAACTGTGTCTCCCCACCAAGGTGCCTCCAGCTGTGGCAGAACTACAACTCCCAGCATGCATGGTCTGTCAGTTCATGCTAAGAGGTGTAGCTTTGCAACAGCTGGAGGCAGACTGGTGCGGAAACTAAGTTAGTCTGTTTACTATTTCAGTGTTTCCCAACCAGTGTGCCTCCAGCTGTTGCATAACTACAACCCGGTCTGTCAGTGCATGCAGGGAGGTGTAGTTTTGTAACAGCTGGAAGTTTGCGCATGCCCCCCATGTGAATATATAGGGTTCTTTCACATGGGCAGGGGTTTATAATGAGTTTTTCGCTGCAGCAAATTTTCCGCTGCAGCTCAAACTCCCTGGGGGAAGCTCGCAGTGAACCCTTGCCCATGTGACTGTACCCTAAAATACTACACTACACTAACACAAAATAAAGAGCAAAATACTACATATACACACCCTTACACAGTTACAACCCGCCCCCCCAAACCAACCCCCCCACCCCTAATAAAAATGAAAAACATCTCGTACGGCACTGTTTCCTAAACAGAGCCTCCAGCTGTTGCAAAACAACAACCCCCCAGCATTGCTGGACAGCCATTGACTGTCCAGGTATGCTGGCATGTTTACAACAGCTGGAGTCATCCTGTTTGGGAAACGCTGCCCTCGGTTGGGGTGCCCCACAGAAAAATTTCCGAGGTGTGCCCCGACCCGAATAAGGTTGGGAAACACTGAAGTAGACATATTGTATATGGGAATCAATATCTCATTTATTTGGCATGTCTGTTTTCCTTACAAGCAGAAATTTTCAAAGTTAGAAAAATGAAAAATATTCAAAAGAAATTAGCTTAAGTCAAAATAGGCTTCCTCCTTAAGAGGTTAAAGAATAAGGAGAACTTGTCAATTTTACCTTTAATTGCACTGTGTAAATATGAAACCCCCGAAAAGTAGCACAAATCCTTTTTATTTTCTTCCCCCACACATATAATATTCTTTTTTGGTTGCAGCAAACTATTTATGATAAAATGAAAGGTGTCATTACAAAGTGCAATGTTATGGCTCATAAAGGGCCAGGAGGAAAAAAACTAAACTGCAAAAATGAAAATTAACTGTGTCCTTAAAGGGGTACTCCGCCCGAGGACATCTTATCCCCTATCCAAAGGATAGGGGATAAGCTGTCAGATCGCAGGGGTCCCACTGCTGGGGACCCCTGGGATCTCGGCTGCAGCACCCCGCATTCATTACGTAATGACGGGCGATACTGGGGCCAGAGCATTGTGACGTCATGGCTCTGCCCCTCGTAACGTCACAGCCCACTCCCTTAATGCAAGTCTATGGGAAGGGGCGTGATGGCCATCACCCCCCTCCCATAGACTTGTATTGAAGGGACGGGCTGTGACGACATGAGGGGGCGGAGCTGTGACATCATGATGCTCCTGCCCTGTATTGTCGGTCATTACGCATAGAGCGAGTTTGCTCTGTGCAGTAATGAATGCGGGGGGCTGCAGCCGAGATCCCGGGGGTCCCCAGCAGTGGGACCCCCGCTATCTGACATCTTATCCCCTATCCTTTGGATAGGGGATAAGATGTCCTGGGGCGGAGTACCTCTTTAAGGGGTTCATTGGGCAGACTAGATGGGCCAAAAGGTTCTTATCTGCTGACACATTCTATGTTTAATGTGGACAAGACAGACTTACCAATGGTCAGATTATCTCACCACGTAAATTATCTCAGATAGACATAACATGTGTATCAATAATAAGTTACAAGTTGTAAATGGATTCCAAAGTAGCCTAGGTAAATCGGGAAGGTTTAAGACACTATTCATGGTGAACGACCATGAACCATAGAGTAATTAGATACAGATACTGTATGTACATTTTTACACTTATATAGTTTCTTTACTCACCTGTGGATATCCATATAAGCTTAACAGCTGGGCCATAGGGAGAGTAGTACCAGACTGTAAATCTCCAATAAAACCGACCACTGCATCATTCTCCATACAGGAATAGTTTGGAGCTGTCACTGTGTGTCCAGACAGTATCTGCAGAACATCTTTTATAACTTTATTCTCATGTCCACAAGAGTCATATATGTGATATCCCAGGGTGACATTGGGAAGGATATCTGATCTATTGTTAATTTCTTCTATAGCAAAGAGAAAAGCCCTCAGATGTGTATATTCTCTGGGGTGAGCACTATTGAACAATACAAGACAACTGTGTTACTAGATATATACAGCAGCAATTGTGTTATAAGAAGGAAGAATAAACTATAGGGGGACATTTGTTATTTGAGCTAGAGAGTAAATCTACCGTATTTATCGGTGTATACCACGCACCAGCCTATAACACGCATCCTCATTGTAACAAGGATATTTGGGTGAAAAAAGTTTTTTAACCAAATATCCTTGGTAAAGTGAGGGTGCGTGTGTGTGCATGTGTATACCTCGATACACTGTTTCTGACCTGCAGAAGCCCCCAGGAAAGGCAGGGGGAGAGAGGCCATCGCTGCCCACTTCTCTCCCCCTGCCTTTCCTGGGGCTTAGAGCCCTGTTGCCGCCGCTTCTCTCCCCCTGCTGTTGGCGCCACTGCCCCTTCTCTCCCCCTGACTATTGGTGCCCATCCATTGCTGGCGCCGCTGCCCCGTTGCCTCCCCCATCCCCGGTTGTATAATTAACTGTTGCCGGGGTCGGTTCCGCGCTGCTTCTGGCCTCTGAAGTGGCGTCCCCTGCGTCATTGCTATGCGCTGCGAGACGCAATGATAAGTGAAGTCACTCGTCAGTGCGCCGCGTCGTGCAGCGCATAGCAGCAACGCAAGGGACCCCACACCGGAGGCCAGAAGCAGCGACCCCGGCAACAGGTAATTATACAACCGGGGATGGGTGAGGCAACGGGGCAGCCGGCAATGGGTGCCTCTGCCCCTTCTCTCCCCCTGGCTATCGGCACCGCTGCCCCATTGCCGGCGCCGCTTCTCTCCCCCTGGCTATCGGCGCCGGCAATGGGGCAGTGGCACTGATAGTCAGGGGGAGAGAAGGGGCAACGGCGCCGATAGCAGTGAGAGAGAAGCGGCAGCAGGGCTCTAGACCCCAGGACAGCCAGGGGCAGAGAAGCCAGCAGCGACGGCAGGTCTCTGCACCTGCAAAAGCAGCTGCAGTTCATTGATTTAAAGCGCCCGCTTTAAATCATTGAACTGCAGCTGCTTATTGGCATATAACACGCAGATAGACTTTAGGCTAACCATTTTTGCCTAAAAAATGGGTGTTATACGCCGATAAATACGGTAAATGATAAAAAAAAACTGCAGGAAAACACATAACCTTGCTCTAATCTGCTGTTAGTAAACTCTTGCACCCTTGTAAAGCTTTGTATGACACCAAGCAATAGACTTAAAGGGGTACTCCACCCCTAGACTTCTTATCCCCTATCCAAAGTATAGGGGATAAGATGTCTGATCGCGGGTTCCCAGCAGCGGCACCATGCCGTCATCACAGCACAGAGGAAAATCTCTGTGCGTGATGACCGGGCGATACAGGGGCCTGAGCATTGTGAGGTCATGCCCCTCCCATAGACTTACAATAAGGGGGTGGGGTGTTATATCAGGAGGGGCCGGAGACGTGACTTTATGGTGCTCTGGCCCCTGTATTGCCCCGTCATCACGTACAGAGATTTTCCTCTGTGCTGTGATGAAGGCAGGGTGCCACTACTGAGAAAACGGGCGGGACCCCTGCGATCAGACATCTTATCCCCTATCCTTTGGATAGGGGATAAGATGTCTAGGGGCGGAGTACCCCTTTAAACCAGTAATCTCCAGGATCTCCACTGATGTGTAGACATATTAAAAGTAATGAAAGAAACTGACTCTATCATTCTCTTAAGCTCTCTCTGTGATTCAATCAGTCTGCGGTACAGTTGTGCTTAAAGGGGTACTCCACCCCTAGACATCTTATCCCCTATCCAAAGGATATGTGATAAGATGTCTGATCGCGGGGGTCCCACCGCTGGGGATCCCCGCAATATAGCACTGCTCCGGAAGCGCTGGAGGGTCTGGCTCCCGACCACGGGGACGGAAGATTGTGACATCACGACTCCGCCCTGTGTGACATCAAGCCCCCCCCCTCAATGCAAGTTTTTTTGGAGGGGGCGTGACAGCCATCACACCCTCTCCCATAGGCTTGCATTGAGGGGGCGGAGCGTGACGTCACACAGGGGCAAAGTCGTGACGTCACAATCTTCCGTCCCCATGGTCGGGAGCCAGACCCTCCAGCGCTTCCGGAGCAGTAACAGGTGGGTGCTGCTGGCTATATTGCGGGGGTCCCCAGCGGTGGGACCCGCGCGATCAGACATCTTATCACCTATCCTTTGGATAGGGGATAAGATGTCTAGGGGTGGAGCACGCCTTTAAAAGTTTTATACAAATTTTATATAAAGAAAGATAAACATATGAAGCCATTTCTTATTGCATATTCAGTTAGTTCCTTTTTAAATCATAATGAGAACAGAAATCAAATGGCTCTGATCAAAAGTTGCTCTCTCATGGATGCATGGAGTCATAGGGAGCAGCATAGCAAGATAATGGAACTTTATAATGATGGAAAAAGATATAAAATGGTTTCCAAATCCTTGAAAATGCCAGTAAGGGTAGGTTCACGTCACGTTTTTGCAATACAGTTTTTTTATCAGGTTTTTGATTTAAAAAAAAAAAATGATTCCTCAAAACCTGACTAAACTGTATCAAAACCTGTGTACAAAGTTTTATCTGTATACGGTTAAAAACCGTATAAGGTTTGAAAAATGATGTCCGGTTGCATCAGTTTTTTAAGAAAAAAAGCGTATACGTTTTTAACTTTTCACTCCATTATGAATAAAGTTTCACTTGTTTGATTTAAATTCCAAGAAAAAAAACTGTGCAAAGTCAAAAGCGGTATGGTTAAAACTGGATGGAACCGTACACACATACAGGTCTGTACGGTTCCCATTGACTCCCATGTTAAAACAAACCGCATACGGGTCAATACGGTTTTTCACCTGGACCAAAAACCGTGGTAGGCCACGGTTTTCTGTCCAGAAAAAAAAAAGTAAAAACCGTGTTGTGTGAAAACCGGAGACAACCGTATGCAATATGGTGCATACGGTTTTGAATGGAAAGTCTATGGCCACAGTATGCTGTACGGTTGCATACGGTTTTTAAAAACAAAAACGGATCCAAAAACTGTATAGAAAATTGTGGTGTGAACCCACCCTAAGTACTGTTTTATACCTTATGAACAAGTGGAAAATTCAGGGATCTCCTGATACCAAGCCAAGGTCAGGTAGACCAAAACAGATTTTAGCCACATCTGCCAAAAGAAATGTTTTGGATACAAAGAAAAACACACAGGAAAAATTTATGGCCAGACACCTCTCAATTGAAAAAAACAACCCATGCACATAGACATGTGTACATGATACAATAAAAGAATTTAGGTGCACTACTGTGGTAGATGTGAACAATGACATTGGCTAACCCTCAACACTGATGTTAACATTTAGACATTAGCCAGTATATCCTTCTATGAAGGCCATACCTGAGCCAGCACACCAACACCAAGGTTTCTCAAGTGGCAAGGGACCTAACACTAACCTACCTGTGCGTGATAAGCAAAACCAGGGGCCAGTGGGCAATTACAGCATTATCAGGTCTGACTCACAGCCTGCTCCCAGTAACCTCCAGTGTGGCTAAGCACACAAACAATGGGAGGAGGGAGGCAGACTATAAGCCCCACCTAAGTTGGCTGATGTGGTTGCCGTCCTCACAGGTGGACCTTAAAGCTGCTTAGAATAGTAATTAAGGCGCATTAAATGTGGAGTTTTTGCATCTCCAAGTATAAAATTTAGACAAAAAAAAGAGAAACTGGCAGGCAGGAGGTACTCAACCCCAAATGCAGTTGTGCATATATACTGGGGAGCAGATCCTGCCCTTGTATTCTGTTGCTAAGGGTGATCCTCAGCATAAAAATGCATACAGTGGGGGGTGCCTGCAACAGACTACAAGTGCCACAAATGCATCCTACACCAGATAAACGGTGTGGATGTGTAACAATTAGAATAATACAATAAAATAATTTAGGTGCACTACTGTGGGAGATGTGAACAATCAGCCAACTTGGGTGGGGCTCATAGCCTTCCTCCCCCCTCCCACTGTATGTGTGTCCAGCCACACTGGAGGTAACTGGGAGCAGGCTGTGAGTCGGACTTAATACTGCTGTAATTGCCCACTGGCCCCTGATTTTGCTTATCACGCACAGGTAGGTTAGTGTTAGGTCCCGTGCCACTTGAGAAACCTTGGCGTTGGTGTGTGGGCTCAGGTATGTCCTTCATATGAGGATATACTGGCTAATGTCTCAATTTTAACATCAGTGTCAAGGGTTAGCCAATGTCATTGTTCACATCTCCCACAATAGTGCACCTAAATTCTTTTATTGTATTATTCTAATTGTTACACATCCACACCGTTTATCTGGTGTAGGATGCCATTGTGGCACTTTTAGTCTGTTGCAGGCATCCCCCATTGTATGCATTTTTATGCTGGGGATCAGCCTTAGCAGCAGACCACAAGGGCTCCCCCAGTATATATGCACAACCCCATTTGGGGTTGAGCACCTCCTGCCTGCCAGTTGCTCTTTTTTTGTCTAAATGTGTACATGAACAAGAAACTTTAAGAACAATAAAAGTGATACCCAAACTGGTGCATCCGACTACAAAGTTTAACCATGAATATGGGTCATGATTAGCACCCACCATACATGACCATGCTGATCAGCAACACACAGAGCCCAACATGTTTCGTTACAATCCACACAGCTTCATCATCACCCCTGACAATTACCCCTGACACACAGTAGGTCCATTTTGAGTCATATTAGTAGCAGCATAAAAGACACATAGATCATAGTTATCAGATGTGTAGAAGAGTGATTGTCCACTAGAAATAGTGAATTGTATTATTATTTTTTATACTATAGCTCTTTATTTTATATATACTGATTTCTACTTACCCTATACACATCCGGTTATAGAAAGTGCTTCCTTTTTGTCTCCACAGTTTCACCCAGGAATGTACAGTGAAGATCCCTCCGATTATGATATCTCCTTCCTGAGAATATTTGTAGTCAAAGGAATAATTTTTTATTGTAAGATGACATTGAGCTGCAGGATCCTGGATCTCAGAGATGCAGAACGTCACATAGAGAACTGATAATAATAATAACATGTTTAGTACAAGACAACAGAAGATGCATACAGTGTGCAACCTCCGATGTCCCAGCAGATGTATCAGGACCAACAGCACAGACACACAAGGATTCATGCAGCTCTACTGCAGAGGTTGTAGCAGGGAGAGGTTTATATAACCAGATTCAATGTATTTAACCTTAAAATAAATAAAATACAGAACATTGATATAAATCATAACATCAAAAGAAAAAAGTCACAACCACCGGGGAGCACCGACACTGAACTAGTGCAGCTAGGAATTACTTTTTAAATAAACCAATTCCTATCTGATTTGAAGAATAAAAAGTAACCTTAAAATAATATGATCAAACTTTAAATTAAAATATTACAAATAGAGTTGAGTGAACTTTTTAAAAGGGAACTCTGCTGGAATTTTTGTTTTAATCAACTGGTGCCAGAAAGTTAAACAAATTTGTAAATTACTTTTATTTAAAAATCTTAATCCTTCCAGTACATATCAACTGTTGTATGCTCCAGATGAAGTTCTTTTCGTTTCAAATTTCTTTTCTGTCTGACCACAGCGCTCACTGCTGACACCTCTGTCCATTTTAGGAACTGTCTAGAGTAGGAGCAAATCCCCATAGCAAACCTATCCTTCTCTAGACAGTTCCTGACATGGACATAGGTGTCAGAAGGGAGCACTGTGGTCAAACAGAAAGGAAATTCAAAAAGAAAAGAACTTCCTGTGGAGCATACCGCAGCTGAGAAGCACTGTAAGGATTAAAATGTTTTAATAGAAGAAATTGTTATCAACTGATAACTTTCTGTTATCAGTTGATTTAAAAAAAAAAAGTTTTCCAGCGGAGTACCCCTTTAACTGTTCAGTTCAGCAGATACACCGAAAGTTTGGTCCTTGCCGAACAGGTTCTTCACAAACTGGCAATGCAATAAGCCTCAAAACACATGTATAACACTGTCTAAAATTTACTTTATCCCTTCTCTAGAGTAGCATCATAGAGAGCGTTGTCACCCCTAAGAGAACAAGATTGTCTGCCAGCCAAGTGGAAAAACTCATGTTTGTTAAAATGAATCATGTACGGAGCAGTGAGTTATTTAAAACTCCTGTGCCAGATTTTGGAAATTTTTTGGTTTGCAACTAACAAGTTCCTTGCAAGTTGGCAATAAAATAAGCCTGAAACACATGTATAACATTGCCTAAGCAATGTATAACACTGTTATGGTCACCTAGGAATGTGTTCAAATAGTTTTTATGTGGTTTTAGGGCTCAGTTAATGTTAAAGTTATGGCGGCATGTGGCAACCGGCCATAACTTACTTTCTATTGTCAGGATTCGGCAGACTGGAGGTGGATCCTCTGTGTCAGAGAGGGATTGGCGTGGACCGTACCGGTGGACCGGTTCTAAGTTGCTACTGGTATTCCCCAGAGCCCGCCGCAAAGCGGGATGGTCTTGCAGCGGCGGTAGCAACCAGGTCGTATCCACCGGTAACGGCTCAACCTCTCTGACTGCTGATAGGCGCGGTACAAGGGATTAGGCAAGAGCAAGGTCGGACGTAGCAGAAGGTCAGGGCAGGCAGCAAGGATCGTAGTCAGGGGCAACGGCAAGAGGTCTGGAACACTGGCTTGGGACATACAAGGAACGCTTTCACTGGCACAATGGCAACAAGATCCGGCAAGGAAGGGAAGGGGAAGTGAGGTTATATAGGGAAGTGCACAGGTGAATACACTAATTAGAACCAGGCGCCAATCAGCGGCGCACTGGCCCTTTAGATCGCAGAGAGCCGGCACGCGCGTGCCCTAGGGAGCGGGGCCGCGCGCGCCGGGACAGTACAGACGGGGAACGAGTCTGGTAAGGGGGCCGGGATGCGAATCGCGAGCTGGTGCGTCCCGCATCGTGAATCGAATCTTGGCTAGGGACATTATCGCAGCGCTCCCGGTCAGCGGGTCTGACCGGGGTGCTGAGAACAGGAAAACGCTGCGAGCGCTCCGGGGAGGAGCGGGGACCCGGAGCGCTCGGCGTAACAGTACCCCCCCCCCCCCCTTGGTTCTCCCCCTCTTTTTGGAACCTGAAAATTTGTGAATGAGGTCCTTGTCGAGAATGTTATCCTCGGGTTCCCACGACCTCTCCTCAGGACCGCAATTCTCCCAATCTACGAGAATTTTTTTTTTACCTCTGACCATCTTAGACGCGAGAATTTCTTTAACCGAGAAGACATCTGAGGACCCGGAGACAGGAGTAGGAGCGACAACCTTGGGAGAGAAGCTGTTAAGGATAAGCGGTTTAAGGATAGAAACATGAAAGCGTTAGGAATACGGATAGAAGGGGGAAGAAGGAGTTTGTAGGAGACAGGATTGATTTGGCACTTGATTTTAAAGGGTCCAAGATAACGTGGTCCCAGTTTATAACTGGGAACACAGAAGCGGATATACTTGGCGGAGAGCCACACTTTGTCTCCAGGAGCAAAGACAGGAGGAGTTCTTCTCTTTTTGTCGGCATGCTTCTTCATCCGGGATGAGGCCTGTAGGAGGGATTTTTGAGTCTCTTTCCAGATGGTGGAGAAGTCCCGGGTAACCTCGTCAACAACGGGCAAACCAGAAGGCGTGGGAGTGGGGAGGGGGGGAAGAGGGTGACGGCCGTACACCACAAAGAACGGGGATTTAGCGGAGGATTCAGAGACTTTGAAATTGTACGAGAATTCAGCCCAGGGTAGAAGATTGGCCCAATCATCCTGGCGGGAGGAAACAAAATGTCGCAAATAGTCACCAAGTACCTGGTTAACTCTCTCTCTCTACTTGCCCATTGGATTGGGGATGATAGGAAGACGAGAAATTTAATTTGATTTTTAGTTGATTACAGAGAGCACTCCAGAATTTCGACACAAATTGAACGCCTCTATCCGAGACGATATGCCTGGGAAGCCCGTGAAGGCGGAAAATGTGCACAAATTTTTTTTCGCCAACTATGGCGCAGAAAGAATGCCTGGAAGTGGAATAAAATGTGCCATCTTGGAGAAACGATCAACGACCACCCAAATGACTGTGTTGCCATGGGATAAAGGCAGGTCCGTTATAAAGTCCATGGCAATCTGAGACCATGGTAGCTCAGGGACAGGCAGAGGATGAAGGAGGCCGGCAGGCTTCTGGCGAGGAGTCTTGTCCCGGGCACGGACTGTACAAGCCCGAACAAAATCAGCAACATCTACTTCCTGGGTAGGCCACCAATAAAATCGAGAGATGAGTTGGATGGACTTCTTGACACCAGCATGGCCGGCGAGGTGCGAGGAGTGTCCTCACCTGAGGATCTTGAGGCGCTGGCGTGGAGGGACGAAAGTCTTTCCAGGAGGTGTTTGTCTGATGGAAGCTGGGGAAGAGGAGATCAGACACTCAGGAGGAACAATGTGTTGCAGGGGGGCTTCCGTTTCGGAGGCATCAGAGGAACGAGAGAGGGCGTCAGCCCTGATGTTTTTGTCAGCAGGGCGAAAATGAATCTGAAAGTTAAAACTGGCAAAAAACAACCACCTAGCCTGGCATGAGTTCAGCCGTTGGGCAGATTGAGGATAAGAGAGATTCTTGTGATCTGTGTATATGATAATTGGGTATTTGGAACCCTCCAGCAGGTGCCTCCATTCCTCGAGGGCTAGTTTTATGGCCAGCAGTTCTCGATCACCAATGGAGTAATTTTTCTCCGCTGGAGAGAAGGTCCTCGAAAAGAAACCACAAGTAATGTTATGTCCAGAAAAGTTTTGTTGTAGGAGTACAGCTCCGGCTCCCACCGAGGAGGAGTCTACCTCCTGTAAGAAGGGTTTAGATGGATCAGGTCTGGAGAGTACAGGAGCAGAAGAAAAAGCAGTTTTGAGATGGTTGAATGCCTCGTCCGCTTGGGGAGGCCAGGACTTAAGGTTGGCGTTTTTCTTGCTTAGGGCCACAATTGGAGCCACAATGGTAGAAAAATGTGGAATAAATTGTCGGTAGTAATTGGCAAACCCCAAGAAGCGTTGGATAACTCGAAGTCCGGAGGGGCGTGGCCAATCTAACACGGCTGACAGTTTGTCTGGGTCCATTTGAAGTCCCTGGCCAGAGACTAAATATCCTAGGAAGGGAAGAGATTGGCATTCAAAGAGACATTTCTCCATCTTGGTATATAATTGATTGTCACGTAGTCTCTGGAGCACCAGTCGGACATGACGGCGGTGTTCTTCGAGGTTAGAAGAGAAAATCAAAATGTCGTCCAAGTAAACCACAACACAGGTATATAACAGATCACGAAAAATTTCATTCACAAAGTCCTGGAAGACAGCAGGGGCGTTGCAGAGCCCAAAGGGCTTAACAGATATTCAAAGTGTCCGTCTCTGGTATTAAATGCGGTCTTCCACTCATCCCCTTCCCTGATGCGGATGAGATTATATGCACCTCTTAAATCCTATTTGGTAAAGATGTTAGCGCCACGTAGGCGGTCAAAGAGTTCCGAGATAAGAGGCAGGGGATAGCGTTTTTTTATAGTGATCTTATTAAGACCGCGGTAATCGATGCATTGCCGTAAGGAACCGTCTTTTTTGGAGACGAAGAAGAACCCTGCTCTGGCAGGGGAGGAAGACTTGTGGATGAATCCCCTTTTTACATTTTCTTGGATGTAATCCGACATGGCTTGTGTCTCAGGAGCTAACAGAGGATAGATCCTGCCCCGGGGTGGAGTAGTACCAGGAAGGAGATCAATAGTGCAGTCATAAGGCCTGTGAGGAGGCAAAGTCTCTGCTTGTTTTTTGTAAAAAACATCGGCATAGTTCAAATAGGCCTTGAGTAGACCTGGTATAGGAGGAGCCATAGGGGTTTGAATGGCAGGACTGGGAGCAGACGTGAGGCATTTTTTGTGGCAAGAAGCACCCCAGTTCTTGATTTCCCCGGTGGTCCAGTCAAGGGTAGGGGAATGGCATTGGAGCCAAGGCAGTCCGAGAAGAATTTCAGAAGTGCAGTTAGAGAGGACCAGAAATTCAATTTTTTTCGTGATGAGGTCCAATGCACATTAACAGGGGTTCTGTGCGGTAACGCACAGTACAGTCTAATCTTTCTCTATTAACTGAAGCGATGTAAAGAGGTCTGGCGAGACTGGTCACTGGGATGTTTAACCTGTTAACGAAAGAGGCCAAAATAAAATTTCCTGCAGATCCTGAATCCAAGAAGGCCACAGCTGAAAAGGAGGAGTTAGAAGAAGAAATCCGCACATGCACAGTAAGACGTGGAGAAGCAGAGTTCACACCTAGAGCTGTCTCACCTTTGTGCGGAATCGGAGTGCATCTTTCCTGACGTGGAGGATGGATGGGACAATCCTTCAGGAAGTGTTCGGTACTGGCACAGTACAGGCATAGGTTCTCATTGCGGCTGCGTGTCCTCTCTTGTGGTGTCAGGCGAGACCGGTCTACTTGCATAGCCTCCACGGCAGAAGGCACAGGAACAGATTGCAGCGGACCAGAGAAGAGAGGAGTCGGGGAGAGAAACCGCCTAATGCGAACAAAGTCCATATCCTGACAGAGCTCCTGGCGTCTTTCGGAAAAGCGCATGTCAATGCGAGTGGCCAAATGAATAAGTTCATGCAGGTTTGCAGGGATTTCTCGTGCGGCCAGCACATCTTTGATGTTACTGGATAGGCCTTTTTTGAAGGTCGCGCAGAGGGCCTCATTATTCCAAGATAATTCAGAAGCGAGGATGGCGTACTTGGATGGCGAAATTGGATGGCGTACTCGCCTACAGAAGAATTACCCTGGACCAGGTTCAGCAGGGCAGTCTCGGCAGAAGAAGCTCGGGCTGGTTCCTCGAAGACACTTCGAACCTCAGCGAAGAAGGACTGTACAGTGGCAGTGACAGGATCATTGTGGTCCCAGAGCGGTGTGGCCCATGACAGGGCCTTCCCAGACAGGAGACTAACCACGAAAGCCACCTTCGACCGTTCAGTTGGAAATTGGTCCGACATCATCTCCAAATGCAGGGAACATTGCGAGAGAAAACCACGGCAAAGTCTAGAGTCCCCATCGAATTTGTCCGGCAAAGATAAGCGGAGGCTGGAAGTGGCCACTCGCTGCGGAGGAGGTGCAGGAGCTGGCGGAGGAGATGGTTGCTGAAGCTGTGGTAGAAGCTGCTGTAGCATAACAGTCAGTTGAGACAGCTGATGGCGCTATCTGTTGCGACTGCTGGGCGACCACCGTGGTAAGGTCAGCAACAACTGGCAGCGGGACCTCAGTGGGATCCATGGCCGGATCTACTGTCAGGATTCAGCAGACTGGAGGTGGATCCTCTGTGTCAGAGAGGGATTGGCGTGGACCGTACCGGTGGACCGGTTCTAAGTTGCTACTGGTATTCACCAGAGCCTGCAGCAAAGCGGGATGGTCTTGCAGCGGCAGTAGCAACCAGGTCGTATCCACCGGTAATGGCTCAACCTCTCTGACTGCTGAGATAGGCGCGGTACAAGGGATTAGGCATGAGCAAGGTCGGACATAGCAGAAGGTCAGGGCAGGCAGCAAGGATCATAGTCAGGGGCAACGGCAATAGGTCTGGAACAGTGGCTTGGGACATACAAGGAACGCTTTCACTGACACAATGGCAACAAGATCCGGCAAGGAAGGGAAGGGGAAGTGAGGTTATATAGGGAAGTGCATAGGTGAATTCACTAATTAGAACCAGGCGCCAATCAGCGGCGCACTGGCCCTTAAAATCGGAGAGAGCCTGCGTGCGCGCGTTCTAGGGAGCGGGGCCGCGCGCGCCAGGACAGTACAGACGGGGAACGAGTCTGGTAAGCGGGCCGGGATGCGAATCGCGAGCGGGCGCATTCCGCATCGTGGATCGCATCCCGGCTACGGACATTATCGCAGCGCTCCCGGTCAGCGGGTCTGACCGGGGCGCTGCGAACAGGAAAACGCTGCGAGCGCTCCGGGGAGGAGCGGGGACCCGGAGCGCTCGGCGTAACATCTATTTGTTCTTTTGAGTCCGCTCTATGACCGGTTTTCTTATCTGGTAAGATACCTTAGACAGATAGGTACACCTCCACCTGACTGTGCCCCTCCTCTAGAAGGATTTTTTTCTTTTATTCTGCAGGTTCAGCAGCATCGCCATTACCTGCTCCAGAGCTGATCAGACCAATAGACATCATTATCAAACTCCTTCTTATCACCCTTACCACTCCTCTCAGTATGAACTTCTGATGTAGGACCATGGTTCCTTGCTCCCCCATTATCATATCCACCATGATACATTACAATCAACCTCCACCAGTCTCACTAGTGCTATGTATGGTCATTGCTTCTACCTCCACATCCTCTGCAACACACTTTAAATACTGACTGTGACACAACTTCTCCTCATGGCTTATGCTATCCTTCTATTTAACACTAGAGGGGAAGCAAAGACAGGGATGATGGAACAGGCCATTTAGGACATATATTTCTTAGTAAGATGAGGAATCCACTAACACCTGGCTCAACGTCATATTTTCAGATTCTTCTTAATCCTTCTTAGAAAATCGCAAACAAGTCACCCAGTCCACAAGGGCCATATTATCTTCCTAAACCACGCAACCCCTGGATAACGGTAATCATTTTTTCTTGCTGCTGATGCTTCTACTGCCACCAGGTACCTGGCTGCTGCTGCTACCTGTACTGGTGCAGGTACTGCCACCAACATTCTTACTGGCAGAAGACACGGCAGGAGTGCTCAATCCTGTTCCTCATCCAACAATTCCTTTACCAGATATTTTTGAGGTTAAGATTTTGAGGTTATGTTTATCTTTTTGTGGTGATTTGTCCCTCAACTTCTTGTCAACTTTAATAGAAATCTGTGTATCGGCGCTTATAAATAATGGAATAAAACTAAGAACTTTAGTTTATCTAATATAACGTATAGATAGCCCTTGCTTTAACTGATGGCATAAATTCAAATGATTGCAGGGAGTAAAGGGTGTAGCACACGATAATTGGTCCGTAAAAAATCTTCCAATGCTGTTATAAGCACAGTCTTACTTAATTAACAAAGAGGCAAGCTGGTAATAAACAACACTATAGTATTGCAAGACCGGTACTACCTGTACTGTAGATATTGGTACTGCAGACTTGCTGTGAGGTCCTGTCCAGACTCCTAGTATACTCTAAAAACCATTTCAGCAAAATTCGCTCTCCAAAATCCCATTGTCGCTCCTTCCCATCTGAGCCCTCTACTTCACCCAAAGAGCACTTTATGTCCACATATGAGCTATTTCCTTACTTGAGAGAAATTGGGTTACAAATTTTGGGGGATTTTTCTCCTTTTACCCCTTGTAAAAAAAAAAAAAAATGGGTCCACAAGAACAAGCACTTGCTGATTTTCCTGTGAAACACCTAAAGGGTTAACAAACTTTCTGAATGTCATTTTGAATACTTTGAGGGGTGCACTTTTCACAATGGAGTCATTTATGGGGTATTTCTAATATGAAGGTCCCTCAAATCCACTTCAAACTGAACAGGTCCCTGAAAAATTCTGATCTTGACATTTTTGTGAAAAATTAGAAAATTGCTGCTGAACTTTGAAGCCCTCTAATGTCTTCAAAAAGTGAAAACATGTCAAGTTTATGAGGCCAACATAAAGTAGACATATTGTATATGTGAATCAATATATAATTCATTTGGCATGTCCATTTTCCTTACAAGCAAAGAGATTTAAAAAAAAAAAAAAAAGCCAAAGTTTCCAAGAAATTTTGGAATTTTTCACCAAGAAATTATTATCAATGAAAATGTACCACTACCATAACGTAGAATATGTCATGAAGAAACATTCTTGGAATCAAATTCATAAGTAAAACTATCCCAGAGTTAATAATGCTTAAAGTGACAGTGGTCAGATTTGCAAAATATACCCGGGTCCTTTAAAGGGGTACTCCGACAACTTATCCCCTATCCAAAGGGTAGGGGATAAGATGTCTGATCTCGGGGGTTCCGCCACTGGGGATAGGTGATAAGATGTCTTAGGGCTGGAGTACCCCTTTAAGGTCAAAATAGGCTTGGTCCTTAAGAGGTTATAGTCATGTAGCTTGCCGCTGCCGGCATTATAGAGAGAGGAAGAGAGTCAGAGAGACAAACAGTTTGTGCAGGAGCCAGAGCAGAGCGATCCGGCAGAATTAAAAGAAGCTAAAAGAGCCCTCTCATATCACAAAAAACCTCCACACACTGAGCACAAACCCTAAACTATACAATTTCACAGCAAAGTGAGCACAGTCTTGATCTGTGGGCTGACCTTAAAGGGGTACTCTGCCCCTAGACATCTTATCCCTTATCCAAAGGATAGGGGATAAGATGTCTGATTTAGTGTTGAGCGCGAATATTTGCATTTTCAATTTTTATCACAAATATGCAAACATAACAAGTGCGCGAAATTCGCAAATATAGGACGAATATATATTGGCAGAATATCGCAAATTCGAATATGGGCAATGCTGCTCATCACTAGTCTGATTGCAGGGGCCCGACTGCTGGGGACGCCCACCATCTCGTCTGTGGCACCCCAGACATCCGATGCACGGAGCAAACTTTGCTCTGTGCTGGATGACTGGCATTGCACGGCAGTGGCTCGTGATGTCACGGCCACGCCACGATCGAACCGTCACGCCCACGCCCCCTCAATGCAAGTCTATGGGAAGGGGTGTGACGGTAGTCACACCCCCTCCCATAGACTTGCATTGAGTGGGCATGGCCTTGATGGCTTGAGCCTCCAGCTTCGGCACTGCGCACAACACTCTAAACAAATGCTGGGTGCAGCAGGGAGATTCCCAGTGGCAGGACCCCCATGATCAGACATCTTATCCCCTATCCTTTGGATAGGGGATAAGATGTCTAGGGGGGGAGTACCCCTTTAAGGACCGCCTTTCACTTTTTGCAGAAGCCTCATCATGCACTACACATCTCAGCAAGCATTGTTCCAGGCACATACAAATATCTTTGCAACTTTGGGCTGCTTTGGGCTGACCTGTATGATAGCAATACAGATTTAAATTGCAGTAAATGCAGCATAGTAATCTAAAGTATCTTTGCTTACATTTACGAGGTTTAATCATGCCATTAGTAAACTAACAATGCAATAAAACATGTGTACATTAGTTGGTTTAATGAAAACACATGTTATATTTACCTGTTTGTAAGCTAACAGCGCAATTAAAAGCATATTTATTTATCACACATTAGCTTTCTAAAGCACCTGTATGTATATATCCTTGGTTTATTCAAACACACTTTATATTTACCTGGTTGTAAGCTGACAGCGCAATAAAAACATCTACATTTAACATGCATTAGCCTTCTAAAGCACCTGTATGTAAATATTCTTAGTTTAAATCAAAATAACCTTAAACTCTTTTACAATACACAAAAGAATAGGGGGTCATTTACAGGGTATGGTATTTCTAATATGAAGGTCCCTCAAATCCACTTCAAACTGAACTGCTCCCTGAAAAATTTTGATCTTGACATTTTCGTGAAACATTAGAAAACTGCTGCAAAATTTTGAAGCCCTCTAATGTCTTCAAAAAGTAAAAACTGCGGATGTCCGCCATTAACCCCTCAGATGCCGTGATCAATACAGATCACGGCATCTGCGTCACTAAAATGGATGATTGGATCGCCCGCAGCGCTGCCGCGGGGATCCGATCATCCAGCACGGCAGACGGAGGTCCCCTCACCTGGCTCCGCTGCCTTCCCAGCGTCTTCTGCTCTGATCTGCCTTCCCACAGACCAGAGCAGAAGATGGCCGATAACCCTGATCAGTGCTGTGTCCTATACATAGCACTGAACAGGATTAGCAATCGAGTGATTGCTATAAATAGGACCCTATGGGGACTATTAAAGTGTAAAAATAAAAGTAAAAAAAGTAAAAACAATTTGAAAAACCCCCTCCCCCAATAAAAACGTACATTGTCCCATATTCCCTATTTCACCCCCACAAAATTTAAAATATATATTTTATATACATATTTGGTATCGTCGCATGCGTAAATATCTGAAATATTAAAATAACATGTTAATGATACCGTATGGTGAACGGCGTGAACGTAAAAATAAAAAAGTCCAAAATAGATGCTTTTTTTTATAACATTTTATTCCCAACAAATTTTATAAAAAAAATTATTCAAAGTTCTAAATAAGCAAATATGGTATCAATAAAAATTACAGATCCCGGCACAAAAAATTAGCCCTCATACCACCGCTTATACAGAAAAATGAAAAAGTTATAGGTCTTCAAAATAGGGGGATTTTAAATATACTAAATAGAAAAGTATGTTATCATGGGTATAATTTTAATCGTATTGACCCAAAGAATAAATAACACATGCCATTTTTACCGTAAATTGTACGGCGTGAAAACAAAAACTTCCAAAATTGGCAAAATTGTGGTTTTCTTTTTAATTTCACCACACAAATAATATTTTTTTGGTTGCACCATACTTTTAATGGTAAAGTGAGTGACGTCATCACAACGGACAACTGGTTGCGCAAAAAACAAGCCCTCATACAAGTCTGTGTATGAAAATATAAAAGAGTTATGATTTTCGGAAGGCGAGGAGGAAAAAACAAACACGTAAAAATGTAATTGTCTGCGTCCTTAAGGCCCAAATGGGCTGCGTCCTTAACCCCTTAAGGACCAAGGGCGTACAGGTACGCCTTTGCTCCCTGGTACTTAAGGACCAAGGGCGTACCTGTACGCCTGTGGGAATTTCGGTCCCCGCCG
This sequence comes from Hyla sarda, assembly GCF_029499605.1. Taxonomy (NCBI): domain Eukaryota; kingdom Metazoa; phylum Chordata; class Amphibia; order Anura; family Hylidae; genus Hyla; species Hyla sarda. The sequence goes on from NC_079189.1 coordinate 20,482,046, forward strand.
CGCGCCTGGCGGGGATCGCACCGGGGTGACTGCTGATATCTATCAGCAGGCACCCCGCGCAAATGCCCAGGGGGGTCATTAGACCCCCCATGTCGGCGATCGGCGCAAATCGCAAGTGAATTGACACTTGCGATTTGCGCCGATTCCGGGTCATACGGGTCTATGGTGACCCGGAATAGAAGGGGGATCGCGGGTGTCCTAGACACCCACGATCCCCCTGTAGCGATAGGAGTGAGGTGGCAGGGTTGCCACCCCTCCTATCTCTGCTATTGGTGGTCTAGACGCGACCACCAATAGCAGATCGGGGGCGGAGGGGTTTACTTTCGGTTTCCCCGTCCTGCCCTCCCACAATAGGCGGGGCAGGACGGGGAAACCGACAGGGACTGGCGCCGAAGATCCACTTACCCATCGGCGACGGCAGCGGCGACGATTAGCGGCGGCAGCGGGCGACGATCGGCGTAAAAAGAGGACCGCGACGCAGTTCCCTTGATCCAACGGAAGCCGGTGAGTTACTTAGCAACATCTGGAGGGCTACAGTCTGAGACCACTATAGTGGTCTCTAAACTGTAACCCTCCAGATGTTGCAAAACTACAACTCCCAGCATGCCAAGAGAGCTGTTTAGGCTTGCTGGGAGTTGCAGTTTTGCAACAGCTGGAGGTCTACAGTTTGAGACCACTGCAAAGTGATCTCTATACTGTGCACCTCCAGATCTTGCAAAACTACAACTCCCAGCATGCCCAGACAGCAGTTTGCTGTCTGGGCATGCTGGGAGTTGTAGTTTTGCAACATCTGGAGGTCCACAGTTTGGAGACCACTATGTAGTGGTCTCTAAACTATAGCTCTACAGATGTTGCAAAACTGCAACTCCCAGCAAGCCTAAACAGCAAACAGCTGTCTCTGCATGCTGGGAGTTGTAGTTGCGATCCCTCCAGCTGTTGCATAACTACATCTCCCAGCATGCCTTTCGGCGATCAGTACATGCTGGGAGTTGAAGTTTTGCAACAGCTGGAGGCACACTGGTTGGAAAATACTGAGTTAGGTAACAGAACCTAACTGAAGGTTTTCCAACCAGTGTGCCTCCAGCTGTTGCAAAAGTACAACTCCCAGCATGCATGGTCTGTCAGTACATGCTGGGAGTTGTAGTTTTGAAACAGCTGGAGGTTTGCCCCCCCATGTGAACGTACAGGGTACATTCACACTGGCGGGTTTACAGTAAGTTTTCTGCTTCAAGTTTGGGCTGTGGCAAATTTTTCACCGCAGCGCAAACTCCTAGCGGTAAATTCACTGTAAACCCGCCAGTGTGAATGTACCCTAAAAACACTACTCTACACTTACACATAATAAAGAGTAAAACACAACATATACACCCTCTTACACTGTCCCCCTAATAAAAAATAAAAAACGTATTGTACGGCAGTGTTTCCAAAACAGAGCCTCCAGCTGTTGCAAAACAACAACTCCCAGCATTTCCAGACAGCCACTGACTGTCCAGGCATGCTGGGAGTTAAGCAACAGCTGGAGGCACCCTGTTTGGGAATCACTGGCGTATAATACCCCTATGTCCACCCCTGTGCAATCCCTAATTTAGTCCTCAAATGCGCATGGCGCTCTCTCACTTCGGAGCCCTGTCGTATTTCAACGAAACAGTTTAGTGCCACATGTGGGGTATCTCCGTACTCGGGAGAAATTGTGTTACTAATTTCGGGGGCTTTTTTTCCTTTTACCCCTTATGAAAAAGAAAAGTTGGGGTCTACACCAGCCTGTTAGTGTAAAAAAAAATTTTTTTTTACACTAACATGCTGGTGTTGTCCTTTACTTTTTATTTTCATGGGAGGTAAAAGGAAAAAAAGACCCCCAAAATTTGTAACGCAATTTCTCCTGAGTACGGAGATACCCCATATGTGGGCGTAAAATGCTCTGCGGACGCACAACAAGGCTCAGGAGTGAGAGCGCACCATGTACATTTGAGGCCTAAATTGGTGATTTGCACAGGGGTGGCTGATTTTACAGTGGTTCTGACATAAACACAAAACAATAAATACAGACATATGACCCCATTTTGGAAACGACACCCCTCACGGAACGTAACAAGGGGTATAGTGAGCCTGAACACCCCACAGATGTTTGACAAATTTTCATTAAAGTTGGATGGGAAAATGAAAAAAAAAATATTTTTTTCACTAAAATGCTGGTTCACAAGGGAAAATAAAAAAAAGCCCCCCAAAATTTGTAACCCAATTTCTTCTGAGTAAGAGCATACCCCATATGTGGATGTAAAGTGCTCTATGGGTGCACTACAATGCTCAGAAGAGAAGGAGCGCCATTGGGATTTTGAAGAGAAAATTTGTCCGGAATTGAAGGCCACTTGTGTTTACAAAGCCCCCATGGTACCAGAACAATGGACCCCCCCCATATGTGACCCCATTTTGGAAACTACACCCCTCATGTAATGTAATAAGGGGCGCAGTGAGCATTTATGCCCCACAGGTGTCTGACAGATTTTTGGACCAGTGATCCGTGAAAATGAAAAATGTAATTTTCCATTTGCACAGCCCACTGTCCCAAAGATCTGTCAAACGCCAGTGGGGTGTAAATACTCACTGCACCACTTATTAAATTCTGTGAGGGGTGTAGTTTCCAAAATGGGGTCACATGTGGGGGGGTCCACTGTTCTGGCACCACGGGGGGCTTTGTAAATGCACATGGCCCCTGACTACCATTCCAAACGAATTCTCTTTCCAAAAGCTCAATGTTGCTCCTCCTCTTCTGAGCATTGTAGTTCGCCCGTAGTGCACTTCAGGTCCACTTATGGGGTACCTCCATACTCAGAAGAGATGGGGTTACAAATTTTGGGGGTATTTTCTGCTATTAACCCTTGCAAAAATGTGAAATTTGGGGGGAAACACACATTTTAGTGAAAAAAAAAATAATTTTTTTTTACATATGCAAAAGTCGTGAAACCCGTGTGGGGTATTAAGGCTCACTTTATTCCTTGTTTCGTTCCTCAAGGGGTCTAGTTTCCAAAATGGTATGCCATGTGTTTTTTTTCGCTGTTCTGGCACCATAGGGGCTTCCTAAATGCGACATGCCCCCCGAGCAAAATTTGCTCTCAAAAAGTCAAATATCACTCCTTCTCTTCGGAGCATTGTAGTTCGCCCGTAATGCACTTCATGCCAACTTATGGGGTGCCTCCATACTCAGAAGAGATGGGGTTACAAATTTTGGGGGTATTTTCTGCTATTAACCCTTGCAAAAATGTGAAATTTTGGGGGAAACACACATTTTAGTGAATTTTTTTTATTTTTTTTACATATGCAAAAGTCGTGAAACACCTGTGGGGTATTAAGGCTCACTTTATTCCTTGTTACGTTCCCCAAGGGGTCTAGTTTCCAAAATGGTATGCTATGTGGGTTATTTTTGCTGTTCTGGCACCATAGGGGCTTCCTAAATGCAACATGCCCCCCAAAAACCATTTCTGAAAAACATACTCTCCAAAATCCCCTTGTCGCTCCTTCACTTCTGAGCCCTCTACTGCGCCCGCCGAACACTTTACATAGACATATGAGGTATGTGCTTACTCGAGAGAAATTGGGCTACAAATATAAGTATACATTTTCTCCTTTTACCCCTTGTAAAAATTCAAAAATTGGGTTTACAAGAACATGCGAGTGTAAAAAATAAAGATTGTGAATTTTCTCCTTCACTTTGCTGCTATTCCTGTGAAACACCTAAAGGGTTAAAACACTTACTAATTGTCATTTTGAATACTTTGGGGGGAGTAGTTTTTATAATGGGGTCATTTGTGGGGTATTTCTAATGGGAAAACCCTTCAAATCCACTTCAAACCTGAACTGGTCTCTGAATAAAAGCGAGGTTAAAAATTTTGTGAAAAATTGGAAAAGTGCTGCTGAACTTTGAAGCCCTCTGGTGTCTTCCAAAAGTAAAAACACATCAATTTTATGATGCAAACATAAAGTAGACATATTGGAAATGTGAATAAAATAAAAAAAATATTTTGAATATCCATTTTCCTTACAAGCAGAGAGCTTCAAAGTTAGAAAAATGCAATATTTTCAAATTTTTCATCAAATTTTGGGATTTTTCACCAAGAAAGGATGCAAGTTACCACAAAATTTTACCACTATGTTAAAGTAGAATATGTCACGAAAAAACTATCTAGGAATCAGATTGATAAGTAAAAGCATTCCAGAGTTATTAATGTTTAAAGTGACAGTGGTCAGATGTGCAAAAAACGCTCTGGTCCTAAGGTGTAAAATGGCCTGGTCCTTAAGGGGTTAAGGGGTTAAGGACCAAGGACGTACCGGTACGTCCTGAGTCCTTTCCCTTTCTTTCTTTATGCGGGTCACAACGTGGCCCCGCATCATAGCGGGTCAGGCCCAGCCTCTAACAATGGCCGGGACCCGTGGCTAATAGGGCGCGGCAATGATCGCGGTGCCGTGCGCTATTAACCCTTTAGACGCGGCGTTTAAAGTTGAACGTTGCGTCTAAAGTGAAAGCAAATCACTGCCAGTTAGCTCAGGGGGCTGTCCGGGATGTCAGCGGCAAAATCACTGCATCCCGAACAGCTGTGGGACACGAGGAGGGTCTCATACCTTGCCTCCTGGTGTCCGATTGCCAAATGACTGCTCAGTGCCTGAGATCCAGGCATGAGTAGACAAGCGGCAGAATCATTGATCACTGGTTTTCTATGAGAAACCAGTGATCAATGTAAAAGATCAGTGTGTTAAGTGTTATAGCCCCATATGGGAGCTATAACATTGCAAAAAAAAAGGGGGAAAAAAGTGAATAAAGATCGTTTAACACCTCCCCTAATAAAATTTGAATCACCCCCCTTTTCCCAATAAAAAAAAACAGTGTAAATAAAAATAAACATATGTGGTATCGCCGCATGCCGAAATGTCAGAATTATAAAAATATATAATTAATTATCCCCTTAAGGACGCTGGGCGTATGTATACGCCCCCGTTTCCGAGTCCTTAAGGAGTCTGGGCATATGGATAAACCCTGCGTTCTTCTGGTCCCTTCCGCTCACCGGGCAGGGACCAGACCGGGATGCCTGCTGATATTGTTCAGCAGGCATCCCGGCATATAAACCAGGGAGGTCCTGAGGTCCCCCCATATTGGCGCGTCAATTCAGACGTGCAATTTGCGGTTATTCTGGGTCAATCGGGTCTCTGGTGACCCGGTGACCTGGAAAAAAAGGGTGAATGGGGCTGTCCGAGACAGCCCCATTCACCCTTACTCAGCAGGAGTGAGGTGGCATGGGTGCCACCTTGCGATCACGTGATTGATCGGTCTGAACGACCGATCAATCACAGACCTGATGGCGACTGTGATCGGAGCGGAGATTGGCGCCGACTGGGGTCTCCTATGTTGCCCTAGTCCGGCGGGGGTCCCCTCAGGATCGGTGGCGGCGACAGGAGCAGCAGGATCGGCTGCAGCAGTGGCGGCATTCCGGGGCAGGATACAGCAGGAGGTAAGGCCTCTTCACTTCCTGCTGTTGCTTAGCAAAAACTCTCGGCATGCAGAGCCAAAGGGCATGCTGGGAGTTGTAGTTTTGCAACAGCTGGAGTTCCAAGTAAACTTCCAGCATGCCCCTTGCTAGTCTGTGCATGCTGGGGGTTGTAGTTATGCAACAGCTGGAGGCACTTTTTTTCTATGAAAAAGTGTGCATCCAGTTGTTTATAACTACAACTCCCAGCATGCACAGACTACCAAAGGGTATGCTGGGAGTTGTAGCAGTGTGCCTCCAGCTGTTGCAAAACTACAACTCCCAGCATGCCCTTCGGCTGTCTGCATGCTGATTGTTGCGGTTTTGCAACAGCTGGAGACACATTGGTTGTGAAACAGAGTTTGTTACCTAACTCAGTGTCTTGCAACCAGTGTGCCTCCAGCTGTTGCAAAAATACAACTCCCAGCATGCACTGTGAGACTGTACATGCTGGGAGTTCTAGCATTGCAACAGCTGGAGGCACACTGGCTGCGAAACACTGAGTTAAGTAACAAACTCAGTGTTTCGCAATCAATGTGCCCCCAGCTGTTGCAAAACTACAATTTCCAGCATGTATGGTCCGTCAGTGCATGCTTGGAGTTGTAGTTTTGCAACAGCTGGAGGTTTGCCCCAACCCCGGTTTACAGCGAGTTCTGCTGCAAGTTTGAGATGCGACAAATTTTCCGCCACAGCTCAAACTCCCAGCAAAGAAACTCACTGTAAACCTCCGCCCGTGTGAATGTACCCTAAAAACACTACACTACAATACACAAAATAAAAAGTAAAACACTACATACCCCTACACATCCCCCCCCCCCAATAAAAAAAAAATAATCTTGTACGGCACTGTTTCCAAAACGGAGCCTACAGCTGTTGAAAAACAACAACTCACAGTATTGCCGGACAGCCACTGACTGTTAAGACATGCTGGGAGTTTTGCAACAGCTGGAGACACCCTGTTTGGGAAACACTGCCGTAGGGTATTTTTGTGGCGGATTCAAATCCCCAATTTAGTCCTCAAATGCGCATGGCTGTCTCTCACTTCGGAGCCCTGCCGTATTTCAAGGAAACAGTTTAGGGCCACACATGGGGTATCTCCGTACTCGGGAGAAATTGCGTTACAAATTTTAGAGGGCTTTTTCTCCTTTTACCCCTTATGAAAAGGTAAAGTTGGGGTCTACACCAGCATGTTAGTGTAAAAAAAAATTACACTAACATGCTGATGTTGCCACATACTTTTAATTTTCACAAGCGGTAAATGGGAAAAATGGGGTAAATGGGTAAATGGGAAAAATAAAAAATTGTAACACATTTTCTCCTGAGTATGGAAATACCCCATATGTGGGTGTAAAGTGCTCTGTGGGTGCACAACAAGGCTCAGAAGTGAGAGTGCACTATGTACATTTGAGGTCTAAATTGGTGATTTGCACAGGGGTGGCTGATTTTACAGCGGTTCTGACATAAATGCAAAACACTAAATACCCACATGTGACCCCATTTTGGAAACTACACCCCTCACGGAATGTAACAAGGGGTATTGTGAGCCTTAACTTCCCACAGGTGTTTGACAAATTTTCGTCAAAGTTGGATGTGAAAATAAAAAAATAATAAATAAATCACTAAAATGTTGGTGTTACCCTAAATTTTTCATTTTCACAAGGGAGAGTAGGAAAAAAGACCCCCCGAAATTTGTAACCCCATTTCTTCTGAGTAAGAATATACCCCATATGTGGATGTAAAGTGCTCTGCGGGTGCACTACAATGCTCAGAAGAGAAGGAGCGCCATTGGGATTTTGGCAAGAGAAGGTGTCTGAAATTGAAGGCCATGTGTGTTTACAAAGCCCCCATAGTGCCAGAACAGTGGACCCCCCCACATGTGACCCCATTTTGGAAACTACACCCCTCACGTGATGTAATAAGGGGTGCAGTGAGCATTTACACCCCACAGGTGTTTGACAGATTTTTGGAACAGAGGTTTGTGAAAATGAAAAATTTTATTTTTCATTTGCACAGCCCAGTGGGGTGTAGATGTTCACTGCACCCCTTATTAAATTCTGTGAGGGGAGTAGCTTCCAAAATGGGGTCACTTGTGGCCCCCCCCCACTGTTTTGGCACCACGGGGGGCTTTGTAAACACACATGGCCTCCCACTTCTATTCCAACCAAATTCTGTCACCAAACGCTCAATGGCGCTCCTTCTCTTCTGAGCATTGTAGTTTGCCCGCAGATCACTTTACATCCACATATGGGGTATTTCCATACTCAGAAGAAATGGGGTTACAAATTTTGGGAGGCCTTTTTTCCAATTACGCCTTGTGAAAATGAAAAATTTGGGATAACGCCAGCATTTTAGTGCAAAAAATGTAATTCTTAATTTTCACGTCCAACTTTGTCAAGCACCTGTGGGGTTTTAAGGCTCACTGTTTGCCTTGTTACGTTTCTTGAGGGGTGTAGTTTCCAAAATAGTATGCCATGTGTTTTTTTTTTGCTGTTTTGGCACCATAGGGGATTCCTAAATGCGACATGCCCCCCAAAAACAAATTCAGCAAAATTTGCTTTCCAAAAGCCAAATGTGACTTCTTCTCTTCTGAGCATTGTAGTGCGCAAGCAGAGCACTTGACGTCCACAAATGGGATATTTCCATACTCAGAAGAGATGGGGTTACAAATTTTGGGGGGCATCAAGAACCCCTTGCAAAAATGTTAAATTTGGGGGAAAACCAGCATTTTTGTGAAAAAAAAAAATTATTTACACATCCGACTTTAACGAAAAATCGTCAAACACCTGTGGGGTGTTAAGGCTCACTGTATGCCTTGTTACGTTTCTTGAGGGGTGTAGTTTCCAAAAGAGTATGCCATGTGTTTTTTTTTGCTGTTTTGGCACCATAGGGGCTTCCTAAATGCGACATGCCCCCCAAAAACAATTTCAGCAAAATTTGCTTTCCAAAAGCCAAATGTGATTTCTTCTCTTCTGAGTATTGTAGTGCGCCAGCAGAGCACTTGACGTCCACACATGGGATATTTCCATATTCAGAAGAGATGTGGTTACAAATTTTGGGGGGCATCTATAACCCCTTGTAAAAATGTAAAATTTGGGGGAAAACCAGCATTTTAGCGAAAAATTTTTTATTTACACATCCGCCTTTAACGAAAAGTCGTCAAACACCTGTGGGGTGTTAAGGCTCAGCGGACCCCTTGTTATGTTCCTTGGGGGGTGTAATTTCCAAAATAGTATGCCATGTGGGGGGTTTTCTGCTGTTCTGGCACCATAGGGGCTTCCTAAATGTGACATGCCCCCCAAAACCCATTTCAGAAAAACTCACTCTCCAAAATCCCATTGTTTTTTGCGAATGTAAAAAATGAAAATTTTTAATTTTCTCCTTTACCTTGCTGCTATTTCTGTGAAACACCTAAAGGGTTAACACACTGTCTGAATGTCATTTTGAATATTTTGGGGGATGGGGGGTGCAGTATATCTAATAAGAAGACCCCTTAAGGGATAGGAGTTAGGTGGCAGGGGTGCTACCCCTCCTAACTCTGCTATTGGTCGTCAAGATGCGACGACCAATAGCAGATCGGGGGCGGGGGGGGGTAAAGTTCGGTTCCCCCGTCCTGCCCACCGACGGTACTCCGGGTAGAACGGGGGAACTGTAGCATGACCAGCGGCGGCAGGGGTGGAGGTCCCTTACCTGATCGGCGGCGGCGGGCGGCGATGACGTGCGGCTCCCTTGTGGCTCCCTGAATAAGACTACGGAAGACGGTGAGTAGTTGCCTAGCAACATCTGGGGGGGCTAAACTTTGGAGACCACAAACAGTGCTCTCTAAACTGTAGCCCCCCCCCCCCCCAGATGTTGCAAAACTGCAACTCCCAGCATTCCCAGACAGCCGTTGGGCATGCTGGGATTTGTAGTTTTGCAAGATTTAGAGGGCTGCAGTTTAGAGATGACTTTGCAGTGATCTATAAACTGTAGTCCTCCAGATCTTGCAAAACTACAACTCCCAGCATGCCCACACAGCAGTTTGCTGTCTGGGCATGCTGTGATTTGTAGTTTTGCAACATCTGGAGGGGCACAGTTGGGAGATCACGCTGCAGTGGTCTCTGAACTGTGGCCCTGCAGATGTTGCAAAAGTGCAAATCCCAGCATGCCCAAACAGCAAACAGCTGTCTCGCCCTGCTGGGAGTTGTAGTTGCGCACCTCGAACTGTTGTATAACTACATCTCCCAGCATGCACTTCGGTGATCAGTACATGCTGGGAGTTGTAGTTTTGCTACATACTGAGTTATGTAACAGAACCTAACTGAAGGTTTTCCAACCAGTGTGCCTCCAGCTGTTGCAAAAGTACAACTCCCAGCATGCACGTTCTTTCAGAACATGCTGGGAGTTGTAGTCTTGCAACAGCTGGAGATCCCCCCCCCCATGGGAATGTACATGGTACATTCACACAGGTAGGTTTACAGTAAGCTTCCTGCTTCAAGTTTGGGCTGCGGCAAATTTTCTGCCGCAGCGCAAACTCCTAGCGGTAAATTCACTGTAAACCTGCGCCAGTGTGAATGTACCCTAAAAACACTACACTACACTACATAACACAAAATAAAGGGTAAAACACTACATATACACCCCCTTACACTGCCCCCCCCAAAAAAAAAAAAAAAATAAAAAACATTGTACGGCAGTGTTTTTAAAATGGAGCCTCCAGCCAGGGGCGGACATACCATATGTGCAGCCTATTCAGCTGCACAGGTTCCCAGGAGCCCAGGGGGGCCCAGCCGGAACTGAAACTGTTAGCGAGTCAGTGAGTGACAGTCACTCACTGACCGCTGGGGCCAGGCCCCTCTTTAACGCGGGGCAAAAGGGGCAGCTGCCCCAGGCCCTCTCATTCCTGAGGGCCCAAAAGCAGCTAGCCCCTTTTGCCCCATGCGGGGCCCTGGTCATGCCAGGCGGGCTGGGAAACAGGCGGGCCAGGCGTCAAAATTTTAGACTGAGGGAGGGAGGGGGCCCACCACCGGCTACCTTTTTAGGGAGGGGGCCTTTTTCTGATTCATTGCCGCCGCCGCCCTCTACCTTTTCTTAAACTCATTGACGCCGCCTCTGCCGTCAATCTTCCACAGGCAGACACTATCCCAGGACCGCTGTGGCTGCCTGGGAAATAATCACGCCCACTGATGTGACGTGCGACATCACGGCGGGTCGCGGGCATCATAGAGATGAGAGGAGCGGAGCAGAGAGGAGTCCTCCGCTCCTCTCTATCAGGGATTTACAGCCCCCACACGGCCTCCAGGCTGCAGCATCACTCATCGGCAGATGGACCGGTATATCATCTGGATTACATGTGAGTTGAGGGGTAGGGGGTTGTTTGGCAGGGGGGTGGGGTGGGGTGAGGATTGGGGGGAGGGGTATGGTGTAGGGTTGCGATTGTGTGTGTGTGGGGGGGGGGGGGGAAAGAAATTATGCATGTGAGTGGAGGATAATAATGATTATTATAATCCTCCCCTCACATGTATGTATCATCTCCCCCTCACATGTATAGTCTGATAACCCCCTCACATATAATCTTATTAGGAGATTATACTTGTGAGGGGACTATAAATGTGAGGAGGGGATTATCAGATTATACATGTGAGGGAGATATGATAAATATATGTGAGGGGAGGATTATAATAATCCTCTAACATGTATAATCTCCTCCTGACATTTATAATCCCCTCCTCACATGTATAATCCCCTCACATATAATCTCATTAGGAGATTATACTTGTGAGGGGACTATAAATGTGAGGAGGGGATTATCAGACTATACATGTAAGGGGGAGATAATACATATATGTGAGGGGAGTATTATAATAATCCCCTCCTCACATGTATAATCCCCTCACATATAATCTGATTATGATATTATATATGTGAGGGGATTATCAGATTGTACATGTGAGGTAGATATGATAAATATATGTGAGGGGAGGATTATAATAATCCTCTAATGTGTATAATCCACTCCTGACATTTATAATCCCCTACTTACATTTATAATCCTCTCCTCACATGTATAATCCCCTCCTCACATGTATAATCCCCTCCTCACATGTATAATCCCCTCCTCACATGTATAATCCCCTCCTCACATGTATAATCCACTCCTCACATGAATAATCCCATCCTCACATGTATAATCCCATCCTCACATGTATAATCCCCTCCTCACATGTATAATCCCCTCCTCACATGTATAATCCACTCCTCACATGAATAATCCCATCCTCACATGTATAATCCCATCCTCACATGTGTAATCCCCTCCTCACATGTGTAATCGCCTCCACACATGTGTAATCCCCTCCTCACATGTATAATCCCCTCCTCACATGTATACTTGCCTCCTCACATGAATAATCCCCTCCTCACATGTATAATCCCCTCCTCACATGTATAATCCCCTCCTCACATGTGTAATCCCCTCCTCACATGTGTAATCGCCTCCACACATGTGTAATCCCCTCCTCACATGTATAATCCCCTCCTCACATGTATACTTGCCTCCTCACATGTGTAATCCCCTCCTCACATGTATAATCCCCTCCTCACATGTGTAATCCCCTCCTCACATGTATAATCCCCTCCTCACATGTGTAATCCCCTCCTCACATGTGTAATCCCCTCCTCACATGTGTAATCCCCTCCTCACATGTATAATCCCCTCCTCACATGTATAATCCCCTCCTCACATGTGTAATCCCCTCCTCACATGTGTAATCCCCTCCTCACATGTATAATCCCCTCCTCACATGTATAATCCCCTCCTCACATGTATAATCGCCTCCTCACATGTATAATCGCCTCCTCACATGTATAATCGCCTCCTCACATGTGTAATCGCCTCCTCACATGTGTAATCGCCTCCTCACATGTGTAATGCCCTCCTCACATGTGTAATGCCCTCCTCACATGTGTAATCCCCTCCTCACATGTGTGATCCCCTCCTCACATGTATAATCCCCTCCTCACATGTATAATCCCCTCCTCACATGTATAATCCCCTCCTCACATGTGTAATCCCCTCCTCACATGTGTAATCCCCTCCTCACATGTGTAATCCCCTCCTCACATGTGTAATCCCATCCTCACATGTGTAATCGCCTCCTCACATGTGTAATCGCCTCCTCACATGTATAATCGCCTCCTCACATGTATAATCCCCTCCTCACATGTATAATCGCCTCCTCACATGTATAAGCCCCTCCTCACATGTATAAGCCCTCCTCACATGTATAATCCCCTCCTCATATGTATAATCTTATTTTGCGATTATAAATGTGAGGAGGAGATTATTAGATTATACATGTGATGGGGAGAAGTTACATACATGTCAGTGGAGGATTATAATAATCCCCTGCTCACATGTGTAACCCCCTTCTCACATGTATAAGGCTTGGTTCACATTGATGAATCTCCAGAAGCGATCCCTTTGGGCGGCGCTAGGACTGTGCAGATCTTTTTAAAGATCCGCTCAGAAATGCATTGCTGTCTGGAGATTTTTCAGTGTGAACCAAGTATTTATAATATTTATATGCTGTATTATATTCCAGAGCTGTACTCACTATTCTGCTGGTGGGGTCACTGTGTACATACATTACATTACTTATCCTGTACTGATCCTGAGTTATATCCTATATTATATTCCAGAGCTGTACTCACTATTCTGCTGGTGGGGTCACTGTGTACATACATTACTTATCCTGTACTGATCCTGAGTTATATCCTGTATTATATTCCAGAGCTGCACTCACTATTCTGCTGGTGAGGTCACTGTGTACATACATTACATTACTTATCCTGTACTGATCCTGAGTTATATCCAGTATTATACTCCAGAGCTGTACTCACTATTCTGCTGGTGAGGTCACTGTGTACATACATTACATTACTTATCCTGTACTGATCCTGAGTTATATCCTGTATTCTACTCCAGAGCTATACTCACTATTCTGCTGGTGAGGTCACCGGTGTATATACATTACATTACTTATCCTGTACTGATCCTGAGTTATATCCTGTATTATACTCCAGAGCTGTACTCACTATTCTGCTGGTGGGGTCACTGTGTACATACATTACATTACTTATCCTGTACTGATCCTGAGTTATATCCTGCATTATACTTCAGAGCCGCCATTCATATAACAGAACCTGAGGAGCCTCACAACAGTCGAATCTAAAAGTTTCCTTAGGAGACGAGGTGAGTGACCTGCTGCTTCCACCATAAGTAATGTAACATGAGCCTTCATTTATTGCAATAGTTAGATTTTGCACAATGGGTGCCACACATTGTATAAGATGTCACTATTACAGTGAATGTAGGGTCACTTTACATTACTTATGTACTGATTTATATCCTGTATTATACTCCAGAGCTGTACTCACTATTCACTAGACTGTCCGGGAATGCTGGGAGTTGTAGTTTTGGACAACCTGGAGAGACACTGTTTTGAAAACACCTCCTTAGTCAGTATTTTCCAACCTGGGCTCCTCCAGCTGTTGCAAAACTACAACTCCTAGCATTCCCCAGACAGTCTTTAGCTGTCCAGGAATGCTGGGAGTTTTAGTTCTGCAACAGCTAGAGACACTCAGGTTTGGTAGGTAGGTCCTAAGTCCATTGTTTCCCAACCTTGCAAAACTCAACTCCCAGCATGCCCAAACAGCCAAAGCCTGTTTGGAAAACACTGGACTTAGGGCCTACCGACCAAATGTTACGTGGCTACCCACCTACCAACCAAACTTTTACCTGCCTACCTACCTACATAGCACCACCACCAAACCTTTTACCTGACTTCCTACCAACTGAACTTACTAACTGCCTAAATATCTTGCAAATTTACTACTTGCCTACCTACTTAGAAAATGTTCTACCTACCTAACTAGCAAATGTACTACTTGCAAACGTACTACCCGCTTACCTAGCAAACATATTACCTGGGGGGGGGGGGGGGGCAGGCATATTCTTTGCACAAGGGCCCTCTGCTGTCTCTGTCCGCCCCTGCCTCCAGCTGTTGCAAAACAACAACTCCCAGCATTTCCGGACAGCCACTGACTGTCCAGGCATGCTGGGAGTTCAGCAACAGCGCAACAGCTGGAGGCACCCTGTTTGGGAATCACTGGTGTAAAATACCCTTATGTCCACCCCTATGCAATCCCTAATTTAGTCCTCAAATGCGCATGGCGCTCTCTCACTTCAGAGCCCTGTCGTATTTCAAGGAAACAGTTTAGGGTCACATATGAGGTATTTCCATACTCGAGCGAAATTGCACTACTAATTTTGGGGGGCTTTTTCTCCTTTTACCCCTTATGAAAAGGAAAAGTTGGGGTCTACATCAGCCTTTTAGTGTAAAAAAATATTTTTTTTTTACACTAACATGCTGGTGTTGGCCCATACTTTTTATTTTCACAAGAGGTAAAAGGAAAAAAAGACACCCACAATTTGTAACGCAGTTTCTCCTGAGTACGGAAATATGCCATATGAGGGCGTAAAATGCTCTGCAGGTGCACAACAAGGCTCAGGAGTGTGAGTGCACCATGTACATTTGAGGCTTAAATTGGTGATTTGCACAGGGGTGGCTGATTTTACAGCGATTCTGACATAAACACAAAAAAATAAATACCCCCGTGTAATTGTGACCCCATTTTGGAAATTACACCCCTCACGGAATGTAATAAGGGGTGCAGCGAGTATTTACCCTCCACAGGTGTCTGACAGATTTTTGGAACAGTGGTCTTTGAAAATGAAAAATGTACTTTTTAATTTGCACAGCCCACTGTTCCAACCATCTATCAAATGCCAGTGGAGTGTAAATACTCACTGCACCCCTTATTAAATTCCGTGAGGGGTGTAGTTTCCAAATTGGGGTCACATGCAGGGGGGTCCACTGTACTGGCACCACGGGGGGCTTTGTAAACGCACATGGCCCCTGACTTCTATTCCAACCAAATTCTCCCTCCATAATCTCAATGGCGCTCCATCTCTTCTGAGCATTGTAGTTCATCAGCAGAGAACTTGACGTCCACACATGGGGTATTTCCATACTCAGAAGAAATGGGGTTACAAATTTTGGGGGGCATTTTCTCCTATTACCCCTTGTAAAAATGTAAAATTTTGGGGAAAAGCAGCATTTTAGTGAATTTTTTTATTTTATTTACACGTCCAACTTTAACGAAAAGTTGTCAAACACCTGTGGGGTGTTAAGGCTCACTGTACCCCTTATTACGTTCCATGAGGGGTGTAGTTTCCAAAATTGTATGCCATGTAGGGGCTTTCTTGCTGTTCTGGCACCATAGGGGGTTCCTAAATGTGACATGCCTCCTAAAACCATTTCAGAAAAACTCACTCTCCAAAATTCCATTGTCGCTCCTTCCCTTCTGAGCCCTCTACTGCGCCCACCGAACACTTGACATACACATATGAGGTATTTCCTTACTTGAGAGAAATTGGGTTACAAATTTTAGGAAGATTTTTCTCCTTTTACCCCTTGTAAAAATTCAAAAACTGGGTCTACAAGCGACCTTTAAAAAATGAAGATTTTGAATTTTCTCCTTCAATTGCTGCTATTCCTGTGAAACAAATAAAGGGTTAACACACTTATTGAATGTCATTTTGAATACTTTGAGGGGTGAAAAACCGAACTGGTCCCTGAAAAATTCTGATTTTGAAAATTTTGTGAAAAATTTGAAAATTTCTGCTATACTTTGAAGCCCTCTGATGTCTTCCAAAAGGAAAAACATGTCAACTTTATGATGCAATCATAAAGTAGACATATTGTACATGTGAATCAATATAAAATGTATTTGGGATGTCCATTTTCCTTATAAGCAGAGAGTTTCAAAGTAAAAAAAAGCAACATTTTCAAATTTTTCATCAAATTTGGGAATTTTTTTTACCAAGAAATGATGCAAGTATCGACGAAATTTTACCACTAACATAAAGTAGAATATGTCACGAAAAAAACGATCTCGGAGTCAGAAGGAAAAGTAAAAGCATCCCAGTGTTATTAATGCTTAAAATGACAGTGGTCAGATTTGCAAAAAAGGCCTGCGTCCTTAAGGTGAAAATGAGCTGTATCCTACGCCCCAAGACATCATATCCCCTATCCAAAGGATAGGGGTTAAGATCGCCACGGTCCTGCTGCTGGGGATCCCCAGGATCCCCGCTGCAGCACTGCGCTATCATTACAGCACAGAGCGAGTTCGAGGGGCGGAGCCATGATGTCACGCTGCTCCGGCCCCTGTATCGCCCGTCATTATGCACAGAGCGAACTCTGTGCTGTAATGATAGCGGGGTGCCGCAGCGGGGATCCCGGGGGTCCCCAGCAGCGGGACCGCGGCTATCTGACATCTTATCCCCTATCCTTTGGATAGGGGATAAGATGTCTAGGAGCGGAGGACCCCTTTAAGGGGTTAAGGTGAAAAAGGGCTCAGTCCTTAAGGGATTAAACCGCACGGTCAAGTCCAAAATAGTGTATTTTTGGTCACTTTTTATATCATGAAAAAATGAATAAAAAGCGATCAACAAGTCCGATCAATACAAAAATGGTACTGCTAAAAACTTAAGATCACACGCAAAAAATTAGCCCTCATACTGGCCCGTGCGCGGAAAAATTAAAAAGTTATACGGGTCAGAAGATGACAATTTTAAACATATAAATTTTCCTGCATGTAGTTATGATTTTTTTTCAGAAGTAGGACAAAATCAAACCTATAAAAGAAGGGTATCATTTTAATCCTATGGACCTACAGAATAAAGAGAATGTGTCATTTAAACCAAAAAATTTACTGCGTAGAAACAGAAGCCCCCAAAAGTTACAAAATGGCGTATTTTTTTTCAATTTTGTCTCACAATGATTTTTTTTCCATTTCGCCATAAATTTGTGGGTAAAATGACTGATGTAATTACAAAGTAGAATTGGTTGCACAAAAAATAAGCCATCATATGGATTTTTAGGTGCAACATTGAAAGAGTTATGATTTTTTTAAAGTAAGGAGGAAAAAATGAAGGTGGAAAAACCCCTGGTCCTTAAGGGGTTAATGCAGTGACAGTGGTCAGATGTGCGAAAAATGCCCGGCTTCGGTTGTTCGGCGGGCGCAGTAGAGGGCCCAGAAGGTAAGGAGCGACAAGGGGATTTTGGAGAGTACGTTTTTCTGAAATGGTTTTGGGAGGGCATGTCGCATTTAGGAAGCCCCTACGGTGCCAGAACAGCAAAAAAAAAAAAAAAAAAACACATGCATTCCATTTTGGAAACTAGACCCCTTGAGGAACGTAACAAGGAATTAAGTGAGCCTTAATACCCCACAGGTGTTTCACGACTTTTGCATATGTAAAAAAAAAAAAAAAAATGTTTACTAAAATGTTCGCCCCCCCCCCCCAATTCCACATATTTGCAAGGGTTAATAGCAGAAAATACCAACCAAAATTTGTAACCCCATCTCTTCTGAGTATGGAGGAACCCCATAAGTTGACCTGAGGTGCACTACAGGTGAACTACAATGCTCAGAAGAGGAGTCATATTGGCTTTTTGAGAGCAAATTTTGCCTGGGGGGGTGGGAGGGGGGCATGTCGCATTTAGGAAGCCCCTATGGTGCTAGGACAGCAAAATAAAAACACATGGCATACCATTTTGGAAACTAGACCCCTTGAGGAACTTAACAAGGAATAAAGTGAGCCTTAATACCCCACAGGGGTTTCACGACTTTTGCATATGTAAAAAAAAAAAAATGTTTTCACTAATATGTGTGTTTCCCCCCAAATTTCACATTTTCGCAAGGGTTAATAGCAGAAAATACCAACCAAAAATTGTAACCCCATCTCTTCTGAGTATGGAGGTACCCCATAAGTTGACCTGAAGTGCACTACGGGCGAACTACAATGCTCAGAAGAGAAGGAGTCATATTTGGCTTTTTGAGAGCAAATTTAGCTCGGGGGCATGTTGTATTTAGGAAGCCCCTATGGTGCCAGGACAGCAAATAAAAACCACATGGCATACCATTTTGGAAACTAGACCCCTTGAGGAACGTAACAAGGTATAAAGTGAGCCTCAATACCCCACAGGGGTTTCACGACTTTTGCATATGTAAAAAAAAAAAATGTCACTAAAATGTTGGTTTTCCCCAAAATTTTACATTTTTACAAGGGTTAATAGCAGAAAAGACCCCCCACAATTTGTAAATACATTTCTTTGGAGTAATTACATGCTTTTTTTTTTTTATGACAGCAGCTTGGTGGTTGCACACCAGGTCTTGTTATAGTGTGAGGTCAGTCAGGGGCCTTGAGCTTCATATTGAGCCATGATGTGGGACCCCCCCTCAAGGACTGTAAATGGGGGAGCACTGAGCCCTAAAATAGGGGAACACTTGGGGGGGCAACGGGCCGTAACTGGGGTAGACAGGTGGGGTACAGAGGCCCATAATATGGGATACAGTGGGCCAGAAAATTATAAATAATAATAAAACAGGATATGTTCCGAGAATGATGACCAAGAGCATAGCCAAAACTAAAAAAAAATATTCCCGCCCCAAACCCTATGCTCTTAATCATCATTCTGGGAATGTGATGTGTGTGGCCGTCCCTAACCTGTTGCCTCAAATGCGCACCCGCTCAGGTGGAGAGAGAGCTCTGCGCATTTGAGGCAACATAAAAAGTCCAAAATGATAGTGACTCAGTGACCTATGACCCATTTCTGAAAAAACACCCCCAAAGGTCTTATCAGTTTTTTTTTTTCAAGTTTTTTTGGGCTATTTAGTGGTTAATGGGGGTTAAAATTATTTTGAATGTACTCTGGACTTGGTACATTGGTCAAATTATGGAAAATTCTAATGAAAAGGGAAAATTTAGCGCTCCATGGAAGTGTGATACTTTCTGAAGCAGTTTTTTATGCAGAGGCCCGGATTTTCTGGGCAAGTGTCTCACTGAATGGTGGTGTCCCTCTGTCTCCCCTTCCTGTGACACACTCTGCATTTTTTCTGGGATCGTCCCGTCCTTCCAGTGCTGGGGACCTCACCTGGAAAGTGCTGGCCAGGGACGATCCTGGCGCCTATACCTCCAGACCCTTGGGAAGTCTGGCCTGATCTTTCCCAGTCAGCAAAGATCAGGAACCTTAGGACTTCTTCTTGGTACTGGAGGAATGTCCCTGTGTTGCCAGCGTACTGGGATAGTACAAAAGCGTTGTACATGGCAACCTGTACCAAGCAGACCGCAACTTTTTTGTACCATGCCCGTGTTTTCCGCATGGCGTTATATGGCTTGAGGACTTGATCTGAGAGATCAACTCCCCCATATACCGATTGTAGTCCAGAATACAATTGGGCTTGAGGACCGGTCCCACGGTACCTCGCACAGGGACAGGGGTGCTGCCATTCCCATGAATAGTGGTGAGTATAAGGACATCCCTCTTATCCTTATACTTCGCCAACAACAGGTTATCATGGGTCAGGGCACGGGACTCACCCTTGGGGATAGGCGTCTGGACCAAATTTAGAGGGGGGCCTCTCTGGTTCTTCCGCACGGTCCCACGAGCGGACGTGGATCTGGCGGAAAGGGATTTGAACAGAGGGATGCTGGTATAAAAGTTATACATGTACACATGGAAACCCTTATCCAGCAATGGGTGCATAAGTTCCCAAATGAGTTTCCCCCTAACACCCAGAGTGGGGGGACATTCTGGGGGTTCAATATGAGAATTTCATCCCTCATATACTCTAAACTTGCAAGTGTACCCGGAGGTACTCTCGCAGAGTTTGTAGAGTTTCTTGCCATACCGCGCCCGCTTCGAGGGAATATACTCGCGGAAGATGAGTCTCCCCTTAAATCTGATGAGAGACTCATCTACCGAGAGGTCCCTGAGCGGTACGTAGGCTTCCAAAAATTTGGCCCCAAAGTGATCGATGACTGGCCTCACTTTGTAAAGCCGGTCATAGGTGGGATCACCTCGGGGCGGACATGCCGCATTATCTGCATAATGCAGGCATTTCCGAATGGCCTCGAACCACTTTCGTGTCATCGCCATACTGTAAAGCGGGGTCTGATAGAGGACGTCCCCGCTCCAGCAATGACGAGCACTTGGTTTTTTGATCAGGCCCATATGCAGCGAGAGGCCCCAAAATGTCCTCATTTCCGCTGCATAAATGGCACGCCATTCATTGGACCTGGCCAAAAACGAATCGGGGTGGTTGGCAATGAAGTGCTGGGCATACAATTTCGTTTGCTCCACCGTGTGATTGACAAGGCTGTCACTGAAAAAAAAAATTTAAAAAGTCTAGTTCAGTGAAGCCAGCATGGTAAATCCGGATTCCTGAGTCACCAACAAACTCAGGAATCCGTGGCTCTTAACCCTCTGGGGGGCTCCAGACAGGGTCATCGGAAGGGGGCTCCGGTGCACTTGTCTAGGGGGCCGGACTCCTATTACGAGCGGCATTGCCACTCGTACTAGTGTCGGCCACTGGGTCACTTTCTCTGCTGCCGTACAGGGGACTCATCATCACTACTAGATGATGAGGAGGACGAGGAAGAACACAAAAAAGTCCTCACTGGCAGATTTGGAGTGGGAGGCTAAAAAAGCATAAGCCTTCACTGCCGAAAATGCCCTGCGAGCCATCGCCTTTTTTCTACGGTGGCGGGGTGAGGGGCGATGACGGGGGGAGGGAGGGGGTGTATTGGTTCGGGGGGAGGGGGTGGGCGGGGAAGTATGTAGTGTGGTGCTTGGTGTACTACTTTATATAACGGTGTGTGATTATCCCTCACGCACCGTTATAATGGGAGAAAAAAAAATGCTGCGGCCCAAAAAAAAAAAAAGGGGTGGCGCACGCAGCACGCTGAACCCCTAATAGGTCCCTGGTGACACTGATCACAGGACTCTAGGGGCCTATTAGGGGGTCAGGTGGGGGGGGGTTATTTTTTTATACTTTTATTTTATACTTTCACTTTTATTTTACACCTTCCTTTCCCTGAAAGAACACTGTCCCTGCACTAGGGGGGGCAATCACCGTGGATGAGGGGGCTCCGGAGCACAGAGGATGGGTCCTGGTCCTCTTCTGGCACCTCTGCCCGCTGACTGAACTCAGCGAGCGGGCAGGGCTGTGTGAGGGGACCGTTAACCCCTCCTCTGCCGCACTGCTATTGGCTGGACGATCGCCGGCCAATAGCAGTGTTTCTGGGGCGGTGACAGTATTGTCACCGCTCCCAGCAACCGAAGATGATTGGCGGTGTATCGTACACCGCTGATCACCTTAGTTTTCCGGGTCATGGGGTTGCTCTGCTGCGATCGCCGACATGTGGGGGTCCAGGGACCCCCTTTGGCGTTTGCATGGCATGTCTGCTGAACGATTTCAGCAGTCATGCCATTCAGATCTCTGCCGGGCGCCGCGGCAGGGACCTGAATATACCATGACGTACATGTACGTCATGGGTCCTTAAGTAACGGGGTCCCATGAAGTACATGTAGGTCATGGGTACTGAAGGGGTTAAACTTGTTTATTTATTTATAAAATTTTCTTTTTTTTTGGGGGGGGGGGGCGCAATTTTCTGGGCTTGCCTCAGGCGCAAAAGGAGCTAGCTACAGCTCTGGTCTGTGCTAACATATACATGACAAGCTATGCCATCGTGCACATGACATAGGGAAATACGTTGGATGCAGTTTGGTTTTATATTATGTGAGTTTATTATTATAGTTACTTGTTTTGCAACCATGGTTTTGTGTGGGTGTAAGAGGAAATTTACATGTTGTCATGCTAGCTATTTGTAGTACTTTCCCTATATGATATGTATGTTTATTATTTTCGCATGGCTAATGTAGGTCCCTTATATGTTAAGGTCCTGCAAAAGAGGGTTTCCCCTAGTGTAGGGATAGACAGCAGCCTCCTGCATGGAATTGCCCTAATTTGGGTAGCAATCTTGCAATAGTAGATAGGAGTGTCAAACTTTTTGTAGGCCCCAAAAATGAATAACTATGTTTAATATGCTTAATAGCATGATGTCGGCCATTTTGTGTAGAATCTAAATAGGCCACTATTCTGAAGTTTCATCTGTTCTAAAAAATGCCAGCCTGAGAGAATACTTCTTGTCTGCTTAGATATTAATGGCTGTTTAGATAAGGGGGACTAGTGACATTCTCTAAACATTCACACATCTGTGTTAGAGAATCATCAACTGTATTATTATCTTTCCAATACATTTGGATGTCCAATTGGTGACTCTATGTCTATGAGAATCCAGGTTTTAATTACTTATATGTGTCACATCTATTGAATTATGGCTCCATAAGTCATGTGTGGAATGTGGGTTAATGACCAGTTATTGACAGTTAACCCTTACTGGTAATGATGCTAATTGCTTATGGGTAGTTGACATGACACCGACAGGAAAGGCATTATGGGTGATATGCTCAATGCATTCTGGGTATTATAGTGATTTCATAGTCATTACCATTTGTACACACCTAACCTACATTCATTGGGGAATTCCAATTTAGGAGGGTATGTCTATTTAAAATGTCTGGTAAACCAGATGTTAGGAACTGGTACTGCACTGTGCTGTAGGCTGTAGAGAGCACACAAAGACACATGAAAGAGGTCCAACCAGGTGGGAAAGCCATGTGAGATTCCAGCAGACGGACTGATCACACGGTACCAGACCAATGTCTGTTACGCCGAGCGCTCTGGGTCCCCGCTCATCCCCGGAGCGCTCGCAACATCCTCGCTACTGCAGCGCCCCGGTCGGATCCTCTGACCGGGTGCGCTGCGATACCGCCTCCAGCCGGGATGCGATTCGCGATGCGGGTGGCGCCCGCTCGCGATGCGCACCCCGGCTCCCGTACCTGACTCGCTCTCCGTCGGTCCTGTCCCGGCGCGCGCGGCCTCGCTCCCTAGGGCGCGCGCGCGCCGGGTCTCTGCGATTTAAAGGGCCACTGCGCCCCTGATTGGCGCAGTTGTTCTAATTAGTGTGTTCACCTGTGCACTTCCTATGTATACCTCACTTCCCCTGCACTCCCTCGCCGGATCTTGTTGCCATCGTGCCAGTGAAAGCGTTTCCTTGTGTGTTCCTAGCCTGTGTTCCAGACCTCCTGCCGTTGCCCCTGACTACGATCCTTGCTGCCTGCCCCGACCTTCTGCTACGTCCGACCTTGCTCTTGCCTACTCCCTTGTACCGCGCCTATCTTCAGCAGTCAGAGAGGTTGAGCCGTTGCTAGTGGATACGACCTGGTCACTACTGCCGCTGCAAGACCATCCCGCTTTGCGGCGGGCTCTGGTGAAAACCAGTAGTAACTTAGAACCGGTCCACTAGCACGGTCCACGCCAATCCCTCTCTGGCACAGAGGATCCACCTCTTGCCAGCCGAATCGTGACAATGTCTATCCATGAAGATGAGATGGACCGTTCAATTTTCCTAGGACCAGAAGCAAGGTTCTTACGTAGACTTGGTAAGAGACACAAAAATGTTATTCCATTTAATTAAGACTAATTGGGATAATGTGGATGCCATTATACCATTTAGATTGGCAAATAAATTAATTAAATAAAATAATCAATTATCTCCATATTGAGATTATAGTTTTTGGATATTGTGGGACTTCATTCTACCTGCAGAAGAATCAAGGCTCATAATCTATCTAAGCATTAAATAATTGCTTAGACATTGATAGAATTCCTCCTCGCCAAACTAAGTGTTATGAGTATATTTCCCACATGGGAAACTTGCTTCAAGTTTTTCCTCTTAAAATATAGTCTAGCGAGATCATAAAACTCTGCTATTTGTCTTAATGTCTTACCAAGATCATGTATAGTAAATAGTTCAGAATGGTGTGGAAGTATTCTTCCATGTTTATTTTCTTAAATGGATTTGCCCATTCATGGAGTCATGTGATTTGTAGTTGGTTAGAAGGGGTCAGTTAGTGTATCTAGCATACCATATCGATATGTTTATAATTAGATATTGCCCATCTTGATATCATGAGGTTCTTCTGGATAGAGTG
Organism: Hyla sarda; assembly: GCF_029499605.1. Lineage (NCBI taxonomy): Eukaryota > Metazoa > Chordata > Amphibia > Anura > Hylidae > Hyla > Hyla sarda. The sequence continues at coordinate 20,506,560 of NC_079189.1, forward strand.
ATATGTAACCTTTTTCTTATATGATATTCCTAACCTAGTAGCTTTTGTTTCATTGTAACAAGTTACTTACTACTCACATGTATTGTTCTACTATATGTAGTCAATTAACAAGCTTGTAATGTTTACTAATATATCTAATTGTTATTCATTTGCATATATCATTGTGTTTATTACTCATTTATGTTTATAACCTTATAACCAATAAATCTGCATACTTTTATAGTACCTGTGTATTGTTGTATATTGCAAAACTACATCCTTAAGCGTTAATGTCATCCCATCATAAAAATAACTTGTTGATATCTGAGGAAATAGTCGGACTCAGGTGTGAATTGTATTGATTGGCTTTGTCTACAATTCACCAGGTCATAACTTTGATATTTTTAATAATTTTCTATTTTTTTTATTTTCTCATAATTAATATTTTTATGACAATAATTAATAATTCATAATTGAGTTATTACCGCACAACAATCTTATTGCCTTTTTGAAAAGGCCTGAGAATGCAACATGTCTGTTAGCTGCATTATCTAGTCTGTCACTGTTTTGTGCTGCTGGTACAGGTGGTCCAATATGTGTAATGTTGAGTTTCATTGTGTTAGAACGCAAAATGAGGCAGTGATGAAGAAGACTATTTTGCACTGATGGTCTAGGAGAGCATGTTTGAAAGCATAAGAAAGGCTTAACCGAAAGCAAAAATTCCTACATGTAGCCAACACATTACTGAGGCTGCCACAAATTCTCTAGAAACATTTGACAAAAAGATTTGCAGGGAGAATGTGTCATGTTACCTAGACACACCACACCTACAATGTTTGTGCCATTATTAGTGAACACGTTTACCAATTTAAGATTATGACCAGAGAACCAGGGTGAAAGTTCCTTCTGCAGACATGGCAGCAACTTCTCTGCTGTGTGGCTTTCCTCACCCAAGCTTAGCAGATGTAAAACAACATGGCAGCATTTGACTTTGCATTGATGAAAGGACATTGGAGGGTAACCTACGCTCTTCCCTGTGGGTGGCTGCAAGAAGTCTTTAAAGAAAGACCTGATTGAAGAGAAGGAGGATGGGTGACAAGTGTCAGAAGTTGAACTAGAGCAAGTGACCAAGTGGGCATCAATTACATCTATTGGCCTTGGCAATAACTACTACTCCAAGAATCTACCATGGCATGCACTGTTCTGCACATGAACAACTGCTTGGTGTGGCACACCCTCTCTGCCACATGATTATGCAAAATGGGGACAGCCTTTTGGTAAAGTAATTGCAACTAGGTATGTCCCATCTGGGGTGGGAACACCCTATTAGTTGCCTTAAAGGGGTACTCCGGTGGAAAACAATTTTTTTCAAATCAACTGGTGCCAAAAACTTAAACAGATTTGTAAATTACTTCAATTTAAAAATCGTAATCCTTTCAGTACTTATCAGCTGCTGTATGCTCCACAGGGAATTGTGTAGTTCTTTCAGTCTGACCACAGTGCTCTCTGCTGACACCTCTGTCCATGTCAGGAACTGTTTAGAGCAGTAGCAAATCCCCATAGGAAACCTCTCCCGCTCCAGACAGTTCCTGACATGGACAGAGGTGTCATCAGAGAGAACTGTGGTCAGACTGAAAAGAACTATACAATTTCCTGTTTAGCACACAGCAGCTTAAAGGATTAAGATTCTTTAGGTGTGAGCTAGGGCACATTATAACAGGATGACTGCTGAGCGAATACTGTTGTCTTTAGAACATAGACACTAATACTGATGACGACAAGACAGAGAATGTGCTGCCTGTGGACGTGGCCTGGCTGCTAGAAAGACCAAGCACCTGGCTGCTGCTTCTACCTGTACTGGGCCTGGGGAAATGGGTGGTGCCTACAGTGCTGCTACTGCACCCAAAATTTTTACTGGCAGAGGACATGGCAGGATGATTTTTCCTTTACCCCATCCCCAGCCAACCAAGGTTATTTTTATGTTTTAGGGTTGTCACACACTAAATGGTCAAGTGACGGGGAAACTGCCAGTCAACTTTCACTCTTAATGTGAGAAATATAGATTTATGTTAAACCCAGCTAAAAATGCTATGTTTTAGATTAAACCCAGAAAATACAGGCATTGGCATAAAATGCCTATTTCATGTTAACTCTCAACACTCGAAAAGCCAAATTATGATAATCCCAGATATGGATGTTATTCTTTTTTGTAGTGCATAGTGTTTTATCAGTCTCTTAACCCCTTAACGAACAAGGACATATATTTACATCCTTAGCCGGCTCCCGCAATATAAACGGGACCACCGCAGATAAAATGTAGTGTCCCAATCAGCTGGTACACGAGCGGAGGTCCTCTTACCTTCCTTCCTTGTCCCTTCGGCGATTGATTGCTCCAAGCCTGTGATGCAGACTTGAGCAATCAACCGCCGATAACACTATGGCTTTGCAGTGAACAGTGCTGGCAATCAGTCTGTGCAGAGTTATAGCCCCCTATGGGAGCTATAACATTGCAAAAAATAAGTGTAAAAAAATAAGTTAATTAATGTGATTTAACCCTTTCCTTAAAAAAAAGTTCAACTCACCCCCCTTTTCCCATTAAAAAAAAACACCATGTAAATAAAAATAAATATAAACATATGTGGTATCGCCGCATGTGTAAATATCCAAACTATAAAAATATATCATTAATTAAACCACACGGTCAATGGCGTATGCGCAAAAAAATTCCAAAGTCGAAAATAACGTATTTTTGGTCATTTTTATATCATGAAAAAATGAATAAAAAGCAATTAAAAAGTTTAATCAATGTAAAAATGGTACAGCTAAAAACTTCAGATCACAGCGCAAAATATGAGCCCTCATATCGCCCCATATGCAGAAAAATAAAAAAGTTATAGTGGTCAGAAGATTACAATTTCAAACGTATAAATTTCCGTGCATGTAGTTATGATTTTTTTCAGAAGTACGACAAAATCAAACCGATATGAGTAGGGTATCATTTTAATTGTGTGGACCTACAGAATAAAGATCAGGTGTGATTTCTACTGAAAAAATGCACTGGATAGAAGCGGAAGCCCCCAAAAGTTACAAAATGGCGTTTTTTCTTCAATTTTGTTGATTTTTTTTCCGTTTTGCTGTAGATTTTTGGGTAAAATGACTGATGTCAATGCAAAGTAGAATTGGTGGCGCAAAAAATAAGTCATCATATGGATTTTTTGGTACAAAATTTAAAGGGTTATGATTTTTAAAAGGTGAAGAGGAAAAAACGAGGGGTTAAACCCTTTCCTATACAGTGGTCCCTCAACATACGATGGTAATTCGTTCCAAACGACCCATCGTTTGTCGAATCCATCGTATGTTGAGGGATCCGTGCAATGTAAAGTATGGGAAGCTGTACTCACCTGTCCCCGTCGCTCCGGACCAGGTCCTCACCGCTCCCGACTCTGTCCCAGGGGCTCCCGATTCTGTCCCGCTGCCCCGGTGTCTTCTTCGCGATCCTCCGGTGTCTTGCGCATCTTCTCCAGGGTCCGGGCCTCGCTTTCTGGTGACGTTATTACGCTGCTGCGCCGGCGCGGCGTGCGTAGTGACGTAATAACGACGCCGGAAAGCGGGGCCCGGACCCTGGAGAAGATGCGCAAGACACCGGAGGATCGCGAAGTAGATCCGAAGCAGCGGGAATAGGTAAGTGAACCTGCCAGGGATGCTTAAACTGCTATCCGATAGCAGCTTAAGCATTTTGCGCTGTCGGATAGCAGTTAATGCGATGGCCCCGACATATAAAAGCATCGTATATCGATGCTGACATCGACATGCGATGGCCTCTGAGAGGCCATCGTATGTCGATTTTATCATATGTCAGGGCCATCGTAGGTCGGGGGGTTACTGTACTGACTCCTGATTGGCCTGGGAGCTGTATATCACATAATGCAAGCATTAATTGGCTAACCTGCGGTCATGTTATGTTGCCCTCGCTGCAAGGTATGCTGGGCTACTCTTACATCATCTCAGTGTTACTTCCTCATCCGATCAGCATTCCGGCACCAGAACACCATGGGGGAGATTTATCAAAACCTGTCCAGAGGAAAAAGTCGCCCAATTGCCCATAGCAACCAATCAGCTTGCTTCTTTCATATTTAGCAAGGCTTCTCCAAAATGAAAGAAGCTATCTGATTGGTTGCTATGGGCAACTGGTCAACTTTTCCTTTGCACAGGTTTTGATAACTCTCCTCTCATATGTTCCTCATCCCTTCCGCTATAGTATTGCTATTGCCACGCTTGTGCAATCCAAACCTTGGGCAAGGTTCTAATGTTTGGCAAGATTTTTTCCCCCCAAAGTTCTGAGCGAGACTGGGTTCGCAGGACTGAGCTCGCTCTTCTCTTATTATAACTTTAAAATATTTTTGTCAAATTCCCCAAAATTAGGGAGCCCAATTTAAGTTAAGAATGAAAGTGTTTAATGTATAAAAATGACTTCTAATTTTTATCTTTATTGCAATAACATTTTATAGCACTTTAGAGATTGTTATCACTCACAACAGTCCCTGTCCCCATTGAAACTCACAATCAAAATATTAATTAAACACATCAGTATGTTTTGGAATGTGGCCTCTACTAGTCCTCTACACTATAAACATATTTTCTGTGTATGAATATGTGATTATTTAGGTATTGTGATAAACCATACCGGATGAAGAGATCCTAGGTCGTCTCCAAAGCTCACAATTTGTTATCATCTTTTTCATTTAGTCTTTAAAAGTTATCGGCTACTGAGAACTATCATTTCTATCATCTGGCTAACAAAGTCAAAAGGCTTATTGTACCTTTTAAGAACAAGAAAATTCAGATCAGAGAATCATTTACATAACGCTTTTCTGAAACAAGTGTCCTTTACTGTTCAATTCAGGGTTTATCAGGATATTGTAACATTTAGGTAGAAACATACAGATCAAATTTCCTCCCCCTGAGGCCAATATGGCAAATATCTCTACAGTGACCATGTGTTTCCCTGTACTACTCAGATAGGCCGGGATGGCACCGATCCAGACACTGCAGAACACCAGCATGCTGAAGGTGATGTACTTGGCTTCATTATAGATATCAGGTAATGTCCTCACCATGAAAGCTAGAACAAAACTCACAGCCGCCAGAAACCCCATATAACCCAACATGAGGTAAAAGGCCAAGACAGACCCTTCATTACACTGAATGATGATCTTCCCAGGATAATCCAGGTTAAGCTCTTGATATGGAGGAGACAATGACAACCAGATAACTGCATTCAGGATCTGAAGAGATGAACAGACCAACACTACAGAATAAGGAAGCTTAACCCCCACACACTTTCTCCAGGAGCTGTCTGGTCTGGTGGCCTTGAATGCTATGCAGACTATGATGGTCTTGGCCAGGACAGAAGACACGGCTACTGTGAAGAAGATCCCAAAGAAGATTTGTCTCAGCATGCAGGTTATATCCACTGGACGACCGATGAATAGAAACACACAGAGTAAGCTGAACATGAGAGAGGTCAGGAGAATGAAGCTTAGGTTCCGGTTATTGGCTCTGACAATGGGAGATTTCCAGAATAAAATGAATATTCCAATTATAAATACAGTTTTAAAAAAGAGTAATATGGAGATGATGGAGAAGACTAAAGTAACCACATCAGTCTCATATGAAAGAAACTCATAATCCCTTTTAACACATTTGTTCTTTCCATCATTTGGCCATTCATCTTCAGGACATCTCTGGCAATTTTCAGTGTCTAAGAATGGAAAGAAGATCAGATGTATCTATCTATCATTCTGTCTTTCAATCCTCTATATATAGTGGCATAGATAGATAGATTTTGTATGTCACAATTAGAGATGCGAGAACCAAATCCATCAAACTCAGTTCAGTCTGAACTTTGGCCTAAACTTCAACTTCATATGGCTTGTTTTGGTTGAACTTGCTAAAATAGAACTATCCACATGACAGAAAAAAATAGGAAAGATCATATGTTCTAAGGGTAACCCATAATGCCTTGGAGACTGCTCTTCTTGCCAATCAGAAGGCATTATACGGATGATGACAAAGCCTCTGTAAAAAGCCTATGCACAGCTTCAGAAGCTATTTTAGAGATAACTGGTGTTAGGAGAAGATCTCTGTGAGGGACAGGGATCAATGACCAACACAGATAGGAGTAGGACCATAAAAACAAAGCAATTATAGTATAGCAGCCTGCGGAGACTATATTTAATTTGTTCAATCAGTGGTAAATTAGTTTCAGTGGAAGTTAAGTGATCCAGTTATTTTTTTGTGGCACACTTATTGTGAAAAAGTATTGCTTAGATGGTTATGTGTCATTTTCTAGGTGAGGTTGGCTTATAAAAAGCCATTGCTTCTTCACCTTCCAGGTGCAACACCTGTTTCTACTGCCAAAAAGGGTATTTTTTTTTTTACAACTTGAAAAAGCCATTGCTTCTTCAGGTACCACCATGTGTATAAACACTAGCCGGCTTCCATTAAAAGGGTATTATTTTTGCACATTTTTTATTTTAAAAAGTATTAAAAAATCAACTATTATGGTATGTTTTTAAACAAGCTGTTAGTTTCCATAATGCCCTATGTTGCCTTAATTTTGAGTCCCAGCAGTCGGCACTGAAACCCCACTCTCCAAAGTATACAATCCAAGTGCTTATATCCCAAGCAGGATAGCTGGAGCAACACACATATGTCGATCCTCCACACATAAATCATGGTGCCTAACAGCCCCGATACTCGAGTATACAGATAATAACTTGCAAAGAAGAATTAAGGGCAGTACTCTCCAGTCCCTGACAAGGAATCTTCTTTATTTAGTGGTGGAAAAAAACTTACAGGTGCATATACACTGACGGGACGAACAGGAACGCTATATGTCAGCTCATTATTTGGTGACAGCTGTTGCGTGTGCACACAGCACACTTCATCAGAACCCTGCCCTCCCCCACGCACGTCACCATTTTAATAGCTTCCTCCGGCTGCAGGCATGGGGAAAGACACATAAAAAATACAAAAATGTACTAAAGATTTAGAAACTCTTTGCATAATAATAATATTTGTATTCTTGTAAGCACAAATTTAATATTATTGATGAAAATAAATAAATAAGCACAATAATTTACCAAAGTAATTAGAAAATTCTCCTTCTGGACATGGGACGCAGTCATAGCAGCAGATGAGATATCCTTCTCTGAGAACTTTTCGGGCTCCTGGTAGACAGGGTTCACTACATCGACCTTTAGGAATCTATATATATATATATATATATATATATATGAATAAATACATGATTTATGCTAATAGTCATTAATTTAATCCTCTAACAACCAATGATGGATATAGCTTTATCTAGAAGGCTTTTGTCCCCATTTCAACCTGGAGATATTTGACATGAACTCATAGCACTACCCAGTGTACCCACAGGAATGTGGCAGAAGCATAGCTGTTATGCAGTATTTTATACTGTAATTGTACTGTTATACTGTCTATTAATGTATGGTTATACTGTATATTTCTCCATTGTGAGTTTCTCTCCTCTTCCTTTGGGTTTAACTACTGCTATTGTTGGGGGGGGGCTCCAGCTAAAAAGTCGGCATGTTAGCTGTCAGACAGATGTGAGGGGAAGAAAGCGGTATCCATCACTTAACCCCTTAAGGACTCAGGGTTTTTCCGTTTTTGCACTTTCGTTTTTTCCTCCTTACCTTTTAAAAATCATAACCCTTTCAATTTTCCACCTAAAAATCCATATTATGGCTTATTTTTTGCGTCGCCAATTCTACTTTGCAGTGACATTAGTCATTTTACCCAAAAATGCACGGCGAAACGGAAAAAAAAATCATTGTGCGACAAAATCGAAAAAAAAACGCCATTTTGTAACTTTTGGGGGCTTTCGTTTCTACGCAGTGCATATTTCGGTAAAAATTACACCTTATCATTATTCTGTAGGTCCATACGGTTAAAATGATACCCTACTTATATAGGTTTGATTTTGTCGCACTTCTGGAAAAAATCATAACTACATGCAGGAAAATTTATACGTTTAAAAATGTCATCTTCTGACCCCTATAACTTTTTTATTTTTCCATGTATGGGATGGTATGAGGACTCATTTTTTGCGCCGTGATCTGAAGTTTTTATCGGTATGATTTTTGTTTTGATCGGACTTTTTGATCACTTTTTATTCATTTTTTAATGATATAAAAAGTGACCAAAATACGCTTTTTTGGACTTTGGAATTTTTTTGCGCGTACGTCATTGACCGTACGGCTTAATTAATGATATATTTTTATAGTTCGGACATTTACGCACGCGGCGATACCACATATGTTTATTTTTTATTTTTTTTACACTGTTTTATTTTTTTTATGGGAAAAGGGGGGTGATTCAAACTTTTATTAGGGAAGGGGTTAAATGACCTTTATTAACACTTTTTTTTAACATTTTTTTTGCAGTGTTATAGGTCCCATAGGGACCTATAACACTGCACACACTGATCTCTAATGCTGATCACTGGCGTGCATTAACACGCCTGTGATCAGCATTATCGGCGCTTGACTGCTCCTGCCTGGATCTCAGGCACGGAGCAGTCATTCGTCGATCGGACACCGGGGAGGCAGGTAAGAGCCCTCCCGGTGTCCGATCAGCTGTTCGGGACGCCGCGATTTCACCGCGGCGGTCCCGAACAGCCCGACTGAGCAGCCGGGTCACTTTCACTTTCACTTTAGAAGCGGCGGTCAGCTTTGACCGCCGCTTCTAAAGGGTTAATACCGCACATCGCCGCGATCGGCGATGTGTGGTATTAGCCGCGGGTCCCGGCCGTTGATTAGCGCCGGGACCCACGCGATATGATGCGGGATCGCGGCGCGATCCCGCTTCATATCGCGGGAGCCGGCGCAGGACGTAAATATACGTCCTGCGTCGTTAAGGGGTTAAAGGGGTAATCCACCCTAGACATCTTATCCCCCTTTCCGCGCCTGCACCGCTGCTTCCGTGTTTGTGACATCACGCCATGGCCCTTCCATTCATGTCTATGGAATAGAGGATAAGATGTCTAGGAGTAGAGTATCCCTTTAAGCAGAAATTAAGTAATGGAATCATAAGTGCACATAAGGTCAATAGTGTAATTGGGAGGGCTATTGTCTTAATAATGGCTTCTCAACATATCTTAAAAATCATTCTAATAAATGTTAACTTTTTGAGCACAGAGGGACATATCATAGAACTCACAATCGATATCCGTAAAGTAAATCTGTCATCGGCATAACCCGTACAAATCTACTGCTACAGGCTTGTAGTGCGGGTGACGCTGATGAGAATAATATTTATCGTTTGCTAATTCATTGCTTCTTTTCTCCATTATTCCTCTTTTTTTATTATGAAAATTAAGACTCTTGGTGCATACAGGGCCTTCCCAAGCTCTGAGTGCATCGTGATGTTCTGCCTGGATCTTCATAGTAAAAACCCTCCTCCCCTATGCTGATCCTCCTCTTCTGAAAAATCTCCCTTGTGAGCAGAGAGATTTTATTTTATATTGCCTGGCAGCAACAATTGCACATGTGCAGCCATGGCCACAAAGGATATGAAGTGAAATATTTCAATTGCTAACACTGTTCAATGCTATTTACAATGTTCTTATTCATTTAAATAGGCATAACTTAAAGAGTAGCGGTCACATAAAAATAGGTCAATAAACCCTCAACACAGCCTACAAGCTGATTGCTTCTATACTGCAGCCATACCATTGTTTTGGCACTCAGAATCTCCTTTGCTCTAAAAAAACTTTAATTCACAGTCACCAATAGAGGCGTTCCCCTGGGCCACCAAGCCTCTCTTCTTCAATGTAACAACACTGCTCCAGCACTGCTCGCAGACTCATTTTGCGAGAGATGTAATAGAAAGCCAATTGTGCATGCATGGCAAAGCTTCGTGTCACTTAGATTGGAGCAGTGCTGGTTGCCCCAGAGAATTGTGAACTCCTGGCCACAATTTGCAAACTGTTGGTGACTGTGGATAAAAGTTGTTTTTACAGTATGGTAGACACGGAGTGCCAAAACCAAGGAATGGCTGCAGTATACCAATAATCAGCTTGTAGACTGTATTGACTTTTTATAGATTTTTATGTGACAGTTGTGTTTTAAAGGGAATCTATAAACTCTAGATCATGTTCAGAGCTCCCTGTCTTGACTAATTTATTTGCACTGTTCAGTCAAGGCAGGTGATGGTGGATGAGGGAGGAGACATACATAGTGCAGCTTAGCACAACCTCTTTGACACTTGAGCTCTGAGCATAACCTAGGGCTTAGATATTTCCTTTCTTCCTCTTAAAGGAGAACTGTACTGAAAAATTTTCCTTTTCCTCTGCAAAAAGGGAAAATCGATGTCCCGGTCCTTTGGGGCTGGTCTTCTTCCGCTTCCTGGGGACGGTGAGTCATACTGCGCTCAGCGTTTCACCAGCTGTAGCGATGTCCCACCTCAGCCAGTGATAGGCTAAGTGCACTGTCATGTAAAGGGCCTGGCCCCACCTTCTCCCTGCTGCCCGGGCTCGTTACATGACAATGTGCTCAGCTTATCACCGGCCAAGGCAGGACATTGCCGCGGCTGGCGATACGCTGAGCGCAGTAAGACTCTCCGCTCCCAGGAAGCAGGAAGAAGACATGTACTGGAGGACTGGGACACCGATATTGGTGCAACGGGGGAAGTCAGAAGGTGAGTTAAAGTTTGTTTTTGCAGCCCGGGCACAGAGGAAAAGGAATAATTTTCAGTACAGTTCTCCTTTAACTACAATGGCAAGCAATTCCTGAACAAAAATTTCATGGCAAGTCACAGAGTTCATTGGGAAAAAAGTTTTCCTCGAATGCTGGGAGTAGCACCTGAGTTGATACAGCAGAGGAACTGGAGCTACATTCTGAAAGTGGTGTTCCCTATCAAGACAACCTTTTCAACATGCCCAAAATGTCTCTTATCAGAAGTTTCCTAAACCATACAGACCAATAAATTGATTCCAAAGTTTGTCAGCAAGCTAAATAGCTTCTTAGCGGTGACATACCAATTCATGCCTCCATTTTATTATCTGTGGATTGATATACAGCTGTTTATCTTCTGGAGATGAAGCATCAAATGTTCCGACGGGTGTCCTGGATATTTCTTTAAAGCGTACCTGTCATAGTGCAAAAAAATAAATAAAAAAGTTTAATGTTACTCAGTACCTAATCCTGATCATGTAAATATAATTTTTTATATGCCTGGACCTATAGATCCCTAACAAATAGCATTTATATCTTGCTCACTTGCTTTGTGTTCTTGCCTTGTGGAGGGGGCGTGTCCATCTCTCACCCTTACTGTAGATAACTCATCTGCTCTGAGTAGCCTGGTGATCCGCAAATCACTGCACTCTGTAACCCTTTCCTCTCTGGGCAGTCTGCAAATCACTGCACTCTTTAACCCTTTCCCTTCTGGTGATATGGTGTACATGTTACACAGTTGCAGTATTCCTAAGACATTACGGTGAGTTTATAACAATATTAAATGTGTAAATATAAAAATAGTGCTTTCCAAATTAGTGCAAGGATTTTAGTGATAAAAGAATAGTAGTTCTATCTATTCCTAGTAAAGCTGAATGCTAATCAACAGAACTGTCACTATGTTTGTCATTTAGCTTCCACAGGCTCCTGAATGTCTGATCAGTTTCTTTGTCATACAGGAGTCAGAGAAAGCTTTGGCTGTTCAAGCATGCTGAGAGTTGTAGTTTTGCAACAGCTGGAGCTGCAGTGTTTGTAAAGCGCTGTGTTAAAGCAGTCTTGCCTTTAGCTGTTGCAAAACTTCAACTCCCAGCATGCCCACACATCCTTTGTCTGTAGTTTTGCAAGAACTGGAGGCACACAGCTGGGGAATACACAGCTCTAAAACAGAGTTTTACAAAGATTGTACACCCAGCTGTTGCAAAACTACAACTCCCATCATGGGGGTTGTTGTTTAGGAACAGCTGAAGTCTGTAGTGGTGCAATGGTGATCTTCTATACTGGATACCAACACACTTTACGGCCGGTATTTAGTATGCTGCAAAATACAGTAGTCACAGTTAGCGCTATTTCTTGCCCTGCAACACAGATTCGCATACAGGAGTTTCATGTATACGTGGCACGTCTGGCTGCATAATGACGTGGGGGAGTAGTGGCGTGATACTCACTGGCATCAGTGCGCATGCGCCGTGTGGGAGCGCTGGTCCGGAAGCTGACTCGGCGTTCCAGAAATTGACGGCACATTCCCCATGTAAGCCACAAACACATTGAACACAGTAGCCCCCTGAGGAAGGAGCGAAAGCACGCTTGGGGTCCGGGAGCACACTTATATATACAGCATGGGTGAGTTGCAATAGCCTTACATATGAGTGTCATTTAACATTTACTAGGCTATTGATACCTTGTGGATTGGTTTAGATGGTACAATCCATAGTGGTTTTACTTTTTATGTACCTCCACCTCCCCTTGTGCCTTTAAGTGATACTCTATTGTCATTGTAGTCATATGTTAAGAAACTATTATTGTAATCAATCTGTATTGCTACTGCTTTATCCCCATCTTGTGGTGGTCCTAGGTATTACCACTATGCTGTTTTATTATCCTATTGTGGAGAGTATTGTTTAATCAAATTAGTGGTCTCCTGGATATTTGTTGTCCGAATTTTACTGAGCTCCATATATGTTCTTAAGACGGATTATTCAATAAAAATGTATAATTTTTATATGCACTAAGTTGCTATAAACTGATGTTTTCTTAGTATCAATAGTTATACAAGTTGATAAAGGATGTACATCCAATTCAGAGGTTCATTACTTTGTCCCTAAAGCAATATGCAATTTACAAGTAAGGGGTATGGGCAGAAGTGCCTGATGGAACGTGTATAAAAATACAGTAGTCTGTCTGCATAAAGATGGATGACCCCCTAGTGGTGGCTATTTTCTTTTTTTTTATATTTTAGTAAAATTTACATTTTGTTTTAAAATAATTGTATATTTGAAAAAGTCATCTTATCGGTAGTAATTTTCATAATGACAGTCCCTCTATAACCTCATTTTTTATCATTACCCAATTTAGAATATCTAGCGGTGTTATCCAATCTCCATTTTCATTAAAAAAAGTCCTTTCTTCTTTAATGTACTGTGTTAGCTGTAAAAGAAAAAAAAAAGCTATAATCTTAACAAGGAAATTCTAATCTTCTGCTCGCTATATTCACACAGGTTATGAATATTAATGCACATCTATAAAACTATCGACAGAATTAAGTATCTGACAGAAAAAGACACACTTCAGTGAGGTCCAAAACAAAGTTTCAATGATGAGTTTTTCCCTGAATAAAAATGTTTTAAATTATTAAACTACTTCTAGAAGACCTATCTTTTAGATTTTTTCTGACTCTATCACCAGTAGAGGTGAGCATGAGCAAAATTTTCAAAAGTTTGGTTTGGCAGGTTTGCCATAGATTCCTAAAAAGTTTGGTTTGTGGCGAATAAGTTCTAACAGAACCTAGAAATAGATAACACTTAAAATGTGTGCAAAGCCCTGCCTAAGGATTCGAAAGCCTTGTATCACACTGCTAGGAATGTATTCAAGTCATTGTTAAGTGGTTAATTTAAATAAAAGAGTTTTGGCAACATGCGGTAACCCATGATAACTAACAACTTGTTTCAAAACACACTGCGCTAGTGGATTTTGAATGTTTTTCTTTTTACATTGAAAAAGGTAGCAAAAAGTGTTTTTGTTGACAGATGCCTGAAGGTGTAAAAATGCCAATGGAGATATTGGTAGAAGCAATGGCTTTTTCAAAATGTTCCAAAAATACTCTGGCAAAGACACACTTCTGCAGAATACGACTCAGACACTATGGTATACCACTGGTGCTCTATAGTAGCCCACACTAACTCTTATATAAATACAACAGACCTCCTCTGTGAGAGTGGCCTTATATATAACAGTTAGCTCAGACAAACTATTGTGTATATACAGTACGGAAAAACAAAACAACGTAGTCTCAAGGTGATAACAGGTGCTCAACCCCAAGTGCAATTGTGCACTCATACAATGGGGTAGAGGACCCGCACCTAAGGACAAAAGTGGGGTTTCAATCCTGTGGTAAATATATACAATGATATTAGCTAATCCTCAAAACTGAAGTAAAAATGAGACATTAGCCAGTATATCCTTATATGAAGGACATACCTGAGCCCGCACACCACGCCAAGGTTTCTCATGTGATGCGGGACCTAACCACTAACCTTTTTTGCCTGGCCAGATGCATAGAACCAGGAACCAGATATACAGCAGCCTAAGGTCCAACTTGCAGACTGCTCCCCAGTCGCCTCCAGTGTGAACTCAGCACACATACAATGGGAGGGGGGAGACAGGTTACAAGCCCCACCCTTGCTGGTTTATATATAGCAGGCCTCACAGGTGAAAACCCCCAACGCTACCCAATAAGATAAAAGGGTGCATTGGTATAAGCCTTAAAAGATGCTTGTCGGCTTATATTTGCATGGACATGGCTATAGCAGGAAACTCAACCACAAGTGCAATTGTGCACCTTCACTGGGGCGGAGGCCCTGCACTTGTCAACCGTTGCTAAGGGCGATATCCCTAGCAAAAATTGCATACAATGGAGAATGCCTGCAGACGGTCACAAGTACCACAATCACATCCTGACACCTGATAAACGTGTATATGGATGCAAACAACATGACTAACTTTAAACAGAAAAACAAAACAATGTAGTCTCAAGGTGATAACAGGTGCTCAACCCCAAGTGCAATTGTGCACTCATACAATGGGGTAGAGGACCCGCACCTATGGACAAAAGTGGGGTTTCAATCCTGTGGTAAATATATACAATGATATTAGCTAATCATACAAACTACCAATTTCTGGAAACAGCCACAGTCTGTCGACTGACAGTATTGTGTTCATTCACAGCCACATGTAAGAGATGCTAGGTTAAGTAAGGTGACTGTCTAATCATGGTTTTGGAGCAGCAGGCTAGCCTTGTGCCATGTGGCTATCCGTGAAGTACGAGTCAGTACTTTCTGGGATTAAAGATGAGCAAACTTTTCAAAAATTCGATTCGGCCGATTCGCTGAATTTTCCGAAAAAGTTTGTTTCGATCCAAATTTTTTTGCGGCGAATCTATATGAAAAAAGGCTATTTCTAGCCTACATACAGCCTCTATAGGGGTATAGAACACTTTGCTGTGTTCTAAAATGCATATGGAGTGTGCTGGGTTAGTGAAATAATACTGTTATTCAGAATAACATGCAGATTACCGGCATCGCTTTTAGAATCACTGCTGCATAGCAGCACAATGACAGAGCCTGGTGGTGGCATCAGTGTCAGGAGACCATATAGTGACTGAATGACAGCGTGGAGGTGTTGGCAGCATGAGGAGACCATTTAGTGGCTGAATGGCACAGCGTGGAGGGATTGGCAGCATGAGGACATCATATAGTGGCTGAATGACACAGCTTGGATGAGGCTGAAGCATGAGGACACCATATAGTGGCTGAATGACACAGAATGGAGGTGTTGGCAGCATGAGGACACCATATAGTGGCTGAATGGCACAGTGTGGAGGTGATGGCAGCATGACGACACCATATAGTGGCTGAATGGCACAGTTTGGAGGTGTTGGCAGCATGAGGACACCATATAGTGGCTGAATGACACAGCGTGGAGGTGTTGGCAGCATGATGAGACCATATAATGGCTGAATGGCACAGCGTGGAGGTGTTGGCAGCATGAGGACACCATATAGTGGCTGAATGACACAGCTTGGATGAGGCTGAAGCATGAGGACACCATATAGTGGCTGAATGACACAGAATGGAGGTGTTGGCAGCATGAGGACACCATATAGTGGCTGAATGACACAGTGTGGAGGTGTTGTCAGCATGAGGACACCATATAGTGGCTGAATGACACAGCTTGGATGAAGCTGAAGCATGAGGACACCATATAGTGGCTGAATGACACAGCGTGGAGGTGTTGGCAGCATGAGGAGACCATATAGTGGCTGAATGGCACAGCATGGAGGTGTTGGCAGCATGAAAACACCATATAGTGGCTGAATGACACAGCAAGGACATGTTGTCAGCATGAGGAGACCATATAGTGGCTGAATGACACAGCATGGAGGTGTTGGCAGCATGAGGAGACCATATAGTGGATGAATGGCACAGCCCAGAGTTGTCAGCAGCATGAGTAGGCACTAGGCCTTCACAATCCCTAAGATTGAAAGATGAATTAAAAAATTTAAACCGAAGATTTTGGATAGCGGGTGCTACCTATGAGAAAATTTGAAATTACAAGACCCAGGCCCAACAGCGGCATCAGTAACCCATATATTGCCTGAATGACACAGCCTGGAGTTGTCTGATGCACGAGTACACACCAGGGCTTCACAATCCCTCCCAAAAAACACCCCAATTTTAGAAATTTTTGAAAAAGATTTTGGATAGCGGGTGCTGTCTATGAGAAAATTTGAAATTACCAGACCCAGGCCCCACAGCGGCATCAGTAACCCATATATTGCATGAATGACACAGCCTGGAGTTGTCTGATGCACGACTACACACCATGGCTTCACAATCCCTCCCAAAAAACACCACAATTTTAGAAATTTTTGAAAAAGATTTTGGATAGCGGGTGCTTCCTATGAGAAAATTTGAAATTACCAGACCCAGGCCCCACAGCGGCATCAGTATCCCATATATTGCCTGAATGACACAGCCTGGAGTTGTCTGATGCACGAGTACACACCAGGGCTTTACAATCCCTCCCAAAAAACACCCCAATTTTAGAAATTTTTGAAAAAGATTTTGGATAGCGGGTGCTGTCTATGAGAAAATTAGAAATTACCAGACCCAGGCCCCACAGCGGCATCAGTAACCCATATATTGCCTGAATGACACAGCCTAGAGTTGGCTGATGCACGAGTTCACACCAGGGCTTCGCAATCCCCCCCAAAAAAACACCACAATTTTAGAAATTTTTGAAAAAGTTTTTGGATAGCGGGTGCTACCCACGAGAAAATTTGAAATTCCCAGACCCAGGCCCAGCAGCACCATCATTTTTTTATTTGAAATTTAAAACAACCTTTGCGTGTCCCGGACCCCAGCGTGTGGGTACGAAGGACCAAATGCAACAAGCCCTCACAGGGCTCATGTGGCCGTGAGATTTAGGCGAAATGTCTCCATTGCCCTGACCGGCCATTGTTTCCAAGACTTCTCGCCAAGGCAAACCATGTGAAGAACAGCGTGACACCGCCGTGACCAGCACACATGGTATGCTGAAGGGCCACTGAGACTTGTCCGGGCAGTGGAGGCTTAAGACACAGTGGAGGATGTGGAGGCGGAGTAGCACACTGTCACAGGACCAACGGGCTGACAGTGTAGCAGGAAGCAGCATTGAGTACACACCAGGGCTTCAGAATCCCAAAGAAAAAACAACCATATTTAAAATAATTTTAAGAATTTGTAGGACAGCGGGTGCAACCTATATGTTGCCTGAATGACACAGCCTGGAGTTGGCTGATGCATGAGTACACACTAGGGCTTCACAATCCCTCCAAAAAAACACAACAATTGTAGAAATTTATGAAGAAGACTTACGGATAGCGGGTGCTACCTATGAGAAAATTTGAAATTCCCAGCCCCAGCAGCGGCATCAGTAAACCATATATTGCCTGAATGAAACAGGCTCGAGTTGGCTGATGCATGAGTACGCACCAAAGCTTCACAATCCCTAATAAATAAGATAAAGAAAATGTAGAAAATGTTTAATTGCAGGAACACCTAAATCAGTGGAGATGTTAGAATAGAGGGAGCACTACCCCCTCATTATAGTTTCCTTACCCTGGATGTGTGCTCCCTCTATTCTAACATCTCCACTGATTTAGGTGTTCCTGCAATTAAACATTTTCTACAAGAGGACCCCTCACTAAACCCCAGTCAGTCAGAATTTTTACTGGAATCCATTAGATTTATTCTTCTCAATAATGTTTTTGAATTCAATCATACCATTTATCGACAGAACAGGGGCTGTGCCATGGGGACTCGATTCGCCCCTAGTTACGCTAATTTGTTCATGGGGCGATTCGAGTCCCTAGTTATGGCACAGTCCCTGTATTTTAAGTCTGTTTTTTTCTTTCGTCGTTATATAGACGACCTCTTCTTGATCTGGGTAGGTACCAAACATGAAGCTGACCTCTTTGTACATGAGCTGAATACTAATACATGGAGCATAAAATTTACTATGCATTATGCAGAAAGCTCCATTCAATTTTCAGACCTTGATATCCATAAAACAGTCGATGGCACTATTTCCACGAAGACTTTTTTCAAATCTGTTGATATTAACAGTTTTTTACAGTTCGATAGTGCACATTATCCAAGCTGGCTAAGAGGGGTGCCATTCGGCCAGTATTTACGAATCCGCAGAAACTGTACTTCTGATTCAGATTTCATTTCTCAAGCTGAGGTTTTAAAACAACGCTTCATACAGAAGGGCTATCCTAAATCGCTCTTAACTAAGGCATACATGAAGGTGAAGGATAAAAAACAATCTGATTTGGTTACATCTATTCTGAAACTTTGAAATTAATTATTTTAGAAACTATCCCCATTCATTTACCTAACAGAATACAAAGATTAAATAATCGTGAATCCTTCTGGATTCACAAACTACATACTTTGCACCCTCAAGGTTTTAATGAATGTATCGATACAGTTAAATAATCTGATAAATTAGGGTTTAAAAATATTCCATTTCTTCCAATGGATTAATCTCCAAAATATTATATCTTTATCAGTTTTTTTCGTTGTTCCTTCTGTGCTTTTCACCCTGGAGCGCCCCACTGTTTATTTATTATTCCTTATGTTTTATTATCCAAGTTCCGTTCTTTCTTTTAGTTTTTCCTTTCTTTTTGCATACAGAAACCTTTTATTTATTTTTCATTGTTTGTAAATTTTGATCTTTTTACGAATATTCACACCCTGCGTTTTCGCCGGGTGCTGTATTCAATACCGCACTAGTCATTCTAGTTCATTTTTCTCACATTCTCTAAGTAGTGTTCATATGTCACCCTCTGGTCAGTTGCGATTTGTTTTACCGCACTGTTTATTTTACTTTATTTATACTATCATTACCCATCTAATAATGCAGCGATATACAAATCAATTTTTTACTCTTTGAACTAACATACATAGCACCTTATAGGTCCATATTCTTTTATATTATATATTTTTTGAAATAATATCCAACTTGCGTTGTTGAATGCCGCACCGGTGACTAAGCGGTGTGATTACTAGGGTCGCTTGTGGGGTATATTCACACCACATGCGATAATTATATTATATATATATATATATATATATGTTTATATGATCCCATTGTGCTTTTACATTATTGTTTCATTGTTATTTTTGTGACTTTTGTCTGTCTATTTATATTTATTTATATTTATTGATATTTTTCATGCATTGTCACATTTATATGTGGATATGTAATTTTATGCAACAACTCTTTCAAAAAGTACTCTAATGGTTAATTCCTCGAGGTATATATATCTGTTACCAGCCTTCTCTTGTCATGCCTGATGAAGCTGCGCATGCGCAGCGAAACGCGTTGCATCTAATAAATCCATTGATTTTACTTGGCTGCCTGATGGTTCCTCTCTGCGCCAGACTAACTCCTGACTCCCTGGTCATTCGGTTTTGATCTTACATTTAAAGATCAATGTTGAAATTTGCATTAAGCATGTATTTAGCTACTGCTAAAAATCCAAAAATTGAAGGCCCAAGGCCTGAGGCATCAGGGAGGCAAGTAGTTCCCGAAAGACACAGAATGAGTTAGGAGCAGTCATTCGCAGTACCCAATAGGGTTTCATAACCATCCCCTTACATTTAAAGATCAATGTTGAAATTTGCATTAAGCATGTATTTAGCTACTGCTAAACATCCAAAAATTGAAGGCCCAAGGCCTGAGGGCAGGGAGGAAAGTAGTTCCTGAAAGACACGGAATGAGTATGGAGCAGGCATTCACAGTACCCAAGAGGGTTTCATAACCCCTTACATTTAAAGATCAATGTTGACATTTGCATTAAGCTTATATTTAGCTACTGCTAAACATCCAAAAATTAAAGGACCAAGGACAGAAGCATCAGTGAGGCAAGTAGTTCCTGAAAGACACGGGATGAGCCAGGAGCAGGCAATCGCATTACCCAAGAGGGTTTCATAACCAACCCCTTACATTTAAAGATGAATGTTGAAATTTGCATTAAGCATGTATTTAGCTACTGCTAAACATCCAAAAATTGAAGGCCCAAGGCCTGAGGGCAGGGAGGCAAGTAGTTCCTGAAAGACACGGAATGAGTATGGAGCAGGCATTCGCAGTACCCAAGAGGGTTTCATAACCCCTTACATTTAAAGATCAATGTTGACATTTGCATTAAGCATATATTTAGCTACTGCTAAACATCCAAAAATTAAAGGCCCAAGGACAGAAGCATCAGTGAGGCAAGTAGTTTCTGAAAGACACAGAATGAGCCAGGAGCAGGCAATTGCAGTACGAAAGAGGGTTTCATAACCCTAATTGATAACCCAAGAGGGTTTCATAACTGGGAAATGTTGGTGTAGCAGCATGGTCAATCTACCCTGAGGTATCTGGCATTGGTGGCTGGAAATCCTGGCTGATCCATCCCTGATTCATCTTGACAAACGTCAGTCTCTCCACATTTTTGGTTGACAGACGAGTTCGCCTTGGGGTGACTATGGCCCCGGCCGCACTAAACACCCGCTCTGATGGCACACTACTGGCCGGGCAGGACAGCTTTTCCAGGGTAAACTCTGCTAGTTGTGGCCATAAATCAAGTTTGGCTGCCCAGAAGTCCAGTGGATCTTCAATGGTTGTTGGCATGGCCATGTCAAGGTATGCCACCACCTGCTGGTTCAGGTCCTGCTCCATGCGTGTAATTTTTAATGAAAAAAATAAAAATAAATAGATGGAGAGAGATTAACTCTGCTTAATCATTTTTTGGCGATTAGAATCCTTTTGTCATCTGATTTTTTGGAGACAGATGCGCTTACACACATGTAATAATTTTTTTAACCAAATATCAAACATTGTGTGGTTTATTATTTTTTGAGAAGAATGTCTTTTGGTGGTCCACCATCCTGCATTATAGAGTCTTCTGAACTGCTGTATATGCGCTTGTTTTTAAAAAACAGGTGTTTTGTCAGACAATTTCAATAACATTTTGCGTTTTTTTTTGGGTGGATTGTGAAGCCCGGGTGTGTACTCGTGCATCAGCAAACTCCAGGCTGTGTCTTTCAGGCAATCTATGGGTTCCTGATGCCGCAGAGGAGGGTCCTGGGTCTGGGAATTAAACATTTTTGGATTGCGGGTGCTACCAAAAAAGATGGACACACCCTAATCCGTTCAGTGGAGCCCGCCTGCGACCCCGGACATCTGAGGGCATAACACACCTGTTATTGCTCGATCTCAGGAGAAGGGGGGTTCATCATTGGGAGAAGAGAGTTGCAGGTTGCCCTTGAGTCAGCAAGGCTGTAGCACAGTTGGCAGTCAGCGTGGTGTGGCAGTAGTGGAAATTCTGGAGCCAAACGTGCCCGGGGGAGACCACCTGCTTCGCGGTAGCTTTCCTTTCTGGGAGTTAGTGGGTCACCAGCACCAGTCGATGAAAGATAGAGACACGCTAATCCGTTCAGTGGAGCGCGCCTGCGGCCCCGGAAATCTGAGGGCATAACACACCTGGTATTGCTCGATCTCGCAATTGATCGTGCAGAGGTAGGGGGTTATTAAAGCCTCTTGGGTACTGCTGAGGCCTACTCCTGACTGCTCCTGGTGTAATGTATGGGGTAATTAAACACTCTTGGGTAGTGTTTTTTTTTTTATTTACTGATAATTTTATCGGTAATAACATTGAATTTTCCAGAATGCTAATCGTTACACAACAGAACGCTTGTTGCGTGTGATTTTTTAATGAAAGAAAAAAAAAGAACGGACAGGGATTAACTCTGCTTCATCATTTTGGGTGAAAACAGTCCTTTGGTGATCTGATCTTTTGGAGACAGATGCGCTTACACACATATTGAATTTGTTTTTGTAAAAAAAATTCAAACATTGTGTGGTTTATTATTTTTGAGAAGAATGTCTTTGGGTGGTCTTGTGGATATGCGCTTGTTCTTACACAAAGGTATTTCTTTAAAAAATTTCTAAAATGTTGTTGTTTTTTGGAGGGGATTGTGAATCCCGGGTGTGTACTGCTGCATCAGCCAACTCCAGGCTGTGTCCTTCAGGCAATATATGGGTTCCTGATGCCGCAGAAGTGGGGCCTGGAAATTTCTAATTTTTGGATAGCGGGTTCTACCTATGAGAAATCTTTGTCAAAAATGTCATATATTGTGTTGTTTTTTGGGGGGGATTGTGAAGCCCTGGTGTGTACTCTTGCATCAGCCAACTCCAGGCTGTGTCATGCCGGCAATATATATGGGTTACTGATGCCGCAGGGGTGGGGCCTGGTTCTGGAAATTTCAAATTTTGGGATAGCGGGTGCTACCAATGAGAAATCTTTGAAAAAAATTTCTCATTGTGTTGTTTTTTGAGGGGGGATTGTGAAGCCCTGGTGTGTACTGGTGCATCAGCCAACTCCAGGCTGTGTCCTTCAGGCAATATATGGGTTACTGATGCCGCAGAGGTGGGGCCTGGGTCTGTTAATTTCAAATTTTTGGATAGTGGGTGTTACTCCGAGCGCTCCGGGTCCCCGCTCCTCCTCGGAGCGCTCACAGCGTTCTCCTGTTCGCAGCGCCTCGGTGAGACCCGCTGACCGGGTGTGCTGCGATAATGTCCCTAGCCGGGATGCGATTCGCGAAGCGGGACGCGCCCGCTCGCGGTGCGCATCCCGACCCGCTTACCAGACTCGTTCCCCGTCTGTGCTCTCCCGGCATGCGCGGCCCCGCTCCCTAGGGCGCGCGCGCGCCGGTTCTTTGCGATTTAAAGGGCCGGTGCGCCACTGATTGGCGCATGGTTTTTAATTAGTGTGTTCACCTGTGCACTTCCCTATATTACCTCACTTCCC